>NC_056688.1:31842500-32145530 GCF_018350215.1 Panthera leo | reverse complement strand
ATCTTCTAGAATGAGAAGACTATATTTCCAATTCTACACAGTTCCCCCCCACCCCCGCCATAAGTAAGGGTTTCCCATAGACTCAACCAAGGAAAGGGTTGGGGGAATGGGGCTTACATCCCCCCTCTTACTTAAAATCTTATTTAGCCTCTCAGTATGTGATCACCTTCACAAGTAGAATGTAGGGGGAAAACTGGGATTGGAGCCAGAAGCCAGGAAAACCACCCACATGTTTCTATTTCTGATCTAAATCTCTGGGGTTCTTCACTGTACTAACTGTGGGGTCTGAGAACCTGATTAAAGTGTTCAGTGCCTCAGTTTCGTTATCTCCATCTACCTGAAGGGATGATGTGAGAACTAAATGTGCATACATGTAATTGTTCACAATATCCAAGATGTGGAAACAATCCGGGTGTCCATTGCCAGATGAATGGATAAATAACGTGTAGTATACACAAACAATGGAATATTATTCAGCCTAAAAAAGAGAAGGAAATTCTGCCATTTGGAACATGTATGACTCTGGTGGACATTATGCAAGGTAAAATAAGCCAGATAAAAAAATACAAATACTTCATGATCTCATTTATATGTGGAATCTAAAACAGACAAACCCACAGAAGTAGATGGTAGTTTGGAGAGTAGGAGAAATAGGGGGAAGTTGATCAAAGGTACAGAGTTGTAACTCTGCAGGACAAATAAGTTCTGGGGATCTAATGTATGGTATGGTGACTATATTAATGTATTGTATACTTGAAATTTGCTAAAGAAATAGATTTTTTTTAAATTTTTTTTAACGTTTATTTATTTTTGAGACAGAGAGAGACAGAGTATGAACAGGGGAGGGGCAGAGAGAGAGGGAGACACAGAATCTGAAACAGGCTCCAGGCTCTGAGCTGTCAGCACAGAGCCCGATGCGGGGCCCAAACCCACAGACCTTGAGATCATGACCTGAGCCGAAGTCGGCCGCCCAACCCACTGAGCCACCCAGGCGCCCCAAGAAATAGATCTTATATGTTCTCACTAATCACAATGACAATAATAATGAAGAAAGAGAAGGAAGTGGAGGAGGAGGGGAAAAGAAAAATGAGGAGAAGAGGAAAAATTCATGTTAAGTGCCTCTTTACTACTCTCAAGATAAATGTTCAATACATTGTAGCTATTATTGTTATTACTGTGTCTAAACGACTGAAGATACAAAGATTGAAGAAGCAACTTTTTTTTTTTTTTTTTTTTTTTTTTGCTCTGGGATTCTTCAGCCCAGAACTTTGTAAAAGGCAAAGCATGTCACCTAGGCCAGGCCTCTGCCAAAAGTTATTATTTAGATTGTGACTGGGGTTCTGGCCATCCAGGGAGATACTGTTCCTACCATGGTGGCCATGAAAATTAGATTACAGGCTACTACACATCTTTCTTGAAGGGAAATCTTTCCTTCAGTCATTGTATAAGTTTAACATTGGAGTTCAAGTAACGTTTTAGTTACAAGAAATCTAAGATCTTTAAGATAGCACACTAACCTGCTACTTTGAGAGGAATTTGATCTGGGAAGATTCTAATCCACTGGTAATTAGAAGTTTGTTTCCAGACTATCAACTGTTTAAAAAGTATAAAGCCTAAATCATGGTAAAATCTAATAGGAAATATATAGAAAAAAATAATGCTTAAAAACCGCTCATTTTTTCATCTTATAAGAATACTGAAACAAATCTTCTTTTAATGGGACAATTGTAATTGTAAATAAGGTAGCAAATGGAACGCATTTGCATTTTGTAAAAGAAAGCATTCCTGAGACTACCAAACACTAGAAAATAAAGCACAATAAGAAAGGAATCAAAACCAGCATCTATGAGAGGAAAGCAGTAGTTGGGGCACGGTGTAGGAGGACAAAGGACAGTTTTTGCTGCTGTTAGTGGGATATGTGCACCACTCTTTGAGGCTGCTGCCATCAGATTCCATAGGGACCCAATGCCTTCCCTACAAGGTACAGTCACCCACTGGCCTCCTGTTACTTTATCCTTATCCTTATTGAAGTCCTCAGTAACTATTCACAGTCCCTCTCTCCTCTATTTCTGTCATCTTGAGGCCTTCACTGTCTATGTGATAAATGAACACCTGGCCTCTCAACCTTAACCTTTTGTCTCTAGGGATCTTTTTTCAATTCCAATGACACACTCATGGTCATGCCCTACACTCTGTTGTCATCAAACTCTGTTAAATCTTCAACATGAATTCAAGTAGCCCACTTTGACCATATCCTTTACTTCTACCCCACAAGCTCAAGTAACCTACCTGCAATGATTATTTACTCTCATTGGTTATGACTCTCTATACATCTGTCTGTCCATCTATCTATTCATCCATCCATCTATCCTGTTCTTTTAAAATTTATTTTATTCATTAAATCCCTAAATCTTTGTTCTTTACAGGAAAATGCAATGTTCTTGTCCCATCCTCACTCATTGTACTTATTTTGCTCAACATCAACCTTAAAAGATACCAAATATGTCTTTTTGTCTTTTTAAACTTTTAGTATCACTATATATTTATGATTTAATAATCATAATTAATTATGATTAATTTAATTATTGTATCCTCATCCCATCTTCAGTGTTAGCAGAGTTCACCTCTCATTAGAAAATGTCTTCAGAAAGACACTATTTCAACATCCCAAGTGAGAGGTGATAGCTTGATATAGATGAAATGTTTATGTCTTTCCAAAATTTATATGTTGAAACCTAATCCTTAATGTGATGATATTAGGATGTAGGGCCTTCATTAGATCCTGAAGATAGAACTCTTCCAAGTAGGATTAGTTTCCTTATAGAAAAGATCTCTTGTCCTTTCTGCCATATGAGGACACAATTAGAAGACAGCCATCTATCAATGGGAAACAGGCCCTCAGACGTCAAATCTACTGATACTTTGATCTTGGACTCCCCAGATTTCAGAACTGTGAGATATAAATGTTTCTTGTTTGAGCCACCAAGTTTATCACATATTTTACTATAGCAGCCCAAATAAACTAAGAGACAGTTTGAGGTAACTTTCATGATTTTGTAAAATTATTTTTTCTCCCAAAAATATAGAGAAACTATCATTGGTTGGGGAGTCAGCATTTGACACATGGCATTACATCCTCAACCTGAAGTATATTATTTCCATGTTTTAAAATGAAGAAACCAAGGCACATAAGATTAAGTAATTTGTCCAAGTTTACACAGTAACGGATTTGAGACTGGGAGCCAGAAATCTACCCTGAAGTCCAAACTCTGAACCGCTGTGTCCTCCCCACTTGCCATGATCCTCATGTTTTCAGTTTCTTTTCTTAGCAATCTCCAAGTTTCCTATCTTTTCATAATCTTTCTCAACTGGTCTACCAGCATTCAAATGCTCGGGACCAGGAAAATAATCCTCCACTTATTTGAATATAGTCTCACTTCTTGAATATATCTTCTCACTAGAGTAGATTCTCTAGGGAAGCAGAAGTGCCTCCTTGAAAATCACTATTGAGACTGAGAATCTATCTTTATCATCCACTCCTACTAGGCAAGGGTAAGTGTTGGAAGCAGAATAATAAATTCCAAAAATTGTGGAGGATTTCCTCTGCCTACAATCCCAAAAGGCTGAAGTTACTCTCTTGTCAGAGTTGGTCAGCTACGCTTTCCTGAAGGGGGTGCTGTGAGCACAGTTGGGCTGGCTATTGAATGCAGTAGTATGTGGTTGTCCCTCTCAGCAGTTCCACACAACCTCTCTCTCCTTTCCCTGTGTTCTCCACCTCCACCCCCTGTCAATCAATCAACTTGACATCACAAGGAGTAATTGATTCCTGATGAGAGGTTTATATTTTAGTTGAATTAACTGCTCCTCTGACCATGTGCATTATTTCTCCCTGTCCTGTGACAGAAGGATCTAATTATCCTCTCTCTTCCTCTGCTCTGGGGTCAGGCCACAGATCTCGGCAGGCTCATTAAAGTGTATACATGTCGAGGAGCATCTTGTTAGGAGGATTCATTGCCAGTTAAGCTTCACTACTGTTTTCACTGGAGAGGTGACTGATATGGTAGTGGAGCTTCTGTTCTGAGACTACTTATTCATCATCTTAGGAGCAGTTCATTCTGAAAGATGCAGAAAAAAAGTAAAGCAGGAGAGAGGGCTAAGAGGAGACTGTATGTGCTCCAGCAGTTTTCCTGCACCCTCCACTTCCAGGACTCAGCTTTAAGG
The DNA here is from genome assembly GCF_018350215.1 of Panthera leo. NCBI lineage: Eukaryota > Metazoa > Chordata > Mammalia > Carnivora > Felidae > Panthera > Panthera leo. The sequence continues at coordinate 32,141,309 of NC_056688.1, read as the reverse complement.
TAAAACCAGCTGTCAAGAATGTGCCCCCAGCCGTGGACTCAAAGTTAACGGGAAAATCTCCTTCAGTTACAATCTGAGATTTCTGTGTATAGAATTCCTTCCCACCTTTTTCATTCTGTAGAATACATGATACTTTCAAGATAACTTCACTCGGTCCAGAAGAAAAACCTCCCTGCCCTAGGACCTTGGATTTTCAGAGAAGGAAGAAATAGACTTCATGTCTGGGTGGTTTTATCCTTACAAGAAATGGATAAGATTAAATCCTTGCAAATTGTCTAGACCCCATGAGCCTTGGTTTCCTCACAAGAAATGGGAGTAATTTGTTCTACCTGATCTATAGGCTTATTAGTGAAATAATACATGAGAATGAATTTTTAAAAATTCTCTAAGACCTTTATTCTGTGCTCAAGAAATATTTAGAAAGACTCATCTTGATTCCCAGTATATTTTTAGCTTTGCTATTCTCATATTTGTCTTGTTGTGCTCCTACAGGGTTAACACGGTGTAAAGAAATACCATAATTAGAATAATCAACATAACTAACTCACCAGCATTCTTCAAAACTGTATGAGACCTGCTGTCTTGAGGTAAGCTCTCAGCAACCTTCATAGCTTCTTATTCATTGGAAAACCTCCAGAGAATCTCATAGAGGACCCAGTGATTAATCATAATTATAATTCTAACATCTATGAATTGAGTACTGGGAGCCTGCCTTTGTTCTAGTTCTTTATATGCATTACCTCAAATAATCCTCACAGAAATGGAAAGAAACATTTATAATAGGGGGAAAAAACTTAGGTTGGATAAGTTAAGCAAATTGCTTAGGATCCATTTATAGTGAAATAGCCAAGATTTGATACCAAGAAGTCTGATTTTTAACCCATGCTACTAGATATTTTATTTTATTATATTTTGTACCAGAATTTTTTTGAGAAATAATATGAAAAATAATGGAAAATTGATGATATAGCCATATTTTATTGGGGAAACAAAATATTGTAATTAGATTCAGCTTTGTTTTCTTGCTATTTTTCAGCTATGCCCCTAGGAAGCCTCAGACATTAAGACTGGTCCCTATCAACCCCTTTCCATACCTAAAAAGCAAAACTCTCTGCAACCATACTATCACATACTCTCATCCAATCCATTTATTGCTCTTATCTTTCTTCTCACTCATTTTATATTAGGTGTCCTTGTAAATTTATAACCTTATTCAATATTTCATTACAAATGCAGAAGCCAGAGCTGGGCTAGTCATAATTCTAGCTCACATTGCCACTTCCAAAGTGCTGGCTTTCAGTGCCAGGCTGATGTTTTTGGTCTTTATTCTATAAATAATGGGGAAACTCTGACAGGGTTCAAGGGTGAAAATGCTGCTGAGCATTTACTTCATTTTGAGCACTTAATAAGAACTGTTGATTACCTTTGGAAACTTAAACTTTCTTTCTTTGCATAGCTATGTCCATCTTTTCATCACATTATTCCCATATCCTCCAATTTTCAATGACTTATAAACTAGAACAGGGATCAGCAAACTCTAGCTCATTGGTCAGTTACCTGTTTTGTAAATAAAGTTATACCTCTGCTGGCAGGGCTGAATAAAAGAATGCAAGTTCTTTCCTTAAGGGGGACCCCATCCTAGTAAACCATGTGTCTTATTTATATTTGTTCCTCTAGAAACTGTCATTAGTCCTGGAATAAATTAGTCAAATGAATTAGTGTGTAATTTTATAATGCCTGGCTTTAGCCCATCAATTCTGAATCATTTCTGAATCCTTATTTTGAATCCTGATACTTGAGTGACCCATAATAACATGACCTTAAGGAATGCACAGATTAATTTTGATTAATGTGAATCTGATTCAGCTGAGTTAAGCTAAGGAATCCTAGACTGACTCATATGGGGCACTTCTGAAAGGGAGAACTGGGGAAATGAAAGTCTATGAGGAGGCTTCTTAGATTGAGGTTGAGGGAAGACTAGAGTTTGCATAGATAACCCAAAAAAATAAGGGCTCCCCAAGAAAGAGAGCAGCTTCAGGTAAGCCCAGGAAGGGAAGCAGGGATGACTTGGGAAGACAAACAAGGCAGACTTTGGCTTGGCCAAACAAGAATTATCAGTACACAGTGGAGGTGCTCTTTTGGAATCTCCTGTCTCCTGTCCCCCATCCCATCTCTCCCTTCACAGTACCACCTCCTACATGTTCTCCACCTCTTCTATGACATCTCCTGTTTTTCCAAGCTTTATCTAATTTCCTTTTTATCTTAAAAGCCCTGAGACATTATTTAGAAAATATTATTCCCTTTATATAATTTTATTAATTTAATGAACACATATTATTAAGCATCTCTTCTTATGGCCTTGGCATTGGAACACAAAGACAGTATGGAAAGAGAAGACTTTATATTCTATTTATTTGTATACTTGTTCCAGTCTAGGCCACTTGCCAAGAAATTTGGGTACCTAATCATGGAGACCTTAGAACCGAGAATCTCAGTTGTGCCAACAATTTATTAATTTATGCAAAGCATTTGTTACAGGTTTTCATACATTGTAGGCATCTGTATTTATTTCCTGTGGCTGCTATAACAAACCACCACCAATTTGGTGGATTAAAATACTCTAAGTATCTCACATTCTGGCCAGTCTGGAGGCTGGAATGCCAAATCATTTTCACTGGGCTAAATCAAGGTGTTGAAGTGGTGCACTACTCCCAGAGACTCTAGGAATCCATACCTTACCTTTTAAGGCTTCTGGTTACTGCCAACATTTCTTTCTTTTGGCTGCATCACTTCAATTTCTGCTTCAGTGGTCATATTGCCTTCTCCTCTCCGTGTATGTCAAGAATTTTTTGTTTGTTTCTTTCTTTTTAAATGTTTATTTTTGAGAGGGACAGAGACAGATGTGAGTGGGTTAGGGACAGATGGAGAGGGAGACACAGAATCCAAAGCAGGCTCCAGGCTCTGAGCTGTCAGCACAGAGCCCGACACAGGGCTCTAACTCACGAGCTGTGAGATCATGACCTGAGCCGAAGTCGGAAGTTCAACCAACTGAGCCACCCAGGTGCCCCTCTTCTGTTATAAGTATGTTTGTGATTACATTTAGGGATCACCCAGATAATCCAAAATAACCTCTCAATCTCAAAATCCTTACTTTAATCACATCAGCAAAGAACCTTTTTCTCCATAAGGTAACATTTACAGATTCTATGGATATGACCTGATCTCTTTATTCAGCCTACTAAAGCATGTAACACATACTTCCTTCTGGCCCACAAGCATTGAATTATAAGAAAAAGGAACTTTTTTTCTACTCTCTTTACTGTGGTGCCGATCCCAGAGTTTGAACTGGTTTATGTGTATTTATTGTCCTAAGCCCCAACAATTGACTGTTTCACCCTTCCAGGGAGGGAAAGACCCCACTACCCTGGCCCTTAGGCACATGGGTCATTTCATTGTCATTGATGGTTCTCTTACTGCTGTCTGGTCTTGGGTCCTTGGGAGCAGTTTCTATGTGTAATGATTCCAGGAAGCTATCCCAGTGCTGTACAATGTAAACATCCTGCCATGGCTCCACTTCTCTGCTGGAGAAAACATTTATTTCAGACGGTTTTGAAGTCAAATGTGAAGGTTATGGGGCAGGATGGGAGGCAGGAGGCTTCTGGGGCATCATAATGTTAAAGTTCCTCTTAGGCATTCTCTGAATACCCTATGTGTTCTGACAGATATTTCAGTTGTGTGGGGTTGCATTATTTAATGAGTGACTTTTGTAAAAATGAGTTTAAGAAAAACCCACTTAAAATGGAATCAAGAATCCCTGAAGGGGAGCTCTGATATATGTACCACTGTTGCAGCTTGCATAATTAGAAGAAAAAAGAATTATCTTGACAAGGGGGACCATTCTTTAATTTTAATTACATTGTAGTTAACATTCATTTTTGTATTAGTTTCATGTATAAAATACAGCCATTCAACAGTTCTATTTAGTACTCAGTGTTCATCAAGATAAATGTACTTTTAATCCCATTCACCTAGTTCACACATCCCCCGACATAACCCCCCCCCCCCCGATAACCCTCTGTTCTCTATAGTTGACACTCTATCTCAGTTTGTGTCTCTCTCTTTCCCCCCCTTTGGTCATTTATTTTGTTTCTTAAATTCCATATATGAGGGAAATCGTATAGCATTTGTCTTTCTCTGACTGGCTTATTTCACCTAGAATTATATTCTCAAGGTCCATATATGCTGTTGCAAATAGCAAGATTTCACCCTAAGACTGAATAATATTACATTGTGTGTTTATACCACATATTCTTTATCCATTAATCTATCAGTGGACACTTAGGCTGCTTCCATAATTTGAATATTGTAAATTATGCTGCAGTGAACATAGGGATACATGTTTCCTTCCAAATGAGTATTTTTTATTCTTTGGATAAATGTCAGGTAGTACAATTACTGGATCTTAGAATACTTCTATTTTTAACTTTTTGAGAAATCACCATACTGTTTTTCCAAGTGACTGTACCAGCTTGCATTCCCACCAACAGCTCAAGAGCGTTCTTTTTTCTCCTCGTCTTCACCAACACTAGTTATTTCTTGAGGCTCTGATTTTAGTTATCTTGACAGGTGTAAGGTAACATCTCACTATAGTTTTGATTTACATTTCCTTGATGATGAGTGATGTTGAGCATCTTTTCATATGTCTGTTGTCTATCTATATGGCTTCTTTGTAGAAATGTCTGTTCATGTCTTCTGCCCATTTTTCTTTCTTTCTTTCTTTCTTTCTTTCTTTCTTTCTTTCTTTCTTAGTGTTGAGTTGTGTACGTTCTTTATATATTTTGGATACTAACCCTTTATTGGAAAAGTCATTTGCAAATATCTTCTCTCATTCAGTAGGTTATCTTTTAGTTTTGTTGGTTATTTCCTTCATTGTATAGAAGTTGTGTTTTTTTAACAAATTGATTTTTTTAATGTTTATTTATTTTTGCGAGAGAGATAGAGAGAGAGCACGAACAAGAAGGGGCCGAGAGAAGGGGAGACACAAAATTTGAAGCAGGCTTCAGGCTCTGAACTGTCAGCACAGAGCCTGATGTGGGGCTCGTACCCACTAACTGTGAGATCATGATCTGAGCAGAAGTCGACCGCTTAACCAACTGAGCCACCCAGACACCCCAAAGTTTTTTTTTTATGTAGTCCCACTATTTATTTTCACTTTTAATTCCTTTGCCTCGAGACATATCTAAAAGGATGTTTCAATGACCAATGTCAGAGAATACTGCCTGTGCTCTCTTCTCAGAGTTTTATGGCTTCAGGTTTCACATTTAGGTCCTGAATATTGGGGTTTATTTTTCTGTATGGCATAAGAAAGTTATCCAGTTTCATTCTTTTGCATGTTTCTGTCCAGTTATCAATACATTTGCTGAAGGGACTGTCTTTTTCCCAGCTCATATTTTTGGCTTCTTTGTTAAAGATTAATAGATATATAATTGTGGGCTTATTTCTGGCCTTTCTATTTTTTTCCATTAGACTATGTGTCTAATTTTGGGTCAATACTATACTGTTTTGATTACTACAACTTTGCAATATAACTTTCAGTCTGCAATTGTGATAGTTCCATTTTTTTTTTATTTTCAAGATTGCTTTGGCTATTTAGGGTCTTTTGTGTTTTCATACAAAGGTTAGAATTGCTTGTTCTATTTCAGTGAAAAAATGATGTTTGTATTTTGAGAGATTGCATTAAATCTGTAGATTGTTTTGGGTAGTATGGAAATTTTAACAATATTTGTTCTTTTAATCCATGAGCATGGGATGTCTTTCCATTTCTTTGTGTTATCTTCAATTTCATTCATCACTGTTTTAGTGCTCAGAGTAGAGGTTTTCTTTCACTTCTTCAGATAGTTTATTGCTAGGGTTTGCTTTGTTTTTGTTTTCCATTTTCAAATTGTTATTTAAATTCTAGTTAGTTGACATGGAGTGCAATATTGGTTTCAGGAGTAAAATTCAGTGATTCATCACTTATATGCAATAGCCAGTGCTCAGGGCAACAAGTGCCCTCCTTAATACCCATCACCCACCTATCCCAACCCCACCAGCCTCCCTCCATCTACCCTCAGATTGTTCTCTATCTTTAAGAGTGTCTTGTATAGACACTCTCTGTCTCTTTTTATTTTCCTCCTCCCATATGTTCATCTGATTCATTTCTTAAATTCCACACGTGACTGAAATCATATGGTATTTGTCTTTCTCTGTCTTATTTCACTTAGCATGATTTCATTGTTTTTGATGATTGAGTGATAATCCATATATATATAACATCTTCTGTATCCATTCAGCAGTTAATTTTCCTAGGTTATTTTATTATTTTTTGTGTAACTGTAAATGGGATTGTTAATTTCTTTTTCTGCCACTTTATTATTAGTCCATAGAAATGCAATGAATTTCTGTGTATTGTATGAATTTTGTATCCTATGACATTCCTGAATTCATTTATATATATATAAATAAATAATATATATTATTATATATAACATATATAAATAATATATATATAAATATATATATATAGTACCATGTAACCTGCAAATAGTGACAGTTTTACTTATTCCTTACCAATTTGGATTCTTTTTATTTCTTTTTGTTTTATAATTGCTGTGGTTAGTACTTCCAGTAGTATGATAAATAAAAGTGGTTAGAGGAGACATTCTTTTCTTGTTCCTGACCTTAGGGGAAAGGTTCTCTATTGAGTATGATGTTTGCTGTTGGTTTTTCACAGAAGGTCTTTATTATATTGAGGTATCTTCCCTATAAACCTACTTGGTTGAAACCTTTTACCATAAATAGAAGTTATATTTTGTCAAATGTTTTTTTTCTGCATCTATTGAAATGGTATGTGTTTTACCCTTTCTCTTATTGATGTGATGTATTATGTTGATTGATTTGGGAATATTGAACCGCCTTTGTATCCCAGGAATAAATACCACCTGATCACGGTGTAAGTTTTTTTGTTTTTTTTTTTTTTGTTTTTTTTTTTATGTATTGTTGTATTTGATTTGCTATAATTTTGTTAAGGATTTTTGTATCTATATTCGTTAGAGATATTGGTCTGTTATCCCATTTTTAGAAGGGTCTTTATCTGGTTTTGGTATCAAGGTAATGCTAGCCTCAAAGAATAAGTTTGGAAGTTTTGCATCCTCTTCTATTTTTTGAACTAGCTTAACAAGAATAGATAGTAACTCTTCTTTAAGTGGTTGGTATAATTCACCTGTGAAGCTGTTGGGCCCTGGACTTTTTGTTAGGAGTTTTTTTTGATTACTGATTCAATCTCCTTGCTGGTAATTGATCTTTTCAAATGTTCTCTTTCTTCATGTTTCCGTTTTGTTATATTATGTGTTTCTGGGAATTTATCCATTTATTATTGGTTATCCTAGTATTTGGCACAGAGTTTTTTGTAATATTCTCTTAAAATTGTTTGTATTTCTGTGGTGTTGTTGTTTTTTCTCCTGTTTCATGTGTGATTTTGTTTGAGTACCCCTCCCTTCTCTCTCTCTGTTTTTGTTTTTGAAAATCTGGTTACAGGTTTATCAACTTTGTTGATTCTTTCAAAGAACAAGTGCTGGTTTCATTGATCTGTTCTATTCCCCCTTTTTTTAGTTTGTGTATCACATATTCTGCTCTAGTCTTTACTATTATTTTTTTTTTACTTTTGCTGGCTAGAGGATTTGTTTGTTCTTTCTCTAGCTCTTTTAGATATAAGGTTATTTTGTTTATTGGAGATTTTTCTTGCTTCTTAAAGTAGACTTGTCTTGCTATATTTTTCTCTTAGGAGTAATTTGTTGCATTCCATAAGTTTTGGACCCTTGTATTTTCATTTTAATTTGTTTCCATGTATTTTATTTCTTCTTTTATTTCCTGGTTTACCCATTCATCATTTAGTAGCATATTTTGTAACTTGTATCTATTTGTAGTCTTTCTAATTTTTTTTCTTTCTTTGACTAACTTCTAGTTTCATAGCATTGTGGTCAGAAAATATGCATGGTATGAGCTCAATATTCTTGTATTTGTTCAGACCTGTTTTGTGGCCTAATATGTGATCTATTTTGGATAATGTTCCATGTGCACTTGAAAAGAATGTGTGTTCTGCTGTTTTAGGATGGAATGTTTTGAATATATCTATTAAATCAATCCGGTAAAGTGTGTCATTCAAAGTCATTGTTTCTTTGTTTATTTTTTTTGGATGATCTGTCTTTCAGTGTAAAGTATGGTATTAAAATCCCTTACTATCATTGTATTACTGTCAATTCATTCCTTTATGTTTGTTATTAACTATTTTATATATTTGAGTGTTTGCCCTCATGTGGGGTGCATAAATGTTTACAATTGTTATATCTTCCTGCTGGATTGTCCCCTTTATTATTATATAGTGTCTTTCTTTGTCTCTTTTTACAGTCTTTGTTTTAAAGTCTATTTTAGGGGCTCCTGGGTGGCTCAGTTTTTTGAGTGTTCAACTTTGGTTCAAGTCATGATCTCACAGTTTTTGGGTTTGAGCCCCGCATTGGGTTCTGTACTGACAGGACAAAGCCTGAAGCCTGTTTCAGATTGTGTGTCTCCCTCTCTCTCTGCACCTCCTCCACTAATGCTCTCTCTCTCAAAAATAAACTTTAAAAAGTCTCTTTTATCTGATATGAAATTGCTATTCCAATTGTATTTTGACATCCATTTGCATGAAAAATATTTCTCCATCTGTTTCTCAATCCCTCCACTTTCAATGGGCAGGTTTCTTTAGGTAAGAAATGACTTACTTTTAGGCAGCATAGATGGGTCTTGTTTTTTATTCACTTTCTCATTCTATGTCTTTTGATTGGAACACTTAGTCCATTTACATTCAAACTAATTATTGGTAGGTATGTATTCATTGCCATTGTGTTATTTTTCTATGGTTATTTTTGTAATTTTTCTTCGATCCTTTCTTCTCTTACTCTCTTTAATGGATTTCTTCTTTAGTGATATACTTGGATTCCTTGCTTTTTATTTTTTGCATATATATTACTGTATTTTGATTTGTGGTTACCTTTTGGTTTATATATGACACCTTCTGCATATAGTACTTTATATTAAACTGATGGTCATTTAATTTTAAAGTTATTAAATCCTCTCTCCTACATGTTTCACATATTTGTTATCATCATGTTATTTTGTGCTTCTTTTGAATGAATTTCACTAGTATATATTTTTTCTGTTTTTGTACTATTTTTCTTGATCTAACTTATAATTTTTTTTTTCCACTCAATGGGAAGTTAAGAGTCCCCCTTAACATTACTTGTAGTGGTGGTTTAGTGGCCATGAATTCTTTTAACTTGTTGGTCTGGGAACATCTTTATCTCTTCTTCTAGTCTAAAAGATAGTTTTGCTGGATAGATTATTGGCTGCAGTTTTTTTTCCTTACAGCACTTTGAATATATCGTGCCACTCCCTTCTGGCCTGTAACCTTTCTGATTAAAAATCAGCTGGTAACATTTTGTGGTTTCTGTTGTATGCTACTGTTTTCTTTTCTCTTGCAACCCTTAAAATTTTATCTTTATCACTATTTTTGGACATGTTATTTATTATGTACCTCGGTGTGGACCTCCTTGAATTTAATTTATTGGGGTATCTCTGTGTGTCTGAATCTGGATCTCTGTTTTCCTCCTGAGATTTGGAAAGCTTTCAGCTACAATTTGTGCAAATACATTTTCTAACTTCTTTTCTATTTTCCTTCTGGGATGCCTACAATGTGGATGTTGTTACACTTCATAATGTCACTGTGTTTTCTAACTCTATTCTCATTATGCAGTATTTGTTGGTCCCTCAGTTGTTCAGCTTGATTGCTTTCTAGTATTCTACCCCCCAGGTCACTGATATGTCTCTCTGCTATCTGTAGCATACTATTTATTCCGTCTATTGTATTTAACTCCATTTATTGAGTTCTTCATCTCTGATATGTTATTTTTTATCTATTTGTTGATAGTCTTCCTGATGTCATCTACATTTTTCTTAATTCTATTGAGTATTGTTATGATCATTACTTTAAATTTCTGTAAGGCATATTACTTTTTGAGTTTTGCCTATATCTCCTGCTGTGATTTTGTCCTGCTTTTTTCATTTGGGATATATCCCTCTTTCTCCTTGCTTTGGGGCTGAAGATTTTTTCTTTCCTTTTAGTATTTTGAATATATCATACCATTGCCTCCTTGCTTACAAATTTTCTGCTGAAAAATCTGCTTATAGCCTTGTGAGGTTTCCCATGTATGCAACAACTTCTCCTCCTCCTCCTCCTCCTCTTCCTCCTTCTTCTTCTTCTTTTTTGTCTTGATAGCTTCAAAATTCTTTCCTTCTTACTACATTTTAACATATTAATTACTACATGTCTTGGTGTGGACCCCCTTGGGATGATTTTCTTAGAGAATCTCTGTTCTTTCCCAGATTCTGAAAGGTTTTGGCTTTTATGTATTCAGTAAATTTTCTGCCCCCCTTTCTCTATTTTTCTCCAGGGATCCCTATAACATGAATGTTATTACACTTGCTGGAGTCACTGAGTTCTCTAAGTCTATTTTCACTCTGCATAGCTTTTCCCTATCACTTCCTCAGCCTAATTAATTTCTATTACTCTTTCCTCTATATTGCTAATTTGTTATTCTCTTTCCTCTAGTCTGCTATTTATTAAATTTAGTGTATTATTTTATTTTATTTATTGTGCTCTTCATCTCTGATTGGTTCTTTTTTACGTTTTCTAACTCTTTTTTATAGGTCTCACTGATGTCCTCCACTCTTTTCCATAGTCCAGTGAGTATCTTTACGATCATTACTTTAAGTTATCAATCAGGTTTGCTACTTATATCTGTTTTATTTAGGCCTTTTTCAGTGGTTTTGTCCTTGTTAAAAAAATTGGGACATATTCCTCTGTCTCCTCATTTTGTCTAACTCTCTCCATCTGTTTTTTATGTTTCTCTGTGTTAGGAGGATAAGTTAAGTATCTTAATCTTGAAAGTAGTGGGTAGAGTATACACTTTTTGCAAGGTGGCACTCGTTCTTTCCAATAGGAGACATGACTTTATTGCTGTGACGGGGCCTGGCCAGGGCCACTCTGCAAAGTGTGCATGGTTGGAATGTGTAGTGCCAACAAGTTGTGCACCCTGGTCTTCTTCCACAGGGGCTGCAAAGACACTGACAAGACAGGAACAGCTATGACTGCTCTACAAAGTATGCCCAAACAGTTTTAACAAAGTGGGTCCCTCCTCTGTGGGAGGTGACAGGCCATCATGACAGTCAGGACTGAGGCCCCCAAAGTTCACAGTCTGGAGGCATAGTGTTGATAAGGTTTGTTCTAGTCTTCTGGAGGAGAGGACTCACAGTTCCAGGACTGTAGCAGGCCTCTCTGGAGGGATGTGCCATGGTTTAAGCAATTTAGGTAGTGAATGCTGGGTGCTGTGCTGGTTCCTGCAGGTGGCTGTGTTTATGTTGGGAATTAGGTAAAGGAAATGGTGTCCGCCATAGTAGGAGTCTCCAACTAATCTCTGTCCCTGTGGGACACAATCTGCAATTAGTAAATAAGTCCCCCTCCCATAGGTCCCAGGAGTTTTTCACACTGCTGCTTCTATGCTGTATTTTCACAGGCTCTTTGTTGTGCTGTCTTTTAAGGGCATGCAATTACTTTCTTATTACTCTCGGAGCTCTGTCTCCCAGAGCTGAGTCTGCTGATTTTTAAATATCTAGGCTTAAAGTCCCACTGCTAGTAAGAACTCAGGAAGTAAGTCCCCTCTGGTTTTCAAAGTCAAATTCTATGTGAACTCACCTTCTCCATGTAGACTCCCCAGTGTGGGGGTCTGTTCCTCTCCCTTCTCTGTGCCCATGATTCTCTCCTTCAAATAGCCCATGAGTCTATTTAGCTCCTGACCACATCTCTGCTCTTCCTATCCTCTTCTAAGTGGCCTCTTCTCTGCATTTAGTTGAAAAGTTTATTCTGCCAATCTTCAGGTCATTTCTGGGTTATTTCCACTGATGTAAGTGCTGTCTAGTTGTATCCGTGGGATGAGGTGAGCTTCGTGTGCTTCTACTCAGCCATATTCCATGGACATAGGAAGTGTATTTTTAAATGGTAATTTTGTCTCCTGCTTTAGAAGAAGACGGAAAAGTAGAAGGATAAGAAGGAAAATGAAGAAAGAAGAAGAAGAAGAAGGGAGGAGGAAGAGGAGGAGAAGGATGAAAGGGAGGGGGAAGGGGAGAGGGAGGAAAAGGAGGTGACAAAAATTCCTCTTTGACCCAGTAGCGATTCACTAAGTATCATTGGCCACCAACAAGAAATCACCACAAACTTGAACTCTTGTTTTTCTCCAATAAACTTTGTTTTAAAAAAACATTCCAAATTTTCTCCTAAAACTTAATAAAGCTGACCATCCCTTTATCTCTTCAGATTTTCCCATGTTTTTCTAGAGTTTGTCTTTACTGAATTGCAATTCTCCTGCTATTCTTGAATAAACTCATTCTGCTTGTAAAATAATTGGCTATTTTAAGATTTACACTTTATAAGCACACAGCTTCTGATTCTCTTTTTGTGCCCTTCTGTCTTCTCTCCTTTCCTCACCCTCCCTCATCTCCGTCACCTAATTGATCTCTTGAACCACTTAAAACTTGTGTTTTTTCTACTTTTCCTCAATTCTTCAATTCTAGAATCTTATAATTGGGTTTCCCCTTCTTCATTCTTCTATTTATATGTCTAGATTTAGTACTGTTCTTTTCTCCTTTAGTTCCTGACTCAATTCAAGTCAAAAAATACACTTAGGACAAACTACACATCAGGCACTGTACAATTTAATAAAACAGAACATCATGACAGACTGGTCCGAGCCTGGGTGAATTTACCACTTCCCCGCCTTTTCCTGAAACCTTTGGTCTCTTCTTTTCAAATATCCATCAATCTCTACCTCTCTTCTTCACCTTGTGTTTCTTTTCCTTCCTTTCCACTGTATGTCATTTTCTCTGTCTTTTTCTTTTCTTTTATTTCTTCCCCCCCCCATTTTTTTTTTTTTTTGGTCTTAGATGGCATCAGAATTCTATAATAGAAACTCATATCCCATGTTACATGGCTAAGTTTCTGTTTTCTCATTATATTTTTCATTAATGAATGTAATGCAAGTAATTTTTGAAATATTATTTAATTAAATAAATTATGAAAAGTACACAGCAAACACAGGGATTCCTATAATCATTTATAACGATTATTAAATCTCTGGGCAACACTACATATTGAACTATATGGATGGCTTCTAGGCTTTGTACATTTAAAAAAGTCTTTTCAAATTAAAGGATTTTATATCACCTTCTTTATCATTTGTGCGTACACTCTTCTTCATCCACATTGCCAAACTTCACACTTCAGTTCCTTTTAGCCCATACTTAATTTTGTTTAAAAATAAAGTGAATCAATGAAGTCATTTTATTAATACTGTATAGGTTTTATTTGTTTCCCTGCAGTACACTGTGATTATAAAATGAGAAAGTGGGTCTGAGATTGGTTTGGTAGTGCCAGTCTCAGGAGCTAGGAATTGATCTATCACCTTTCTCTGAGAAAACCTGAGCAATTTCAGCTGCTATGGTCAATGGTTGGGCATAAGAGGAGACTGGAATGAATTCGGGAGAAAAAAGGCCATCCCTGTTCTGGTGGCTATGAACATGATCTGCCCCCGGCCATTCCTGGCCTAAGTTGCAATGAAATGGGCAAAACCCTCATATGGGTCTTGGGGAGCTGGACTCATTGGGTCAAAATGCCCAAATATGACTGTTTAAAAAAACATAAGATACAGAGCCTGGCCATATCACCAGCACATAACCTTGTCATCTCCCCAGTGTAATGGCAGAATACCCATTCTAATGACCTTTTGGGTCTGACTTTTCCCTACCTCATACTCACTTGTGCCCACTTCCTCTCTCGCAACTGACTTGATTTTTCACCAAACTCCTGAATTCTCCTGGACACATCATTTTATTCTTCCACATTCTGCACTTGCACTTTTACTGCCTTTCATTCATTTCCCCTTGTCTTCCTGGAGAACACTTTCTTATTCCTTACGTTTAGCATGAAAGTCATCATCTCATGCAACCTTCCCTCATTTCCAGGTGCAGTGTGACCACTGGTCACTCTGTACCTCAGTAGACATGCCCATGGCTCAACTATAACACACTTACTCTGTTCTCACTTCATTCATTTGCTCATATGTTTTGCCAAGACTTTTATAATGTCTTGGAGGACAGGGACTATGTCCTGTTAATGTCTGAGCCCTTGGCACCTTGCCTGGACCTCAGCTCAGAGCAAATGTCCTGATGTTTTATAACTGAGTAAATGAGTGAATTAAGAGTGCAAGAGGGATAAAATCTGGGTTCAAATTGCTGAATTCCAAGCCTCAGAACACAGCTTTCAGTGCTACTGATGGGTTTCTTCCCTGTAGTATTGTTGGAGAATGTTGAGCTGACTCAGGAATATCTTTGAGGGGATGACCATTCCTATGATCTCTTCTCCCTTTGAGAACAAGTTGTCCACTTTGCTATTGTCAAAGTTCCCTACCATCAGTTCTCCTGTCACCCATAGATAGATTATAAACAAGGTGGGTTGTGAGTCTCTCTGTAAAGAGACAAGGTTGCCAGTTTGAGGATGTGCAGTCCCTGTGTATGCAAATGCATCCCTCTGTCACCAGATAAGGCTGGAGAAAGTGGCACACAACCTGGGTCTACCCTGTCACTGACAGAGCTATGTCTCTGTTCTTTGGTATCCTAGTGAAGGGAAGTCACCAGGAACAGAAATGACAATAGATGGCAAAGATGAGGCATAAATGAGGTAATCTGCCCAATGTCCTGTACATCATAAGTGGCAGAGATAGGAACTGACCCAGGCAACTAGAGTATATCCTCATAACGTCCCTGTTCTCACAGCTGTTAAAAAAATAAATAATATCTGCTAAGCTGATCGTTTAGCAGGAAAAAAAAACATGTTTATTGGTTAGGAAACTCATATGAGGTTTTTTTATCATCTGTGAGCTACCTCCATCTATCCATGTTTATAAACATATTTGCCACATTATACACAAATGCTTTGTGCATTTGGTTAGTTTATTGTGTATTCCAGAATAATAAGTAATTTACCTCTGGGAAGCCCAAGGCTTGGATAATTAGAGACTTTACATTTTTTTAAAATTTTATAAAATGTTTATTTATTTATTTTGAGGGAGAGAGCAAGCTGGGGGGGGGGGTGCAGAGAGAAAGGAAGAGAGAATCACAAGCAGGCCCAACATTCAGCGTGGAGCCTGATGCAGCACTTGATCTCATAGCCATGAGGTCATGACCTGAGCCGAAATCAAGATTTGGATGCTTAATCAACAACCACCCAGGTGCCCTTTGAGCCTTCTAATTTATGTGAAAATTCATTGTCCCTACTACTCACTAGTCAGCCTGCTATAAATGTTACTACTATTGATCTGAGGGTCAGATTCATTAGATTAAAGACCTTTGTTCTTTGCTGAGCACAGGTTCTTTGCTCTATAACTGTGAAAATGAGGAGGGTTGACTTTTATGCTGACCTTGGTGCTAAAACCAACATTTGGGGTCATTCATGATTCAATTACCACTGTGTGTCTTCACAAGGCTCCATCCCCACATCCATTTCCACCTGTGTTATCAGGAAAGGTTTTAAAAACCACACAAAGGATATATATATATATATAAAATTTTTATTTATTTTTGAGAGAGAAAGAGAGAGAGAGAGAGAGAGAGATCAGGGAAGGAGCAGAAAGAAAGGGAGACACAGAATCCAAAGCAGGCTCTGGGCTCTGAGCTATCAGCACAGAGCCTGACGCGGGGCTCGAACTCAGGAACAGTGAGATCATGACCTGAGCTGAAGTCAGATTCTCAACTGACTGAGACACCCAGGAGCCCCACAAAGAATATATATTTTATCCAAATATCACCGAATAGCAATTGGAGGGTTTTAAGCAATGTAGGTAACATGATTTGTTTGAATTTTTGAAAGGGCATTCCTGTTCTGATAGAAATGTTGATTATTAGACTAAATAGGCAACTCTTTCAGAAATTCAGCCGGAAGATAAAATTTATTTGGGAAAGAATTTTGATGGAGAGAGTAATATAAATTTAAATTATGTTTAAGAAGAAAAACATAGTAATAGTTTGGATTATGATGTGAAGCAGAATGAAGGGTCAAGAGTAAGTACTAGTTTTCTAACATGTTATTAGATGACAATTTATTTTAAGTTGTAATGTCAAGGCACATTAAAAGAAGAGGTCTAGTTTCAGAGAGATAGAAGATCATAAACTCTCCTTGGGACATGTTTTCTTTCAGGTATGTTGAGACATTCCAGAAGAAAAACCATGGAGGCAGTTGGATACATAAGTCCGAAGGTCAGAACAAAGCTCTGCACTGGAAATAAACACTTGTGTGCCATCTACCTATAGGGGTAATAGGATCCATAGTTTTGGATGAGATACCCTAGGAAAAATGTTGAGTGATTTAAAAAAAAGTCAGCTTAATATCTAGCTTTGATTGACATATCATGGTCAGGTAGAAAAGGATGAGCCTACAAAAAAAAATGAAGTGAGCATTTTTTAGGGACTAATTTTCTGTCTTCTCCCTATCTCCATCAAGGCCAACACTGAGCATACTGAGCCTTTACAGTTGAAATTAGTCAAGGAAGAGAGCAAACAGACAATACCAGATAGGGTGGCCCGACATGCAGAGGAAGATCTTTGATAGATTTTCCTTCTGAAAAATGATACTTTACCCATCACTTTAAGAATGTGGCTGGAGTAGAAACAGTCATGGTATTTTAGATTCTGTTTCCCTAGCTTAACCTAGATCAATCATAGATCTTATTTCTTTTTCTTTAATATAAGCCCTGTGAAAAGCTGTTTCAGTCCCTCTTTGGGGCTCAATGTGGAGCATGTGCCTGGACAATGCCATGTGGTTGTTGTCTGAGAGACATTTATCTATGTGCTAAGTAAATGATATTAAAGAAAAATATATTCATTTACTTGTTAAAAAACAGTAAGACAGAATATTCAACAGGAACCAAGATAGGTGTAGGGACCACTTCAATGGGGTCTTGCAGGGAGAGAGAGAGAGAGAGAGAGAGAGAGAGAGAGAGATTGGGATCAATTATAAATACAAAAAGTTAAAGTAGGAATTTACATCCAATAAGCAGAATGGGACTCAATGGATGGAAAATTACAAAGAGAAATATCAAGATAATGGGTATTCTGGCTTAACTGGCCTAAAAGTTTTCTTGCTAAGGCAGATCAAGGTTTTTAGACATTATCTGGGGAATGGTGGAGGATGAGGATTCCGATCATATATGCAGGGTGAGAAGATATTGAGGGTGGCTAAACTGACTTAGCAGAATTCTTTTTTTTTTTTTTTTTGTTTTTTTAACGTTTATTTATTTTTGAGACAGAGAGAGAGCATGAATAGGGGAGGGTCAGAGAGGGAGACACAGAATCCGAAGCAGTCTCCAGGCTCTGAGCTATCCGCACAGAGCATGATGTGGGGCTCAAACTCACAGACTGTGAGATCATGACCTGAGCTTAAGTTGGACGCTTAACCGACTGAGCCACCCAGGAACCCCTAGCAGAATTCTTAATAAACTCAGACAATTCAGAGATGAACAAAAAAAGTCCAAAAACCGAGACCTAGTTGAAAAAAAAATCAGAGAAAGCTATTTAGAATTTGGTCAGGGAGAGAATCTTTGTCAATGATCATCTCTTGACAAGAAAGTGCCATTACCGGCTATGAAGAGGCATTGATGGGGACTGTAAAGTGGTTGAAGAAGATGAGAACTCACTCTCAGGAGTGAGGAGCCCATCACACAGGTGGGCTGTAAGTTGTTCACTGAAGGGACCCTGTTCTGCACTGAGGATGGGTGGAAGGAATCAACTCAGAAAGGGTCAGATGTATATGGTTTACTGTGAATAACATGTGTTATATTTTGTGAATTTTGTGTCTTGGATCTGGAGGTGTCATTATCTCTTACAAAGTACTGAAGCCTTGAAGACACCACTGTACTTATGCTGATTTCTGTGGAGTCACTGGAGAAAACTGCCTGAGTCTCTGAGGTGGAGGGATAAAGGGAGATGCCTCTAGGTAGAAGGAAAGGAGATTCATAGCCAGGAGGCTTTCTCTGACTGTGGATTCCTCCTTAGGATCCACATAATGCATGTTGGGGCCAGAGCAGGACTGTGTGTTGTACAATATATAAAAGCAGAGTAATTTAGAACAAAATCTTTTAATAAAATAATTTTCCTTTGGTTATATGAGATTATTATGTAAATTATTGGTCTAATTAATACTTTCTGTGTCAAAGAGAAAAATATAGTAGCTAGCATGTATTTTGCCACCAGCTGCATGCCTGGAGACATCACTTGACACTGGCCACTCATCACCTTTCACCTTCTCAACAAATCTGAAGGGTCATCATCCCTCTCCTCAATTTATGGTTGAAAACATAGACTCAGAGGGGCTGGTGACATAGGCAAAGTCCTTCCTGGAAAGAGAGCCAGTATCCAAATCAGGATCAAGGAAACTGAACTCATAGTCCTGTCACTTCTCATAGACATGATTCTGTCATCCTATCAGTGATTCTTATTTGATGAGTTGAAATAACAGTTAGCAGGCAAGAGAAATACTGATCTATGTTGTGGCTCCAGTGTCACCACTTACCTTCTCTCTGACCTCCACTGTTAGCCTCAGCCCAGAAGCCTGAATTTTATGGTCCTTGGAGGACCCTGACTGGAAATACCTCAAGGTTAAGAGGTCTATGTCACTTGGCATGTTTTGGCTGATTGCTTCCTTGGGAAACAGAATGGAAGGAAGGAAAACACTGGGACTGTCAAGCAGGAGTTGGCATGTTTGATGAAGGGAGGTAATCAATCCCATACCTCCTCATTTCTCATGCACAGCTCTAGAACATGCTTCTATATCTTGGCCTGGTAGTCTATTTTGTGAGGCACCTAGCCCTCCTTGGGCCTTGATTCTGGAAATGGTGACTTTGTGGCAGTCAACATCTATAATTTTGAGCTCTTTGCCAGAATAAGAGGTTGAGGCAGAAAACTAAAAAGGGTCTCTAATATGAGAAGGGCTGCTCCTGCCTGTCCAGGATGCCTTTCATGTCACGTTTGTGGGCTTACACAGATTGCTCATACAGACTGTCACCATGGAGCTTCCCTAAACCACTGATCTACCTGCAATTAAATTTCATGGAGGGGTTGCATTGCCATCCCTACATTATGGCTATGACAGCAACACATCAAAGTAGGAAATCAACTTCTAGTTTAAGAATTACTGTGACAACCAGTTGCCCAACAGGAAGCCAGGGATGTGGCTGCACTAGGAGAGGAGGGACAGGGACTCTACTTATTTCCACTCCGACCACATAACTCAGCTGGTGGCTTTTCTGAGCCAAGAGTCATGTGGGGGACTTTTTTTTTTTAATTTTTTAAAATGTAAATCCAAGTTAGTTAACAAATAGTGTAATAGTGATTTCAGGAGTAGAATTTAATGTTTTATCACTTACATATAACACCCACTGCTCATCCCAACAAGTGTCCTCATTAATGCCCATCACCCATTTAGCCCATCCCTCCACCCACCTCCCCTCCAGCAACCCTCAATTTGTTCTCTGTATTTAAGAGTCACTTATGGCTTGCCTCTTTGTTTTTATCTTATTTTTGCTTCTCTTATGTCATCTGTTTTGTTTTTTAAATTCCACATATGAGTGAAATCATACAATATTTATCTTTTTATGACTGACTTTTTGCATAGCATATACCCTTTAGTTCCATGTATGTTGTTGAAAATGGTAAGATTTCATTCTATTTTGATTGCCTAGTAATATTCCTAGTTATATTCAATGGAATATATACATATACCACATATTCTTTATCCTTTCTTCAGTTGATGGACATTTGGGCTCTTTCCATAAGTTCGCTATTGTTGATAGTGCTGCTATAAACATTGAGGAGCATGTGCCCCTTCAATTCAGCATTTTTATATCCTTTGGACAAATATCTAGTAGTACAATTCCTGAGTCATAGGTACTTCTATTTTTAATTTTTTTGAGGAAACTCCATACTATTTTCCAAAGTGGCTGCACCAGTTTGCATTTCAAGAGTTATATGGGGGACTTTGGGTGACAGTGCAGAGCCCATCTTCCTCTGAACCAGCCAGCACTATTGTCTTTAAGTCTTTGGCTTGATCACTACCCCAAGGTGCATCCTCCTGCCTCTGTCCCTCTTGTAGTCTTTTTTATTAGTCTCACTATCCTCCATCTCCTGTGCAGATATTTTTTCTCTTCTACTTTTTCTGTCATTAAAATCATTGCTCATGTTTTTTTTCCTTCCTCTTATCCTGCTCTCCATCAATATCCCCACATGTACAACTGTCCCATCTTCTCTTCCTTTCCTCATTCTTTTTTCTTACTCTTCCTCACTGGTATTCTCTCTATATTATTTTCTGTAATTTCCTCTTTCACTTTCACCTTTCATTTCCTATTTAACTCTGTACTTCTTTCTTTCTCTGTGCCTTCATCTCCTGGTTTCATCTTTTCTTGACTCACTCTTTTCACATTTAAATACTGGCCTGCAGCCATGTGTCTGGTCAGATAATTATCCTAAATATGAGGTCATTTAGCAGGTCCTAAAGAAGTTCATGACTGCCTGGGAAGAGGAGTCTAGATGAGAGGAAAAGAGAAAGGGATTCATTCACAATCAAACCAGTAGTTTTACACATCAGAATCTTCAGTGCTTCTGATCACACCTGATTTACTACTCTGAAAAGAACATGAACACGGGACCCATTTAACTAATGTCTCCCTTGGAGGAGATTTGGCAAGGATCTGGGTGTCTTCAGGTCTTTCACTTCATGCTTCTGCAAAGGCTCCTGCCAGGATACTTGCAAACAGAGGAAAAGTTAATCTTCTTTGGGGATTCTAGGACCAGCTGGGCTCAATCCATTGGTGTTTATTTGGAACCATTACATGATCATCTTCTCATTCTTGGTAATGAGCCATTATGTTCCTAGATAAAACAAGTCAGCTTTTCTTCTTTGGCTAATTTTGCTAGGACAATCCCCTAGGACTAGGGTGAAAATTGAAAACACTTTTCATTTCAGAAACTAAAGGATATGTAATATCTTGGCAATGATATTGAGAAAAGCCAACTAGTGTAAAAGGGAGTTGAAAGAGAATGAGGCTGTGGAGAAGGACCCCCACGGTCAAGTCTGGCATGAATACCAGACTTGATATGCCATTATCAGAAGACAAGCATGCTTTATCTTTGTTCTTTTCCCCAGATTTCATTGTTTCTTTTCTGGAAAACTCAGTGGTTTTTGCCTTTCTCCCACTGTCCCTTATAGTTACTCCTGATATATATGGCAATTCGTCTTAAACATGCTGTTACTTATCCAAAGTATACTGCTGCTTTCATTGAAAGCGGGATGTCAGTAATACATCTTTATAGATTTCTGTTTATCTCAAAATCATTATTCTGTCAGTAATATTATTACTAAAGATAGAATTAGTGTAGGAGTTGAATTAATGTCTTTCAGGACATGAAAGCATATTCTTTCTTTTTATATAGGAGATGTTCAGTGGAGTGTGTCTAATGCCATTAGGAGAGATCCCTTGGCCCCAGTCATAGAGAGCTTGGCTTTCTCCTCTCATTCCAAAATTTCCATATATTCTGTTTCCTGATGCCACAGTCAGTCACAACAGATGAAGACACAAAGAGAATGGAGCAGAAGGTAATATAAGACTCCACATGTTTCAATGTCAGAGGATGTTATCAAGGAGGTCGAGGAAGAGAGAGAGAATCCCAAGCAGGCTCTGCACTGTCAGTACAGAGCCCGATGTGGGGTTTGAACTCATGACTGTGATATGACCTGTAGCTGAAACCAAGAGTCAGATGCTTAACTGGCTGAGCCACAACAGTGCCCCACACTTGCTTTTTATTCTCAGGAAAAACAGTTGCAAAAATTTTTCTCCCCACTGGCCTCACTGGTCTGGTTACTTTGAAAACCAACTCACTGTTTGCCTGCTTGTTTTCCTTCTTTCTTTCATGAAATGTTTATTAATTTTTGGGAGAGAGAGCGAGAGAGAGAAAAGGAGACACAGAATCTGAAACAGGCTCCAGGCTCTGAGCTGTCAGCACAGAGCCTAACACCGGGCTTGAACTTGTGAACAGGACAAGGATGTCCACTCTCATCACTTTTGTTCAACATGTTACTGAAGCAATCAGAGCAAAAAAGAAATAAAATGCACCCAAATTGTTAAAGAAGAAGTAATACATTTGCTATTTGCAGATGACATGATACTATATATGGAAAACATAAAAGACTCCACCAAAGACTGGTAGAACTGATAAACAAATTCAGCAAAGTTGCAGGATAAAAAATCAATGTATAGAAATCTGTAGCATTTATTTTTTTAATGTTTATTAATTTATTTTGAGAGGGATTAAGAGAGACAATGCACATGTGAGTGGGGTAGAAACAGAAAGAGAGGGAGAGAGAAAATCCCAAGCAGGTTCCACGCTGTCAGCACAGAGCCAAACATGGGGCTCAATCTCACACATTTAAGATTATTACCTGAGCTGAAATCAAGAGTCACTTTAACCAACTGAGCCACCCAGAAATCTGTTGCATTTCTAAACACCAACAATGAAGCAGCAGGAAGAGAAATTGAGAAAATAACCCCATTTATTTCTGCACCAAAAATAATAAGATGCCTAGGAGTAAATCTGACCAAAGAGGTGAAAAAACTGTACTCTGAAAACTATAAAACACTGATGAAAGAAATTGAAGATGACACAAAGAAATGGAAAGATATTCCATGTTCGGGGATTGGAAAAACAAATATTGTTCAAATGTTTATACTACCCAAAGAAGTCCACACAGTTAATCCAATCCCTATCAAAATGCCAATAGTATTTTTCACATAGGTAGAAAAAACAATCCTACAATATTTATGGAACCACAAAATCTCCGAATAGCTGAAGAAATCTTGAAAAAGAAAGGCAAAGCTTGAGGAATCACAATTGAAGACTTCAAGTTGTATTACAAAGCTGTAGTTAGAAAAATAGTATGGTACTGGTACAAAAGTAGATGAATAGAACATAATAAGAAGCCTAGATGTAAACCCATAACTATATAATCAATTAATAGTCAACAAAGCAGGAAAGAATATCCAATAGGAAAAAAAGATGGTCTCTTAAACATATGTTGGGAAAACTGGACAGCTACATGCAAAGTAAAGAAACTGGACCACTTTCTTGAACTATACACAAAAATGAATTCAAAATGGATTAAGGACCTAAATGTTAAACCTGAAATGATCAGAATCCTAGAAGAAACACAGGCATTAACTTCTTGGACATAGGCCATAGAATCTTTTTTTCTAAATATATGTTCTGAAACAAGGGAAACAAAAGCAAAAGTAAACTATTGGGACTACATCAAACTAAAAAGCTTCTGCACAGCCAAGTAAACAATCAATGAAACTAAAAGGCAATTTATGGAAAAGGAAAAGATATTTGCAAATGGCATTTCTGATAAAGGGTTAGTATCCAAAATATATAAAGAATGTATAAAAATCAACATACAAAAAGGAAATAATCTCATGAAAAAAAGGACAGAAGGCATGAACAGACATTTCTCCAAAGAAAGACATACAAATATCTAACAGACACATGAAAATATATCATCTCTTACCATCAGGGAAATGCAAAACAAAACTACGATGAGATATCACCTCATACCTGTCAAAATGGCTAAAATCAACAACGCAAGAAACAACAGGTATGGGCAAGGATGTGGAGAAAAAGGAAGCCTCTTGCACCGTTGGTGGAAATGCAAACTGGTGCAGCAACTCTGGAAAACACTTTGAAGGCTCCTCAAAAAAGTTACAATTAGAACTACCCTAAAAACCACAATTGCACTACTGGGTAGTTACCCCAAAATGCAACAACACTAAGTCAAAAGGATACATGCACCCAATTTTTATTTTCAGCATTATTTACAATAGCCAAGTTATGGAAGTAGTTCAGATGTGCATCAATTGTGAGCTGATAAAGAAGATTATATATATATATATACACACACACACACACACATACATATACATACACACACACATACAATGTATATGTTACATATTATATATATGTATATATATGTGTGTGTGTGTACACACATACGTATATATATATATACACACACACACAATGGAATGTTATTCAGCCATAAAAAATAATGAAATCTTGCCATTTGCAGTAACATCAAGCTAGAGATTATTATAGTAAACTACATAAGTCAATCAATGAAGACAAAGAGAATATTATTTAATTCATATGTAGAATTTAAGAAACAAAACAAATTAGCAAAGAGAAAAAAAAAGACACAAATCAAGAAAAAGACTTTAAACTATAAAGAACAAACTGATGGTTAACAGAGGGGAGGAGGGTTGGGGGATGGTCTAAATAGGAAATGGGAATTGAGTATACTTCTCATGGTGGGCACAAGATGTATGGAATTGTTCAATTACCATGTTGTACACCTGAAGCTAATATAACACTGTATGTTTAAAAAATTAATACACTTTAAAAAATTCTCTAATCTCTATTTTCTGAAACAAAGATTTAGCAATTCTCCTTCTTATCTTGCTACATTGCTGATTGAATCAAATGAACAATAGGGGCGCAGTATTGTAGGGCTGCAAGGAAACCCAGTAACTCAATTTGCAGATGGTGAAACAGAGTGCAGAGATGTCTAGTAATTTCTTTCCCTTTGCTCTTAGGCTAGCAATGATAATTGATAAGATTTTATTTTATTGTAACTTACACTTAAAAAGATGCTGGATTCATGGAATATTTTTACAGATGTCTAATTTAATCATATTATTTTATGAATAAGCAGTACTCCAACCCAAGTCCTGTGTTAGGCTCAGGGTGAGACATACAGTGCACTCAGGGTGAACAAGATTAGCAGTAAGTTCTGTCATCTTAGAGCTATAGCCTTTCGGGGGATATGGACATAAAAACTACAATAGGCTGGGGATGAAATGTATACCAGTGCTGGGGAAGTACACAGAAGGACCAGAACAAGCCAGGAAAGCCAGGGAAGGCATAAGTCCTGTTGTACAGACAGTTACTTACTAGGATGGCAGCCAAATGGGAAAGGAACATGTAGTCTTCAACTCCAATGTCAGGGTCAACTCTCTTGAGGGTCAGTGTAAAGACTCCTTATGTCTAGCTGGGTTGTTGTGGCTGAGACTATGGATTAGGAAAGATTAGGGGGTTAGACTTCCTGGGGCCACATCTTGGCTGAACAAGTTACTGGAAGTGTGACCTTGGACAAGTTATGTCAATTTCTCTGTGCCTTTGTTTTCTTACATGCAAAATAGAGATAACAGGGCAGTTATGAAAATTGAATGGGGTAGAGTTTCTTAAGGATTTAGCTTAGTGCCTAGTACATGCAAGCACTGTAAGAATGTTTGATAAACTCTTGTCCACATATAGGTGATATGAAAACCAAGAATGGTTATTTTAGACTTAATTTGACTTGAGAATCTTCAGTAAAGATGAAAGATTTAAGAAAAGAATGAAAGGAAACTTTGGATTTAGATGGAGGCTTGAGAATAAAGAGACAATTATTTCAGGGGGAAGAGAGAAATAAAAGTTCTGAATGAATAATGTTTGAAGACTCCTGGTTTTGCCATCCACATTGCCAGTTCACAATCGTGGTGTGAGTATCCTAGTAAGACCATGGAAAATTTCACACTGAATGCTTTCCTTCTCAGGCATTACTCACCTTTCAAAACAGTGGCAGCTTCCCAGAAATTTATTTCATCACTTTCAGTTCTGGGGAGAGCAGCATGCCAAACTTTCATGGAATCTTGTGTATAAATTGGATTTTTGTTTTTGAAAAAAATTTTACTCCAAAATGGAAAATGATATTTTGTCAAGTGGTAGCAGGCTGGATAATGTGGACAAATTGCACAGGGTTGTGGTCATTCTGACAATCTGCTCTGGTTGTCATGTTGCTGCTTTTCATGACTGTTTCTATCCCCACATGGCTCACTCAAAGTGAGGCAAACCTCTTGCCCTGGGTGGAAGGGTTTACATGTCCCCCAGTTATTTGGAGAGAGAACTACTGCTGTCTTGATGAAGGCAGACAGTGTCTACAAAAGGATCTGGATACCTGGGTTCTTCCACCATGGCACAAATATGGGACCAAGCAAACTTTGCATATTTAAAATGATAAAATTTACATTTTGAGATTTCAATTTTTTAGGATAACTTTCAAATACTTTACATTTAAGTAGATGCTCAATTACATAAATTATGAATAGAAATTTTTATGAATAAAAAGTAACAGTTAGGTGGTCTTGTAGTTAAGATGGTGGAGCAGCATGAAGACCCTTAGCTTATCTCATCTCTGAAATGCTGCTAGATCAGCACCAAACCATTTTTCACACCTAGGAAATTGATATGAGGATTAACACAACAATCTGCATAACTTGAGCCACATAACTTGGCAGGTACTCTGTGCGAAGAGGTGATCTGGGATAGAGAAAAGCCATGGAGGGTAGGGAGCTGTTTTTGTAGAGACAGGGGGAGAGTGTGGCACATCGGGACAGTGTAGGAAAAACACTCCCCTGAAAGTAGCTACAGAGAAAGAGAAATAGTGAAAACACTTGCAGGAGACTGAACAAGAAATCTGTTCCCAAAACCACTGATGGGTAGAAAGGAGATGGTTTGAATACCACCAGGATTCTGTAAACAGTAGAGTGCAGAGTTTGAAGTTCCAGAGCTCACTGCATGTTGGTATTCTGGTGAGGTAAAAGGGTGAATCCCCAGAAGCAGGCAAATGGATGTGAGGGGTCCATGTGCCATATAAGGAGAAGTGGTTCCCCTGCTTGGAGAGCATTTGGTAGAAGCCATATGACCTCCCCACAAGAAAAGATCCCAGTGAACCCTGGTGAGAAGCCATGTTTGCTGTATTGGAACAAAGACACCAGAGTGTGGTGAAGCCTGGCACCAGCTGTGTGTTGTGATGTGCCATAATCTCTGAACCTCCACTGCTACATGATTGCATAAACATTTCCTCTGGCATGCCGGCACCCAGCCATTGCTCAGTGAGACCCTCACCCAGAGAGACAGCATGGGTCCAAGCCACTGGGGTCTCTGAAGTGTGGGGTTCTGAAACACTACCCCATTTGAGATAAAACTCTGAGGGAGGTGCTGCCTGGCAGGGGGGCGGCTTGGACACAACAGTGTACAGGTGGGGAGTGGATGGAGCCCTGAAACAAAAGAGGGGTGCTTGATTATGGGTTGGTGAGAGGGCAAAGTTCCTATTCCAGAAACTAGGGAGCTGGGTGAAGCCATTTCCAGCTCTCCCGAGCAGAAGCATGCATGTGCACGCCATGTGCTGCACACTGGTCGACTCCAGTAAGCTAAGCAATGCCACCTAGAGAAGAAGAGAGCCATTACACCAAGTCCTGCCCAAAGGCACCCTCCAAGCATACCCTACAAGACCAGCACAAGTCCCTTCACCTGCTTAGAATATGAACTATAGAGTGCTTCATAGCTTCAGTTCTGGGAGAAATTGGATATAACTTCATTTGGGTTTCATTCTGTTTGCTGGTTCATTTAGTAGTTTCATTTTTTGTTTCTGTTTTTGTTTAATTTTTTTTCTTTTTTTTCTTTTTCTTGGATAAAGAGAAAGAATATTTTTATTTTCTTTTTAAAATTAAAAAAATAAATTATTTTTATTTTATTTCTATTATTTAATTTTTACTCGATTTCATTTTCTTCTTTCATTTTATTCTATTTTTTTACCTTCTAAAATTTTTTCTTACTTTTTTCTTTTCTTTCCTTTCTTCTTTTTTTCTCTATTTTGTCAAGATTGTTTCAAAAAGCAAACTAACACACACCTACGATCTAGCTTCCCCTATTTGATTTTTTGTTGTGTTTTATTTTTTTTTAATTTAAACTTTTAAATTTTATTTTCTTTCTTCATCAAAAATGACAAAACAAAAAATTACCCCAAAAGAAAGAACAGGAAGAAATGACAGTCAAGGACTTAATCAACACAGATATAAACAAGATGTCTGAACTAGCATATAGAACCATGGTAATAAGAATACTAGTTGGGATTGAAAGGAATCATGGAATCCCTTTCTGCAGAGATAAAAGATGTAGTCTAGTCAGGATGAAATTAAAAATGCTATAACTGAGCTGCAATCTTTAATGGATGCCATGATGGCAAGGATGGATGAAGCAGAGAAACGAATCAGCAATGTAGAAGACAAAATTATAGAGAATAATAAAGCAGAAATAGGGAGAGGAACAAAGGCAAAAGAGCATAATACAAGACAGAGAACTCAGTGTGCCTGGGTGGTTCAGTCAGTTGAGTGTCTGACTTCAGCTCAGGTCATGATCTCATGGTTTGTGGGTTCGAGCCCCACCTCGGGCTCTGTGCTGACAGCTCAGAGCCTACAGTCTGCTTCAGATTCTGTCTTTGGCTCTCTCTGCCCCTTCCATGCTTGTGCTCTGTCTCTCTATCTCTAAAATAAACATTAAATTCTTTTTAAAGACTTAGAGAACTCAGTGAATTATCAAAAGGGAATAACCTCTGAATCATCAGAGTCCCAGAAGATGAAGAGAGAGAAAAGGGGGAAGAAAGTTTATTTGAGCAAATTATACTGTAAAACTTTCCCAATCTGAAGAAGGACAAGGCATCAAAATCCAAAAAGCACAAAAAACTCCCATTAGAGTCAACAAAAAACCAACCATCACCAACGCATATCATAGTCCAATTCACAAAATATAAGACAAGAAAAGAATCATGAAAGCAGTAAGAGAAAAAAGTCCTTAACCTATAAAGAAAGACACATCAGGTTCACAACAGACCTATCCACAGAAATGGGAGGACAAAAAGGAGTGACAGGATAAATTCAACGTGCTGAATTCGAAAAATATGCAGCCAAGTATTCTTCATCTAGCAAGGCAAACAAACAAAAAATAATGGAGTTCATGACCCCTAAATCAGTCCTGCAAGAAAATTTAAGGGGGACTCTTTGAGTGGAGAAAATATGAAACAAAACAAAAAAGACCAAAGGAAACAAAGAGTAAAAAGACCAGAGAACATCACCAGAAACACCAACTCTAAAGGCAACACAATGGCACTAAATTCATATCTTTCAGTATTCACTCTAAGTGTCAATGGACTAAACGCCCCAATCAAAAGACATAGGGTATCAGAATGGATAAGAAAATAAGCCTCGTCTATATGTTGCTTACAAGACACCCATTTTATACCTAAAGACACCTTAAGATTGAAAGTAAGGGGATGAAGAACCACCTACCATGCTAATGGTCACCAAAAGAAAGCCAGGAGTAGCCATACTTGTATCAGACAACCTAGATTTTAAAATAAAGACTGTAACAAGAGATTAAGAAGAGCATTATAACATAATTAATGGGTCAATCCATGAAGATATAACAATTGTAAATATTTATTCCCCCAACGTGAAAGCACCCAAATATATAAATCAATTAACCATGAACACAAAGAAGCTCATTGATAATAATACCATAATAGTAGAAGACTTTAATACCCCAGTTACAACAGTGGGCAAATTATCTAAACAGAAAATCAACAAGGAAACAAAGGCTTTGAATAACACACTGGACTGGGTGGACTTAACAGATGTGTTCAGAACATTTCATCCTAAAGCAACAGAATAAACATTCTTCTCAAATGCACACAGAATATTCTCCAGAATAGATCACATACTGGGTTATATATCAGCACTCAACAAGTACAAAAAGATCAAGATCATACCTTCCATATATTCAGACCACAATGCTAAGAAACTTGAAATCAACCACAAGAAAAATTTTTCAAAGACTATGAATACTTGGAGATTAAAGAACATCCTACTAAAGAATGAATGAGTTAACCAAGAAATTAAAGGAAATTAAAAAGTACATGGAAGCCAATGAAAATGAAAACACAGCAATCCAAAACCTCTGGGATGCAGCAAAGGCAGTCATAAGTTGGAAGTGCATAGCAATCCAAGCCTTCTTAAAGAAGGAAGAAAGGTCTCAAATACACAATCTAACCTTACATATAAAAGAAAAATAACAGCAAATAAAGCCCCCAAACAGAAGAATACAGGAAATAATAAAAATTAAAGAAGAAATAAATGATATAATAATAATAATAATAATAATAATAAAAACATAGAACAGATCAATGAAACCAGGAAATGTTTCTTTGAAAGAATTAAGAAAATTGATAACCCCCTAGCCAGTTTGATCAAAAAGAAAAAGGAAAAGACCAGGGCACCTGAGCAACTCAGTCAAACATCGGACTTTGACTCAAGTCATGATCTCATGGCTCCTGAGTTTGAGCCCGGCGTCAACCTCTGTGCTGACAGCTCAGAG
The DNA here is from genome assembly GCF_018350215.1 of Panthera leo. NCBI lineage: Eukaryota > Metazoa > Chordata > Mammalia > Carnivora > Felidae > Panthera > Panthera leo. Next base: position 32,110,778 of record NC_056688.1, on the reverse strand, counting down.
CTGGGAGACTGCTTCGGATTCTGTGTCTCCCTCTGTCTATGCCCCTCCTCTGATCTCACTCTATCTCTTTCTCTCTCTCAAAAATAAATAAGCATTTAAAAATTAATTAAAAAAAAAGAAAAAGGAAAGGACCCAAATACATAAAATCAAAGAATAATGAAAGAAGAGAGATCACAACCAAAATACAAAATACAAAAATACAAAATACAAACAATAATAAGAGAATATTATGAGCAATTATATGCCAAAAAGTTGGGCAATCTGGGAGATGTGGACAAATTCCTAGAAACACATAAACTACCAAAACTGAAACAGGAAGAAGTAAAAATTTGAACAGACCCATAACCAGTAAAGAAATTGAATAAGTAATCAAAAACCTCCCAACAAACGAGAGTCCAGGGCTGGATGGTTTTCCAGGGGAATTTTACCAAATATTTAGAGAAGATTTAGCACCTATTCTTCTGAAGCCATTCCAAAAAATATAAAAGGAAGGAAAACTTCCAAACTCATTCTATGAGGCCAGAATTACCTTGATTCCAAAACCAGACAAAGACCCAACTAAATGGAAAACCAAAGACCAATTTCCCTGAGGAACATGGATGCAAAAATTCTCACCAAGATACTAGCCAACTGGAGCCAACTATACATTAAAAGAATTATTCACCATGATTGAGTGGGATTTATTCCTGGGATGCAGGGCTGGTTCAGTATACACAAATTAATCAATATGAAATATCACAGTAATAATAATAAAAAAGGATGAGAACCAAATGATTCTCTCAGTAGATGCAGAGAAAGCATTTGACAAAATACAACATTTCTTGATGAAAAAAAAAACTCAGGAAAGTAGGGATAGGAGGATCATATCTCAATATCATAAAAACTACATACAAAAGACCCACCAGTAAAATTATCCTCAATGGGGATAACCTGAGAACTTTCCCCCTAATGTCAAGAACATGACAAAGGTGTCCACTCTAACCACTGTTATTCAACATAGTATTGGAAGTCCTAGCTTCAGCAATCAGGCAACACAAAGAAATAAAAGGCATCCAAATCTGCAAAGAGAAAGTCAAACTTTCACTCTTCACATATGACCTGTGTGGAAAACCCAAAAATCTCCACCAGAAACTGCTACCCAGCAATTGCACTACTAGATATTTATCCAAAGGATATACAAATCCTGTTTCAAAGGGGCACATGCACCCCAATGTTTACAGCAGCACTATTGACAATAGTCAAAGTAAGGAAAGACCCCAAATGTTCATCAACAGGTGAATGGATAAAAAAGATGTGGGATATGTGTGTATATATATATATATATATATATATAATGCAATATTACTTGGTGATCAAAAAGAATGAAATCTTGCCATTTGCAGCAATGTGGATGGAACTAGAATATATTATGCTAAGTGAAATAGTCAGAGAAAGACAAATATCATATGATATTACATATATGTGAAATTTAAGATGTAAAACAGATGAACATAAGGGAAGTGATGCAAAAATAATATGAAAACAGAGAAGGGGACAGACCATAAGAGACTCTTAAATACAGAGAACAAACTGAGGGTTACTGGAGGGGTGTTGGATGAGGGGATGGGCTAGATGGGCTAAATGGGTGATGGGCATTAAGGAGGGCACTTGTTGGGATGAGAACTGGGTGTTATATGCAAGTGATGAATCTAAATTCTATTCCTAAATTAAAAAAAGTAAAAATAAATAAATTAAAAAATAAATTAAAGGTTAAGCACATAGATTTCCCATTCACTTTAAGAAATAAAGCCGCTGGGGTTTCCTGGGTAGCTCAGTCAGTTAAAGCATCTGACTCTTGATCTCAGCTCAGGTCTTGATCTCATGGTTCATGAATTTGAGCCCCATGTCTGGCTCTGTATTGAGGGTGCAGGGCCTGCTTAGGATTCTCTCCCTTTGTCTCTGCCCCTTCCCCTTTTGTTCTCTCTCTATCTCTCAAAATAAATAAATAAACTTAAAAAAAAGAAGAAGAAATAAAACCACTTAAATTCCTTATCATCCATCTGTCCCAGATCCATTCCTATAGGAACTACCATGATTTCTTGACATATCCAAAATATTTTACCATATGTGTTTATGCCTAAGTAATACATTGTATCATATGTGTTTATTTTAACTTTGTGTAAACAACATCATATTGCATTTTTTTTTTATAAAGAGATGGGGGGGTGTGGCATAAGTGAGCAAAGGTCAGAGAGAGACTGAATCCAGGAAGGGCATAGAGAGAGAGTGAAGAGGGGCTCACCCAAAGCTGGGCTTGTGCTCACCAAAAGTGTGGCTCAAGCTCACCTGAAGGGGGGCTGAGGTTCATCCCATGTGGGACTCAAATTCAGGAACCAGAGATCATGACCTGAGCTGAAGTCAGATGTTTACACGACTAAGCCACCCAGGCACCTCATTTGTAAGTATTTCTTTATAATTTTTTAACTTATTTTTTTGTGATATCATTACTATTGCCATATAGTATTCCATTGTATCAATATACCACAAATTATTTATCTCATGCAGATGTCAGTTTTTCCCTTAACAAATGTTTTCATCATTTGTGTGTCTTCTAACAAACAAACTTTAAGAGTGTCAGATGCCCACTGGGGGGTTGTGAGGCACTCTATCAAGGCTGGGCTCCACTATGCCAGGCTGGTTCTAGGCTTCTGGCTAGGTTTAGTTCTGCTCCATGGGTCTTATTCTGCAGAAGACTGAAGGAATGGTGGCTACATGGGTCATGCTGTTTTCGTGGAGGGGCATAAATTACAAGAGGCCAAGCCACAGTACACAGCACATTTTCAGTTTCTGCTTGGGTCATGACTGCTGAAATTCTGTGGGTCAGATAATCTTGAGCCAAGCCTATCAGCAATGGCATGAGGAGATGTTCCAGGGGGAAGAACTGTGGGTCACACAGCACAGGGTTTGCAGGGATAGTCCTAATACCCATGAAGAATATCAGGAGCAATGAATGACTTGATCTCATAAACTGCTAGTGGGACTGCAAAGAAGTATGTGACATGTCTGGGGAGGCTGAATCTCACCTATCCAATAATCCAGCCACCCACAAGACATGTGCTCTGTAGACACTCAAATGCCAATGCTTTATAATGTATGGTCCCCCAAACATGCAGTATTCTAATCATTATTTTTAAAAATACTTCTGGGTAGGTATTATTGTTCTTACTTTGCAGATAAGAGCACTAGGGGTCAGAAAGTTTAAATAATTTGCCAAGAAAGGAAGGAACCAGGCCCTAGAAACAAGGCTTTGAGTCTCAGTCACGTGCTATCTCCACTGCTCCATCCTGCCCACCTGCCCTCCATGTGCACCCATGGAGGTGGAGAAAAAATCCTCTGTAATGTTGGTTATATTGGGGCAGAAAACTTTTCCCTTCTTTCTTCTAGGTACTATGGCTGGCCTAATAATTCATTTGACATAAGACAAATTAACAGTATAAAAATAATTTTGTACATTGGTAGCCCCATAAAAATATGAAATTTAAAGAAGCGACCAAAGAAACATGCTTTTATACCTTTTAAAGAAGGAAACAATGCATTTGTGAAGAACTGGAAAGGCATAGAAGTTTGGGATGGGATAGTAAATTAGTGAAGAAGTAGTTAAGTTTTGTTTATACAAACTTCTTGGCCCCAAATTCCCTATTTCTTGTGATAGGGATGCCTTTTATCTTCTTGGTACAGGGAAGGTACCTTTCACATGGAAGATTTATTTCCTGATTTTAAGGGGACAAAGGAGGGTAGGAGTATACTTCTCATACTCTTTCTTAAATAACTTTAATTTAAAATAATTAATATGTCAAAATGGCACATTTTGTGCTTATATATTCTGCTCCCCCTCAGTTCTGCCTTTCAAATTTCCCTAAGAATTTTAGTAGTCTGGAAACTGAGTTGATAGATTGCTCTCTCACTAAACCAGTCTCTTAGTCCTGATAATAGGTCAGTTCAGTTAAACTTATTCAGGAGGTGGCAATGAAGGTGTGCTCTCAAAGACCTATATTGCACAATAAGGTATTTCATAAGAGGAATTTCTATAGAGGCACAGCAAAAATAATGGTTAATGATTAGAACAGACAGTAAATCCAGTTTCTGAGTTCTGAACTCAGTCAGTCTAGAAAATTTCTAGAGGTCAGGCTCAAAGCATGTTCAGATGAAATGAGGGCAGGCAGTGGCAGTCTGATAGCTTTCCTGGTTTTCAGTTTGAATGTCTCTGGTGCTTTTGTTGAATGGCCCATACAGCAACAGGAATGAAGATTGTTCATATACCAGCTGTTGTGATTTCTCTGAAGTTTATATTAAGTTGCCCAGCTTTAGCTTGCTTGGCCTTGAAAACAGGGAAGTTTAGTTCTTAATGATTCCAAATCAGAAGGGTAGGAGAAAATTAGAAACCTTAGTTCATAGAGTTGTAGTCAGATATTGGAGGAAAAAAAAAGATATTGGAGGAAATGAGAATTTAGGATCCAGTCCAGGTAACAGGTAAAAAACAAAACTTCAAAGACAATTAACAGCACTAGAATCTGATATTCACAAAGGCATATTACTGAAATATTTTTTCTGTAGTTACTCCCATTTCAATCAGAGATAATCAAAGTAAGGCTAATATTTACAAAATAAGTTTTGTTTCAGTAAACTTGGCCTTAGTATTTACATTAGTGCAATAAGAATAGTGATTTACCATATTGACATTTTTACAAGTCTGCTTTGCTGGAAATTTGAGATTGGACTTTTAAAAAACCTCTTGGGGCTAAGAAGCCAAGACCGGAACTTATCAGATTTTGCCTGAGATACCTACAGATTTCGGTGAAATCTTCCCGTCTCGAGGTTCCCCAAATCATCCGAAGTTCCTGGACCTGCCAGGAGATGACCTTCCTTCCTTACCTGGTGAGCCTGTTAGGAACCTTGTAAGCAAGGTATCAGACAGTTTTTTTTAAGGGATTTTATTGGCTTCATAAAGTCGACCTTAATTCCTGGTTGATATGTCTGGTTTATGCAGATCTCTCTCAAATGGAACTCTCTAGTCAAGCCTTGGTAATGTTTCTAGTTGTTTCCTGTTACAAGAGAACAGATTCATATTGAACTTACATAAATAACTACATTCTGATGAAAATAATAATATTCACTAGGAGTTTCTGAATTCTGGATGTGGAGGGTTAGGTAGGGAGAAAAAGTCATCATTTCATCTTTGTTCACAAAGGTATATTTTACCAAATTACTGATAGCTTAAGAGAAAAGAGGGATAAATTTTCTTAAATCTGGAAAAAGTATCAAAGAACCAGCAATATGTCAAACAAAAAGTCATAAAAATTAATAATGATCCTCATCAGTCTATTCAGTCCCATGTAATTAATTCTTATCAACTTCAATCTTCTGTTAATAGTTTCATGAGGCTATCAGTTTCTCCACTAGAATTTTCTAAATTCTTACCCAGTTCATTAGAATGATCTGAAAGTTACCAGAAACTTGTACTGCTTAGGCTTTTCCATGAATCTCTTTGAAGGTAAAGCACTTTTGCAGGAACACTTTTGCAAAACCATCAGAGGAAAACACCTGTCTATTAAAAACCATGGTTAAAGATCCAATAGGTGTTTATTGTAATGCAACTGACAAGGCAAATTGATTACTTCTATGACACACAACATTTTAAGATAATAACTGGAATTATGATGAACATTATATATCTGATTTTTAGAAATTTTGTGCAATTTCTGGAACACTTACACTGATAAGGTATAACCACACAATCTAAAGAAGAGTTAGTATGGCTCCTTATTTAATAATGCTTCCCATGTAATTTAGCATATCAAATACAACTAGTTCATCATCTCTATTATTATAATGAGAGAGAACATATTTTCTGAGACATTCTAGGGACCATCTAAAAATTCCCAAAGTTATTTTGAGGTCAAAAAGTCTAAATTTTGTATTTTATTTTTGGAAAGTTTGTCAAAAATCAAGTTTAGGGGTGCTTGGGTGGCTCAGTTAAATGACTGACCTCAGCTCAAGTCATAATCTCGTGGTGAGTTTGATCCCAGGCCTCTGTGCTGACAGCTCGGAGCTTAGAGTCTGCTTAGGATTCTGTGTCTCCCTCTTTCTTTGCCCTTCCCCACTCATGCTCTGTTTCTCTCTGTCTCTCAAAAATAAACATTAAAAAATAATCAAAAGTTTTAACACATTTAATTAAATAAGATTATAGGTCACTTTGAAAAATAACTCAGTTATCTATTTAGTCAAAGTGACAATTAAAGACTTCACAGGTAAATACAGAAAATAATAGAGACAATAGCTCTTTTAAAGAGAGAACAGTTTTCTTAAGTAATCAAAGACCTGATAAAGACAATATGAAACAGAGAAATCATTTCAATAAAACATACAATCTTTGTTTTCTAGGCACATTACTTAAAAGATAAAGAAACACTTTTTATAATCTTATCAAGAACAGACCAAGAAAACTTTCTTCTTTTAAGCCACAAGGAAGAAAATTAAGTTTTTGCTTACAATTGATTTTAAGCCTTATTTAATTTTTTTAATTTAATTTTTTTTAATTTACACCCAAATTAATTAGCATATATAGTGCAACAATGATTTCAGGATAGATTCCTTAATGCCCCTTACCCATTTAGCCCATTCCCCCTCCCACAACCTCTCTAGTAACCCTCTATTTGTTCTCCATATTTACGGGTCTCTTATGTTTTGTCCCCCTCGCTGTTTTTATATTATTTTTGCTCCTTTCCCTTATGTTTATCTGTTCTGTGTCTTAAACTCCTCATATGACTGAAGTCATATAATATTTTTCTTTCTTTGACTGACTAATTTCACTTAGCATAGTATGCTCTAGTTCCATCCACATAGTTGCAAATGGCAAGATTTCATTATTTTTGACTGCTGAGTAATACTCCATTATATATATATATATATATATATATATATATATATATATATATATATCTCACTTCCTCTTTATCCATTCATTCATTGATGGACATTTGGGCTCTTACCATGCTTTTGCTATTGTTGATAGTGCTGCTGTAAACATTGGGGGTGCACCTGTCCCTTTAAAACAGCATACCTGTATCCCTTGGATAAATACCTAGTACTGCAATTGCTGGGTCATAGGGTAGTTTTATTTTTAATTTTTTGAAGAACTTCCATACTGTTTTCCAGAGTGGCTGCAGCAGCTTGTATTCCCACCAGCAGTACAAGAGAGATCCTCTTTCTTTGCATCCTTGCAAACATCTGTTGTTGCTTGGGTTGTTAATTTTAACCATTCTGACTGGTGTGAGGTGGTTTTAATTTGTATTTCCCTGATGATGAGTGATGTCCAACATTTTTTCATGTGTTAGTTGGCCATCTGGATATCTTCTTTGGAGACGTGTTTATTCATGTCTTTTGCCCATTTCTTCACTGGATTATTTGTTTTTGGGTGTTCAGTTTGATAAGTTATTTATAGATTTTGGATACCAACCCTTTATCTGATATGTTGTTTGCAAATATCTTCTCCCATTCTGTTGGTTGCCTTTTAGTCTTGCTGATTGTTTCCTTCACTGTGCAGAAGCTTTTTATTTTGATGAGGTCTCAATAGTTCATTTTTGCTTTTGTTTCCCTTGCCTCCAGAGACATGTTGAGTAAGAAGTTCCTGAAAGATATTAAACCTTATTTTTAAAGCCCCTTTATAATAAATTCATTTTTAGCTAATTTGACCACACAAGTAAAATTCCATCTTTTTCTGTCTCTCTTTTCCTAGTATCTATGTCTATTTAGTTGTCATTTATTCTTTTATTTATTCTTTTGAAACAGTTTTTTTTTATTTTAGAAAAAGATTTCCACATTTTTCTCTTAACAAAAATACATTTTACCTCTTTCCTTTTCTTAGCCAAAAGTACATCCTATTTTCTCTGCATACAGAAACATTTCCCTATTATTATTTCTAGTAGTTAATTGCATATTGTAATTCTTAATTCTTGCAAAACATAGTTTCTAGTGAAAACTAAGGTATAAACAGTTGTGAACTGTCTGTTGTAATATCATTCTTTAGGTTGACAAATTTATGAATAAGAATAACCTCTAAAAGTGTAAGCTATCTCAAAGTACACATTTTTTCAATGTGGCACAAGACTTATTTACTGAAAGATTTATTTTTGGTTTATCTGTAATAAGTAGTCAAAAGTGGATAAACCTTTGTTCAATAAATTATGTTTCCGTATTTTATCTTACTTGGAAATTATCTAGATATTCAATCTAGATAATTTCCAAGTAAGATAAAATACGGAAACATAATTTATGAATTTCCATCATTTCACTTAGATTAGCAAAACATTAAGGGAGTATGTAAGTTACCAAAGAGATTTAGGAAACTAAAGTCAACGTATTATATAACATAATTATTGTTGAAAATTTTACTTAAAAACTTTTAATTCACTTGTTATGTTTACATTACTCATGAATATTTTATGAGACATGCAAAGTCAGCTATCATCTCAAGGTATTTTTCTTGCTGATAAATTTTGTAATAGAGATAATGAGTTTACTTGACTAGTCAACCCAGGAAGAATTTTTTAAAAATGTGTGTTTGCAGTATATTTAATGCTAGTAACTCAGAAGGCATGCCAATTTTAATTAAAACAACAAACTTAAACTAGCTTTTATTTTCTGAAAATTATCTCATACCATGTGAACCTGAAAAACATTTGAGTTGATTTTTATTATTTTTATGAGTTTAGAAATATTTAATTTGATAAGTGATGCTTTTTCTTTAAGCTAATTATAGAGCTTTTTTACAAATTAATTTTGATAATATCATCTGGAGGAAGAAAATTTCACATATCTACAAGTATATATATATACACACACACACACACACACACACACTCAAACATTCAGACAGACACAGAGACCTTATAGTTAACATTCTAAAATTTGATCTGTGAGTCAGGCACAATAATACAAAACTCTGTAAATATCAACTAGGTCCAAATTTTATTTCTGGCAGTTGGAATAATTTAAGTTAACCCACTCAAGTGGCTAATTTTTTTTTAACCACTTGTGGAGACTTTTAAGATTTGTATTTGCCCTTGACAAGTAATTTTATGGAGACCCTGGGCTACAGTTTGGACGGGGGAGCTTTTACAGCAGCTTGCATTTAAAAAGTTTTTTTTTTTCTCTCCCTTCAGTGGCAGGTTAATTGTAGGCAGTGTCTTAGTATCTCCTGGGATATTTACATTTCAAAGACAAGGGAAGATTTGTTCAAGAGATGGAAGAAGAATATAAGTTTTCTCCCAAGAGTTTTAGAATATATTAGATTATCAGAAGTCTAGGGTAATTATTATTTTAAAATTTCCTTTTTTTTAAAAGGCAGTACAATTGTATTTCCAATTTGCTGTATATATATATATATATATATGTATATATATATATATATATTTACAATATCTACAGGCATTATGAGATGAATAAGGAAAGTTTAGGGCCTGGCAAAAGATAGATGGACTGAGGGAAGATGGCGGCATAGGAGGACACTGGGCTCACCGCCTCCTGCTGGTCACTTAGATTCCACCTACACCTGCCTAAATAACCCAGAAACCTGCCAGAAGACTAGCAGAACGGAGTCTCTGGAACCAAGTGCAGACGAGAGGCCCATGGAAGAGGGTAGGAAGGGCAGAGAGGCAGTGCGCGCTACACAGACTGGCGGGAGAGAGCCGGGGCAGAAGGGCAGCGCCCCCCGCCAAGCAGAGACCTCGAGTCTGGCTGGCAAAAGTGGAGGGGCCAGACAGAGTGTGTTCTGACAGCAAGCGGGATTTGACATCTGGAGGGTTATAAGTTAACAGCTCTGCTCAGAACGCAGAAAGGATGGAGGACAACGGGAAGGAGCGTCACTGAGCCCTGGGAGGACAGATCTCAGTTTGGTGGGGAACAAAGGTTCTCACTAGCGCCATCTCCCTTGCCCAACCCCCAGCCAAAATCCCAAAGGGAACCAGTTCCTGCCAGGGAACTTGCTTGCACCACGCAAACACCCAACACTGTGCTTCTGAAGATCCATTCCTCAGGCGGCGGGTCTGACTCCCTCCCGATGCCACAGGGCCCCTCCCGAAGCAGATCACCAAAGGAGAAGAGAGCTAAGCCTGCCCCTCCCGCCCCTGTGCACCTTTCCTATCCACCCCCGCTAATACACCAGATCCCTAGCACCACAAGCCTGGCAGTGTGCAAGTAGCCCAGATAAGCCATGCCACCCCACAGTGAATCCCGCCCCTAGGAGAGGGGAAGAGAAGGTACACACCAGTCTGACCGTGGCCCCAGCAGTGGGCTGGGGGCAGACATCAGGTCTGACTGCGGCCCCGCCCACCAGCACAAGTTATTCAAGACAGCACAGAGGAAGTGCCCTGCAGGTCTGCACCACTCCAGGGACTATCCAAAATGACCAAACGGAAGAATTCCCCTCAAAAGAATCTCCAGGAAATAACAACAGCTAACGAACTGATCAAAAAGGATTTAAACAATATAACAGAAAGTGAATTGAGAAAAATAGTCATAAAATTAATCGCTGGGCTTGAAAACAGTATAGAGGACAGCAGAGAATCTATTGCTACAGAGATCAAGGGACTAAAGAACAGTCAGGAGGAGCTAAGAATGATATAAACGAGCTGCAAAACAAAATGGAAACAACTACGGCTCGGATTGAAGAGGCAGAGGAGAGAATAGGTGAACTAGAAGATAAAGTTATGGAAAAGAGGAAGCTGAGAAAAAGAGAGATAAAAAAATCCAGGAGTATGAGGGGAGAATTTGAGAACTAAGTGATGCACTAAAGAGAAATAGTCTACGTGTAATTGGTATTCCAGAGGAGGAAGAGAGAGGGAAAGGTGCTGAAGGTATACTTGAAGAAATAATAGCCAAGAACTTCCATGATCTGGGGAAGGAAAAAGGCATTGAAAGCCAAGGGGCACAGAGAACTACCTTCAGACTAACTTGAATCGATCTTCTGCATGACATTTCATAGTGAAACTGGAAAAAATACAAGGATAAAGAGAAAATTCTGAAAGCAGCTAGGGATAAATGTGCCCTAACCTATAAAGGGAGACCTGTAAGACTCGTGACCGATCTCTCTTCTGAAACTTGGCAGGCCAGAAAGGAATGACAGGAGATCTTCCATGTGATGAAGAGAAAAAATATGCAGCCGAGAATCCTTTATCCAGCAAGTCTGTCATTTAGAATAGAAGGAGAGATAAAGGTCTTCCCAAACAAAAACTGAAGGAATTTGTCACCACTAAACCAGCCCTACAAGAGATACTAAAGGGGATCCTGTGAGACAAGTACCAGAGACATCGCTACAAGCATAAAACATACAGACATCACAATTACGCTAAACCCATAACTTTCTATAATAACACTGAATGTAAATGGATTAAATGCGCCAACCAAAAGACATAGGGTATCAGAATGGATAAAAAAAACAAGACCCATCTATTTGCTGTCTACAAGAGACTCATTTTAGACCTGAGGACACCTTCAGATGGAAAGTGAGGGGATGGAGAACTATTTATCATGCGACTGGAAGTCAAAAGAAAGCTGGAGTAGCCATACTTATATCAGATAAACTAGACTTTAAATTAAAGGCTGTAACAAGAGATGAAGAAGGGCATTATATAATAATTACAGGTTTATCCATCAGGAAGATCTAGCGCTTATAAATGTCTATGCGCCAAATACAGGAGCCCCCGATATATAAAACAATTACTCACAAACATAAGCAACCATATTGATAAGAATGTGGTAATGGCAGAGGGCTTTAACACTCCACTTACAGAAATGGATAGATCATCTAGACACACGGTCAATAAAGAAACAAGGGCTCTGAATGATACATTGGATCAGATGGACTTGACAGATATATTTAGAACTCTGCATCCCAAAGCAACGGAATATACTTTCTTCTCGAGTGCACATGGAACATTCTCCAAGATAAATCACATACTGGGTCACAAAACAGCCCTTCATAAGTATACAAGAATTCAAATCATACCATGCATACTTTCAGACCACAATGCTATGAACCTTGAAATCAACCACAGGAAAAAGTCTGGAAAACCTCCAAAAGCATGGAGGTTAAAGAACACCCTACTAACGAATGAGTGGGTCAACCAGGCAATTAGAGAAGAAATTAAAAAATATATGGAAACAAACGAAAATGAGAATACAACAATCCAACCGCTTTGGGATGCAGTGAAGGCAGTCCTGAGAGGAAAATACATCGCAATCCAGGCCTATCTCAAGAAACAAGAAAAATCCCAAATACAAAATCTAACAGCACACCTAAAGGAAATAGAAGCAGAACAGCAAAGACAGCCTAAACCCAGCAGAAGAAGAGAAATCATAAAGATCAGAGCAGAAATAAACAATATAGAATCTAAAAAAAAACCTTTAGAGCAGATTAACAAAACCAAGGGTTTGTTTTTGAAAAAATAAACAAAATTGATAAACCTCTAGCCAGGCTTCTCAAAAAGAAAAGGGAGATGAGCCAAATAGATAAAATCATGAATGAAAATGGAACTATTACAACCAATCCTTCAGAGATACAAGCAATTATCAGGGAATATTATAAAAAATTATATGCCAACAAACTGGACAACCTGGAAGAAATGGACAAATTCTTAAACACCCACACACCTCCAAAACTCAATCAGGAGGAAATAGAAAACTTGAACAGACCCATACCCAGCGAAGAAATTGAATCGGTTATCAAAAATCTCCCAACAAATAAGAGTCCAGGACCAGATGGCTTCCCAGGGGAGTTCTATCAGACGTTTAAAGCAGCAATAATACCTATCCTTCTCAAGCTATTCTAAAAAATAGAAAGGGAAGGAAAACTTCCAGACTCAGTCTATGGAGCCAGTATTACTTTGATTCCTAAACCAGACAGAGACCCAGTAAAAAAAGAGAACTACAGGCCAATATCCCTGATGAATATGGATGCAAAAATTTTCAACAAGATACTAGCAAAACGAATTCAACAGCATATAAAAAGAATTATTCACCATGATCAAGTGGGATTCATTCCTGGGATGCAGGGCTGGTTCAACATTCACCAATCAGTCAACGCGATACATCACATTAATAAAAGAAAAGATAAGAACCATATGATCCTGTCAATTGATGCAGAAAAGGCCTTTGACAAAATTCAGCACCCTTTCTTAATAAAAACCCTTGAGAAAGTCGGGATAGAAGGAACGTAATTAAACATCATAGAAGCCATTTATGAAAAGCCCACAGCTAACATCGTCCTCAATGGGGAAAAAGTGAGAGCTTTCACTCTGAGATCAGGAACACGACAGGGATGTCCACTCTCACCGCTGTTGTTTAACATAGTGCTGGAAGTTCTAGCATCAGCAATCAGACAACAAAAGGAAATCAAAAGCATCAAAATTGGCAAAGATAAAGTCAAGTTTTCACTTTTTGCAGATGACATGATATTATATATGGAAAACTCGATAGACTCCAGCAAAAGTCTGCTAGAAATGATACTTGAATTCAGCAAAGTTGCAGGATACAAAATCAATGTACAGAAATCAGTTGCATTCTTATACAGTAACAATGAAGCAACAGAAAGGGAAATAAAGAAACTGATCCCATTCAAAATTGCACTAAGAAGCATAAAATACCTAGGAATAAATCTAACCAAAGATGTAAAAGATCTGTATGCTGAAACTATAGAAAGCTTATGAAGGTAATTGAAGAAGATATAAAGAAATGGAAAAACATTCCATGCTCATGGGTTGGAAGAATAAATATTGTCAAAATGTCAATACTGCTCAAGGCTCTCTACACATTCAATGCAATCCCAATCAAAATTGCACCAACATTCCTCTCGAAGCTAGTACAAGTAATCCTAAAATTCATATGGAACCACAAAAGGCCCCGAATAGCCAAAGTAATTTTGAAGAAGAAGACCAAAGCAAGAAGCATCACAATCCCAGACTTTAGCCTCCATTACAAAGCTGTGATCATCAAGACAGTATGGTATTGGCACAAAAACAGACACAGAGACCAATGGAATAGAATAGAAACCCCAGAAGTAGACCCACAAAAGTATGGCTAACTAATCTTTGACAAAGCAGGAAAGAACATCCAATGGAAAAAAGACAGTCTCTTTAACAAATGCTTCTGGAAGAACTGGACAGCAACATGCAGAAGATTGGAACAAGACCACTTTCTCACACCATTCACAAAAATAAACTCAACATGGATAAAGGACCTGAATGTGAGACAGGAAACCATCAAAACCCTAGAGGAGAAAGCAGGAAAAGACCTTTCTGACCTCAGCTGTAGCAATCTCTTGACACATCCCCAAAGGCAAGGGAATTAAAAGCAAAAATGAACTACTGGGACCTTATGAAGATAAAAAGCTTCTGCACAGCAAAGGAAACAACCAACAAAACGAAAAGGCAACCAACGGAATGGGAAGAGATATTTGCAAATGACATATCAGACAAAGGGCTATTATCCAAAACCTATAAAGAGCTCACCAAACTCCACACCGGAAAAACAAATAACCCAGTGAAGAAATGGGCAGAAAACATGAATAGACACTTCTCTAAAGAAGACATCTGGATGGCCAACAGGCACATGAAAAGATGCTCAATGTCGCTCCACATCAGGGAAATACAAATCAAAACCACACTCAGATATCACCTCATGCCAGTCAGAGTGGCCAAAATGAACAAATCAGGAGACTATAGATGCTGGAGAGGATGTGGAGAAACGGGAACCCTCTTGCACTGTTGGTGGGAATGCAAATTTTTGCAGCCACTCTGGAAAGCAGTGTGGAAGTTCCTCAGAAAATTAAAAATAGACCTACCCTATGACCCAGCAATAGCACTGCTAGGGATTTATCCAAGGGATACAGGAGTACTGATGCATAGGGGCACTTGTACCCCAATGTTTATAGCAGCACTCTCAACAATAGCCAAATTATGGAAAGAGCCTAAATGTCCATCAACTGATGAATAGATAAAGAAATTGTGGTTTATATACACAATGGAGTACTATGTGGCAATGAGAAAGAACGAAATATGGCCCTTTGTAGCAAGTGGATGGAACTGGAGAGTGTGATGCTAAGTGAAATAAGCCATACAGAGAAAGACAGATACCATATGTTTTCACTCTTATGTGGATCCTGAGAAACTTAACAGAAACCCATGGGGGAGGGGAAGGAAAAAAAAAGAGGTTAGAGTGGGAGAGAGCCAAGGCATAAGAGACTCTTAAAAACTGAGAAAAAACTGAGGGTTGATGTGGGGTGGGAGGGAGGGGAGGGTGGGTGATGGGTATTGAGGAGGGCACCTTTTGGGATGAGCACTGGGTGTTGTATGGAAACCAATTTGACAATAAATCTCATATATTGAAAAAAAAAATAAAAAAAAAAATAAAGAGCTCACCAAACTCCACACCCAAAACCAAATAACCCAGTGAAGAATTGGGCAGAAAACATGAATAGACACTTCTTTAAAGAAGACATCCGGATGGCCAACAGGCACATGAAAATAGGCTCAACGTCTCTCCTCATCAGGGAAATACAAGTCAAAACCACACTCAGGTATCACCTCACGCCAGTCAGAGTGGCCAAAATGAACAAATCAGGAGACTAGATGCTGGAGAGGATGTGGAGAAACAGGAACCATCTTGCACTGTTGGTGGGAATGCAATTGGTGCAGCCGCTCTGGAAAACAGTGTGGAAGTTCCTCAAAAAATTAAAAATAGACCTATCCTATGACCCAGCAATAGCACTGCTAGGAATTTACCCAAGGGATACAGGAGTACTGATGCATAGGGGCACTTGTACCCCAATGTTTATAACAGCACTCTCAACAATAGCCAAATTATGGAAAGAGCCTAAATGTCCATCAACTGATGAATGGATAAAGAAATTGTGGTTTATATACACAATGGAGTACTACATGGCAATGAGAAAGAATGAAATATGGCCCTTTGTAGCAACGTGGATGGAACTGGAGCATGTGATACTAAGTGAAATAAGCCATACAGAGAAAGACAGATACCGTATTGTTTCACTCTTATGTGGATTCTGAGAACTTAACAAAAACCCATGGGGGAGGGGAAGGAAAAAAAAAAGAGGTTACAGAGGGAGACAGCCAAAGCATAAGAGACTCTGAAAAACTGAGGACAAACTGAGGGTTGATGGGGGGTGGGAGGGAGGGGAGGCTGGGTGATGGGTATTGAGGAGGACACCTTTTGGAATGAGCACTGGTTGTTTTATGGAAACCAATTTGACAATAAATTTCGTATATTGAATAAATAAATAAATAAATAAATAAATAAAAGATGGACTATGAAATGTTTCTGGAGCCACACCTCTGGTCCTATGATAACATGATTTTTTAAACAACCCCAGCTGGTTCTAATTTTTCAAAGTCGAAAGACTTATCCACCATTCAACTATTTTCCTTAATTTGTTTATACCAGGGAGATTAGCAATGAAAATAAAATCAAAAGATTTCTATATTCTAGAGTTTAATTTAGAATGCCGTTGTAAAGTCTGTATCAAGCGTTTAACAAAGGCCTTCGAATACAATCTTTTCTGAGTGTATGATCCAATCCTGGACCAATTTTCCTCAGGGAGAAAACGTCTATTATTGCTTCTATTAGCCCATTAAACATTGACCTCCAGCTGACGCATTTATAAGAAAGCCTAGAAGAAATTATGTTCTTTTGTTCCTTCTGTAAGTTTCTTTTTCCCTGTTCCCTGGGGGTGGGGGGGACACCTGGCTTGTCTCATAACTGTAGTATAGTCATGGGAGGAATTAATACCACTTAGTAGCTGTTAAAAATCACAACTAGGGTGCTTGGGTGACTCAGTTGGTTAAGCGCCCAACTCTTGATTTCAGCTCAGGTCATGACTTTAGAGTTTGTGGGTTCCAGCCCTGCATCTCACTGTCAGTTTGGAGCCTGCGTGGGATTCTCTTTCTCCCTCCCTCTCTGCCCCTTCCCTGCTCATGCTCTCTCTCTCTCTTTCAAATTAAATAAACTTAAAAAAAAAAGAAGAAACAGTAAACTGAAGCCTAGGCCTCACCAATTAAGTCTGAATCTGTTGGGTGGGACCTGGGCATCAGCATTTAAGAAAAATGAAGACAGGTCCTAAATGGATTCTTTTATGCTAAAACCCACAAAATCAAACCAAGACTTATTTACAGTTTTGGCTCTCTCAGAAATAACATCATAAACTAGTCAATCAGGAATCACCTGGTCAACATTATGTAAGTAATCTGCCTGAGAACATCCTTATCATCCCTAGAATGAAACTTTGCAATAACCAACCCACTTTTTTGCCAGCATAACTTCTTTCTTCCTGTTCTCTTCTGCCTGTAACGTCTTTCATTTTGTACAGCTTCTTGGTGCTCCTTTCTATCTACTTGATTGGTTGCTGCTCAGTTCAAATTGATTTTTGTTCACATAAACTCTTACATTGTTTAATATGCCAGAGTTTATCTTTTAACACAGTGAAACAAGGTCTTTATGAATGGGGTTGTAAATTTTTTCTAGTATTTCTAATTTCTCCCTAAATTTGGTAGGATTTTTGGAAAGTGGAAATAAAAGGGCATTACAATTTTAAAGATCTATTGCTTTCCAGGAGACAAATAAATTACTTGTGGTGGTGGGTCCAGAATATATCCATGAGAACATTGCATAAGAAGACTTAAAGCTTATGGAGACTTATTATAAAGCCTTGGAAAGTAAGATAAATTGTAAGAGACAACAAAGTGAGGCTTAATGTCCGTCCGAGGTGATTCTGCTAAATGCACTTCTTGACTTTGGCCATTTATATATCATCTGTATATTCTGGCTTTAAATATCAGGCTAGAGTGCTCTCTGTAAATCTTATATGGAAAGAGAATTCAAAAAGGTGTCTAGGAGATGTTGTGGGGAGAAGGTAAAGAAATTTGGGGAAACTAAAGAAAGTTGCTGAAGATTTGGGGCCAGATTTGAAATTTGCATTGGATGTAGACTTCAATAGTTGATATGACTAATTTCCATTCTTTCATCTTGTTAAGAGAGTCCCTAAGGCTAGTGGTCACAATCCTTTGTATACAGTTTTAAATTTGGCCTTTCCATAGGTATCAATAAAACAATTGTTTAGGATGAGAACTCTTCAGGTGTTTTTTTTTTTTTTTCAAACATAGAAACTTTTCCAGTTCAAAGGGTCTACAGTTTAGTCATTGACAAATAGGATCTTATATTAATCTTAATAGGGACTCAAACCAATAAACCTTTTTTTTTTTATAGAGTACCGTGAACACAAGAAGGATCCCAAGAGGGTACAAAAGATGTAGTCCTTATAAGATCCAGAAAGTTCACTCTCAAAGTTAGCCTAAGAAAGTAAAGACCTTTTTGTCACACACAGGTTATAAGAAGGGTGTCATAAAAATAGTGTCTCCTGTTTCCCATGAGATCATGAGGCACTTGCAGTCACAGACCCACTAATCTGTGATGTCAGGCAGGTACTACTAGAATGGAACTCTTTCACCACTAGCAAGACTTATGAAGGTTGAGATGGTGAAGACCCCTTGTGACAAATTCCTTTGTGAGCTGGCACAGTTAGACAAAAGGAATGGTGATTGTGACACCATGTCTCAAAATTCCAATTTATTTTGCATGCACCTTCTGGATGGTGAAGGTCAGAGAAAATATTCTCACTGGTTACAAAGATAAACTGTCAGGACATAGAACAAGATAAAAGGAAACCTCATCTGATTTTTACATAGCAGACTTATATCAAAGTTAGTTTAAATGGACACTGGTTTGCTGAGAAGCCTGAACTCACCAGTGTGTGGCCAGCTCAAAAAATAAGCTTATTATAGAACCTATGCCTCTTGCCCTATGGATTGCATTCTTATGACAAAATGACACAAAAGACAGAGACAAAAGGAAACAATGACTACCTTTGAGAGGAAGAGAATCAATAGCAATCAAGGGTATTTAGAGCAAATCTTTACCAGAGTTGCTGTATATAAGGAACTGGTTCACACAAATATTTTCTTCTTCTAATCTAAATTTAGAAAAAGAAAAGGATTTTCACCACTCTTGCTTCCACAAGACTCTTTAGACAGAGGTCCAGGAAATTGACATAGTAAAAAATTCTATCTTTTGTCAGTTTCAGTCAGAGGTCCCAGGAATAAGCAATATTTATACAGTGGAGAGCCTCACTTTGAGCAGCAAAATTCCCTGCATTTGTTCAGGGAGCCAACCCAAAGAACCTTTTCTTTTGTGCTGTCTCCCTTGTGCTGAAACATAAGCCTTGCCTAGAACACAGTTTGACCACTAGTAAATTTATATTGCTTGGAGAGCCCAAGGACCCAACTAGAGCTCGATCCCACAAACCGTGATCATGACCTGAGCCAAAATCAAGTCAGTTGCCTGAACCAACCAGGTGCCCCTTAAGTAACTTTAATTTAAAATAATTAATTTGCAAAAGTGGCATATTTTGGGTGGCATATTCTGATCTTCCTCAGTTACTTAATGGACAGAGTCTGCTGCTCTCTGGCTTGGTTCCTGTGGTTCAAAGAAGCCAGATTCTGTGAAGCTGTATGGAAACAAATCTGAGGAAGTCACAAACCCAGATATCCTGACTACTTGAGGCAAAGCACTTGGATATTTTGAAATCCCACATACACATGGCTGTCTGCAGTGTACCTTGTTCACACAGACAATAAGATCTATGTTACTATAACAAATGAATACAGTGCCATGAAAGGCCCAGACCCTGCCTCTGGGAGATGCAATTTCATTCCTGCCCCCACAATTTGTAACAGAATTAGATGACTTTTTGTATATTGGTAACATCAAAATAATAGTTCAGTAGCTAACAGAGACTTGAAGCCAGTGCTGACTTCCTCTAATACTGACTGACAAAAATCCTGCCTGAGAATACTCAGAAGCATCATGAAGGAGAATTTGGAAAGGCAGGATGAAAGAAAGGGGAACTAACATTTAGTGAAAGCAATGTGTTGGGCACCATAAGTAGCCCATTGTCTCATAACATTTCTGAACCAAGTTTGCAATCAAGAGACTGATGATCAGAAAAGCAGTTAGTGTAAAAATGTAGGCTACCTAATTCCAAAATCTGTATTGCCTGGGACAGTGCCTGACTGATACTCTAACACCACAAGTGACATTGATTACAGCTATCCCACCATTCATTGATTATGTAGCACATGTGCTTTCCTGAAAGTGTAAGCAGAAAGAGTTATGGGTCCCCAGAAAAAGAAAGAAGAGACATAGCTTTTGTGACACAAAATAAGTCATTTTTGGGGTGCTTGGGTGGCTCTGTCGGTTAAGCATCCGACTTTGTCTCAGGTCATGATCTCACAGTCCGTTAGTTCGAGCCCCGCATCAGGCTCTGTGCTGACAGCTCAGAGCCTGGAGCCTGCTTCAGATTCTGTGTCTCCCTCTCTCACTGCCCCTCCCCCTCTCTTGCCCTGTCTCTGTCTCTCCCAAAAATAAATAAAGATTTTTTTAATCTTAAAAAAAAAATAAGTCATTTTAAGCCCCCAGCTGTTTTCTGTGATTTATTCCCTACTTTTCCAAGCATACTTCTTGCAGAACTTCCTAAGAAGTGTCAGTATTACAAACAAATGCAAAAGCCTCAGTAGGTAAAGAATTTAAAGGAAAAGGGAAATGCAAAAACTAACAATCTCTAGCCTAACCATATCAGAGACAATAAATCAGTGGTTAAAAACTTCCTGTGCTATTTCAAAAGGAAACACGACTCTGCATTCCTTACTCAAGATAATGAGTGCAAGATCATATTCAGTTGATACCCGCTTGCAGAACATGCCCATAGCCCCTTTCTTGTTCAACAGTTACCTCTACTCCTTTATAATGTTATAGTCTCTGCCCTGGAAGAAGCACATGCTTCATTAACATAACATAGAGTACATGTATTGGCATATTTTCCAAATATGACTGTTCAATTTTATGCTTGTCTTTACAGGTGATGACAAATCTACTCTTTCTGAATATTCATCCTGACTCTAAATAAAATGAACTCACTAAACCCTGCTCAGGGAATCATGGCTTTGGAAGTTATTCCCAGTGGTTTCTTCTGATTTGTTGCAAATAAAGTTTCTTTTGTGTGACAACTCCACCTGGTACAATCTTTATTTGTAAGGTACCAAGGACTGCATTCACCTTGTTTAGTTACAATAATAAAGGGCCTCCCATGGGTTTTGCCCACCTCCCTAGTCTCATTGATTCCAGGGAACCATTTTCTACCCTCAGGCAGGGTAGAACTCAGCTTTCCAGAATTCCTGGTCTCAGGGCGGAGGCAGCCAAATGACCACAGTCACATGTTGGCCAGGGCAAGATAAAATAAAAGCAGAAAAAGTTGAGTTAAATCAATCATAACTGGTAGTGAGTACCTGGAAAACACAAATGACTTCCAAGGGAGAAGTGACATTTCACGGTGAGACCTATCAGATCCTTTTCCAACATAAAGGAGGCTTCAGAGGGGGAGAGTTTGTTATTAGAGTTGTTGAATTCCAGAGTTTTGGAATCCAGAAATGTTACTGGATCAAGTATATCTGTATATGAATTAAGTGTTCAGAGTAGTCATGGTCACTCAATTGTATGTGCTTATGAGTAGGAAGAATAAAATATGATAACCAGAAAGGTGCTCTCTGGTCCCCTGGAATACAATTAAAAAGCTAGTAAGAAAGAAATATGCTTATAACTCAGGATGTTACTGTAAAAACCACATAGTGCGGGACAACTAATATTTGCTTCCTAAAGGCAATGACCTCCTGCTGAAAATCACCTAAGCACCATGGTCTGTGCAAGAAAGAACGTGAAGGAGCACCTGAGCAGGCCCTGGGCTTAGGCTGCTCTGAGACAATAGCCAGCTGTGTGACTGAGGAAGACACTGGGAAAAATCACATTGTATTATGAAGAGGTTTGGTCATGCAGAAGACAGGAGGGTAGATCTCTCTGACTGCAGCATTCTCCCCACTAACTCTTTCCTGAAGCAAAAGTTTGAAGAATGAAGAGAGGAATGATCTCAGCTCTGTACCTCCATATTCCTGCCTCCCTTTGTGCAGACCTAATTATACTCAGGGCAAACTTCCTTTGGGTGGACAGCAGCCCATTCAATCAAGTGAGCAAATTGAAATTGAAGGAATTTTTTTTCTTTAAAAAGGTGCATCCCCAGCCTTTCTAGGGGACATGGGGCTGTCAGGCTTCCTTGGGCAGCTTTACTTCCACAGAATTTTTTCCTAAGCTGCCTTTCTTTTGCAATTCTGTTAGAAGGAAATTACAATACTGGTGGCTTCTTGATGCTAAACTGAGTTTTATATCCCTGTTCATCTTAGATTCTTTATCGACTGAAGGCAGAGATTTGATCCTTTCTCATACGTGAACCTTTACAGAAAAGAGTAGATAGGACTGTTCAAAGCTAGGTTCATTTTTAAATCTTTATATTAAACAGCATCTCAATCCAAATCCTGTCAGGTTTTATGTTGTAGGTGTATGTACAAGTTTAAAAGCTGATTCAAAAATTCTTATGAAAATGCAGAAGGACAAGAACAAATTTCTCAAAAGAAAAACATAGGTGAAAGGCTAACACAGCCAAATATCAAGGCCTATTACAAAGCTGACTAATTAAGATAGTGTTGTACTCACGCAAAAATAGATGAACTAGCCAAAAAGAAAAAGTCCAGGAACAGATTCAGGCATATAGGGTTTCTGAATATGCAACAAAAGGTGACACTGCAGTGCCACATCCTGTGATGAATGTCCTTCTGAATAAGTGACCCCTGGCCATGTGGACATACAAATGGAAGGAAATGCACTTGTGTAGGAGTGTAAACTGAAACAATATATTTTTTTTAAAGCTGCTTGCATAGTTACTAAAGCTGAACTCATGCAGACTGTGTAAACCAGCAGCTCCACTCCCAAATGTATGCTTAGTGGAAATGAAAACCATGTTTTCCCAATGACACACCCAAGAATGTTCTCAACATACCCCTGAGCTTTTCTGTAGTCATCCTTCAAGACCCCCATCATGTGGCTAACCCTTAGAATCATTCCAAAATCCTTTATCTGAAACCTTGACTTTATGTAGATTTCTTACTGTACTAAGTTTAGCTTACTCTGCCTTGTGTGGCAGTTACTTGAGGTGTGTGAGTGAACTACAGTTCTGTCATGTTGTATTTAGTGGTGTCAACCTTAAAAATGAAATAGCCAGTTATTGATAAGCAAAAGAGGGTTATTCTAGAACAGCAGGGGAATTGCAATTTGAGACAAGTGAACTGTGGCATACCACAGGCAAGTCTGAATAGACAAAGGGAAGTGCAGCTTTTATGAGGTTTTAGTAGGAAGTTGGGAGGGTTGTTTTGAACAAAAGTTCATTTGAGAAGAACAAGAGTTTGAGGTGTTATTTTTCTCGTTGGCTTTAAGTGGTGGTTAGTGTGTTCTTGCTGGGGCAGGAAGACATCTCCCTTCTTTTTCTCAAAAACAGGAGATAGAAATTCTTATGGGAAAAATAACTTCCCTTTTAAGATAATTCTTATCTTCCTTATTTCTATTGCTTACACACCTGCAACAAGTGGTACATGAATGAGAGAGCTCATTCTTCAGTTTTTTTTTTTTACTCCATTCTAAATGAGATTTCCTTTACTCATTTTCACAGTAGGTGTTGACATGGCTGACTTGGCCATCTGGCTTATAGACAGGAGTCCATGTTCCTTCTCATCTCTAAGATGTAAACAACACTTCTAACATAAGCAAGATGCCATTTCTGTACTGGTCCCATCTACCAACTGGGCTACAGGCTCTTCATGGGCAAGATCTGTAGTTGACCAGCTTCTCTCCTCAGAGTTCCAAGCCACAAAGTGAGAGCTCACTACATGTATATTAGGTAGCTATGAAATATGGGTCAGAAAAAAAAAAAGAAATATGGGTCAGAACTCTTCTTTTCTATAAGTGGGACATAGAGATTTGCCCCAAAGGACAGTTACTAATGATAATTAAAATTTATTGCAGAATCAACTTGATAATAAATAAAAATCTGTCACTGGGATGGGCAGTTGTATGCATTTATATATTTACGAGTAGGAAGTGGAAGATACTGCATAACATTTGGCTAAAGATAAAGGAAGAGAATAACTGAATTGGAATCCAAGGGAGCAGAATTTGCCACTCCAAAATATGCCTCTTTGGCATAAGGATTACTTTAGGCCAAATATTTTTAAGAAACTTCAAACATAAGAAAAGCTCTGAAAACTGAGTAGAACTTACCCTTTGTGCGGTCCATTTACATTTATAAGGTAAATATCCATTTATAAGGGTGTCTCTGTGTGCCAGAAAGAAAAGGATGACTAAAACCCTAGAAATTCTTATCAATAGAGAAGACAATAATGAAAATCTGAATGACAAACTGACTCTTGTTTACTGGGTTTTCCTCATAGACTTTCATGACTAGCCTCCTCTCCCATCCAAAATCTTATTTTGTCTTTAGCTAGAAATGTTATTTAAGGGGATAACTTGGGCCATTTGGAGGAGTTACTCAGTTTTCCTGGGTATCTCCCATGTATACAAATGATATTAAATTATATTAAATTTGTTTTTCTCCTGTTAATGTGCCTTCTTAAAATTTTTATTTATTTTTAATTTTTTAATTTTAATTCCAGTATAGTTAATATACAGTGTTATATTAGTTTCAGTTGTACACTATCATTAATCAACAATTCTATATATTCCTCAATGCTCATCAAGATAAGTGTACTCTTGGGGCGCCTGGGTGGCTCAGTCGGTTAGGCGTCCGACTTCAGCTCAGGTCACAATCTCGAGGTCTGTGAGTTCGAGCCCCGCGTCGGGCTCTGGGCTGATGGCTCGGAGCCTGGAGCCTGCTTCGGATTCTGTGTCTCCCTCTCTCTCTGCCCCTCCCCCATTCATGCTCTGTCTCTCTCTGTCTCAAAAATAAATAAACGTTAAAAAAAATTTAAAAAAAATAAAAAAAAGATAAGTGTACTCTTAATCCCCATCACCTATTTTACCAACCCCTAAACTACTTCCCTTCCAGTAACTCTGTTTTTTTTTTTTTCTGTAGTGAAGAGTCAGTTTTTTTGTTTATTTCTTTTTTCCCCTTTGTTTTGTTTCCTAAATTCCACATATAAGTGAAATCAATTTCATTTACATTATACTATCTCCATCCATGTTGTTACAAATGGCAATATTTCATTCCTTTTTTTGGCTGAGTAATAGTCCATTGTATACACATTGCACATCTTCTTTATCCATTCATCTATCAATTATGGGCTGCTTCCATAATTTGGCTATTGTAAACAAAGATGCAATGGACATAAGGGTGCATATATCTTTTCAAATTAGAGTTTTCATATTCTTCAGGTAAATACTCAGTAGCTGAATTACTGGATCATAGGGTATTTCTATTTTTAATTTTTTGAGAAAACTCCATTCTGTTTTCCATAGTCACTGCACCACTTTGTACTCCCATTAACAATCCAGGAGGGTTCCTTTTTCTCCATATCCTCACCAACACTTGTTGTTTCCTGTGTTTTTTAATTTAACCATTTTGACACGTGTGAGAGAATATCTCAATGTGGTTTTTATATGCATTTCCCTGATGATAAGTGATGTTGAGCAACCTGTGATGTGTCTTTTGGCCATCTTTTGGTATGTCCTTTTTGGATAAATGACTGCTCATGTATTCTACCATTTTTTAATTGGATTATTTTGCTTCTTTGGTGTTCACTTGAATAAGTTCTTAATATATTTTGGAAACTAACCCTTTATCGAATATGTCACTTACAAATATCTCCTCTTATTCAGTAAGTTATCTTTTAGTTTTGTTGATTGTTTCCATTGCTGTGCAGGGCTTTTTATTTTGATGTAGAAAAACAAAAAACTGTTGCTATGGCTGAAGTCAGAGGAATTACTGCCGGTTCTCTATTGTAGGATTTGCAAGTATTTAGTTCTCACATTTAGGTCCTTAATCTATCTTGAGTTCATTTTGGGGTATGTTTTTAAAAAATGTTGCAGTTTTATTCTTTTGCATGTAGCTGTCCAGTTTTCCCAACACCATTTGCTGAAGAGACAGTCTTTTTTTCTCAGTGCATATTCTAGCCTCCTCTGTTAAAGAATACTTTATAGTATTCTGTACTTTATAGTAAATCTTCAAATCTATGATTGTGACACCTCTAGTTTTGTTTTGTTTTGTTTTGTTTTGTTTTTCAAGATTGCTTTGGCTATACAAGGTTTTTAGCGTTTTCATTCAGGGTCTTTTGCAGTTAGACATACATTTTAGGATTGTAAAAAAAATGTTAGTATTTTGATAGGGATTGCACTAAATGTGTAGATTGCTTTTGGTAGTATGAAAATTTTAACAATAGTTGTTTTTCCAATCTACGAGCATGAAATATTTTTCCAATTGTTTGTGTTGTGTTCAATTTCTTTCATCAGTTTGTTATAATATTTAGAGTACAAATGTTTCACCTCCTTGGTTAAATTTGTTTCTAGGTAATGTTTTTTTTTTTTTATTCCTAGTTATTTTAATGTTTGTGGTGTAGTTTTAAATGCTATTGTTTTCTTAATTTCTTTGCCTGCTACTTCATGACTGTATAGAAATACAATATATTTCTGTATATTGACTCTGTATCCTGAGAACTTAATGAATTCATTTATCAGTTCCAGAAATATTTTTTGGTGGAAGCCTTAGGGTTTTCTATATATAATATTATGTTACCTGCAAATAGTGAAAGTTTTACTTCTCCTTTACTAATTTGGATACTTTTTGTTTCTTTTTCTTGTCTGATTATTATGGTTAAGGCTTCCAGTACTATGATGAATAAAAGTGGTGAATGGACATCTTTGTCTTTTTCCTGCCCCTAGGATATAGTGTTCAGTTTTTCACCATTGATTATGATGTTATCTGTGAGGTTTCCATAGTTGGCCTTTGTTACGTTGAGGTATGTTCCCTCTAAACCTACTTTGTTGAGGGCTTTTATCATGAATGGATGTTTTACTTTGTCAAATATTCTTTTTTTCTGCATCTATTGAAATGATCGTATGATTTTATCCTTTCTTTTATTGATCTGATGTATTACAATGATGGATTTGTAGACATCAAACCACCCTTGCAACCCAGGAATAAATCCCACCTGATCATAGTGAATGAGACTTTAATGTATTGTTGGATTCAGTTTGCTAATATTTTGTTGAGGACATTTTTACCTATGTTCATCAGAAATATTGCCCTGTAGTTCTCTTTTTTTACTGTCTTTATATGGTTTTGGTATCAAAGTTGCACTGGCTTCTTAGAATCAATTTGGAAGATTTTCTTCCTCTTCTATTTTATTCTTAATACCTTGAGTAGAATAGGTAGTAACTCTTCTTTAAATGTGTGGTAGAATTCACCTATGAAACCATTTGGTTCTGGACTTTGCTGGGAGATTTTTGATTACTGACTCAATTTTATTGCTGGTAATTGGTTTGTTCAAATGTTCTCTTTCTTCCCGATTCAGTTTTGGGAGGTTATGTTTTCTAGAAAAAAAATTTTTTTTCCATTTCTTCTAGTTTGTCCACTTTGTTGGCATTTCATTTTTCATGATATTCTCATAATGTTTTGAATTTGTGTGATGACAGTTGTTATTACTCCTCTTTCATTTCTGATTTTGGGTCTATTCTATTCTATTTTTTTAATTTTTTAAATGTTTATTTTTTTTGAGAGAGAGAGAGACAAACAGTCAGAGTGTGATCAGGGAAGGGGCAGAAAGAGAAGGAGACACAGAATCTGAAGAAGGCTCCAGGTTCTGAGCTTCTTCACAGAGCCCAATGTAGAGCTCTAACTCCTGAACTGTGAGATCATGACCTGAGAAAAGTCAGATGCTTAACTGACTGAGGCACCCGAACACCCGTTTTCTTTTCTCTTTTTTCTTTTCTTTTCTCTTCTTTTCTTTTCTTTTTTTTCTTTTCTTTTCTTTCCTTTCCTTTTCTTTCCTTTTTCTTTCTCTTCTCTTTTCTTCTCTCTCCTCTCCTCTCCTTTCCTCCTCTCCCCTCCTCTTCCCTCTTCCTCTCCTCTCCTCTTCTCTTTTCTTTTCCCTCCTCTCTTCTCCTCCCCTCCCCTCCCCTCTTACTCTCCTCTCCTCTTCTTTTTTCTTTTCCCTCCTCTCCTCTCCTTTCCTCTCCTCTCCTCTTTCTTTCTTTCTTTCTTTCTTATGAATCTGGCAAATGTTTCTACCAATTTTGTTTATCTTCTTATAGAAACAGTTGCTGGTTTCATTGATCTGTTCCACTGTGGGGTTTTTAATTTGTTTGTTTGTTTTTCTTTTGTTTCAATTTTATTTATTTATGCTCTAGTTTATATTACTACCTTCCTTCTACGGGTTTTTGGTTGTATTGTTTTCTTTTTCTATCTTCTTTAGATATAAAGTTATGCTGTTTATGTGAAATTTTTCTTGATTCTTGAGATAAGCCTGTATTGCTGCTATAAACTTCCCTCTTAGAACAGTTTTCGCTTCATCCCAAAGATTCTGGACCATTGCATTTTCATTTTCATTTGTCTTCATACAATTTTTGATGTCTATTTTGGTTTCTTGGTTAACCAATTCATGTTTAGTAGTATGTTATTTAGTTTCCATGTATTTGTGTGTTTTCCAGGTAATTGTTTTTTGTTTTTATTTTTTCTGGTTCATTTTTAGTTTCGTAACATTTTGTTCAGAAAAAAAGCATAGTATAACTTCAATCTTTTTGAATTTTTTGAGACTTGTTTTGAGACTTATTTTGTGTCCCTTGACTTAATGTGTGATCTACTCTGGAGAACGTTTCATTAGTACTTGAAAAGAATGTGTATTTTGCTATTTTAGGATGAAATGTTTTGAATTTATCTGTTAGATCCCTTTGATCCAATGTGGCATTCAAATCCAGTTTCCCTGATGATTTTATGTTTGGGTGATCTATTCACTGATGTAAGCAGGGTGTTAAACTTCCCTAGTATTATTGTATTACTATGGGTTACTATGTTTATTAGCTGCTTTATGTATTTGGGTGCTTTCATGTGGGGTGCATATATATTTACAATTGTTATGTTTTCTTGTTGGGTCTCTCCCTTTATGATTATATAGTGGCCTTCTTTGTCTTTTGCTATATAGTTTTTGTTTTAAAGTGGATTTTGTCTAATATAAGTATTGCTACCTTGGCTTTCTTTCCACTCTGCATAATATATAATTTTTCATCTCTCCATTTTCAATCTGCATGTGTCCTTAGGTCTGAAATAAGTCTCTTGTAGACAAACTTTTTATCCATTAAATCACCTTATGTTTTTTTATTGCAGTATTTAGTCCATTTACATTCAAAGTAATTATTGATAAGTATGTACTTATTGCTATTTTGTGATTTGCTTTATGGTTGATTTGTAGTTTTTTTCTCTTTTTGTTTTTTTTGACTCTCTTCTCTTACAGATTTCTGGCTTCTTTAGTGATATTCTTCTATTCCATTCTTTTTGTTTTTGCATATTTATTATTGGTTGCTGATTTGTTGTATCATTAGATTTGTATATAACATTTTATGCATATAGCAGTCTATATTATATTTATGGTCACTTAAATTTGAACTGATTCTTTATTCCTCACTATGTTTTAGGTATGTGATGTCATAGTTTACATGTGAATCCCTTGACTTATTTTTATAGGTACACTTATATTTACTGGTTTTGTGATTCCTCCTTTTCTTACTCCTACTTATGCTCTTTCCTTTCCACTCAATGAGTCCCCTTTAATATTTCTTGTAGGACTGGTTTAGTGGTCATAAACTCCTTTAGCTGTTTCTCTGGGAAACTTTTTCTTTCTTTCTACTCTGGATAACATACTTGTTGGACAGAGTTTTTCTGGCTGCAGGTTTTTCCTTTCAGCACGTTGATTATATTATGTCTCTCCTTTCTAGTCTGCAACATTTCTGCTGAAAAACCAGCTGATAACTTTATAGGGTTTCCCTTGTATGTTACTGTTTTCTCCCTTTTAAAAGTCTGTCTTTATCCCTTCATTTTTCCATTTTAATTACCATATGTCCTTGGATTGATTTTGTTGAGAAATCTCTCTGCTGTATGGATCTGGATATCTATTCCCTTACTGATGTTTGGGAATTTTTCAAATATTGTTTCCTCAAATAAATTTTCTGCCCCCTTTTCTGTATTCTCATTCTGGGTTCCCTATAATGCAAATTTTATTACATTTGATCGTGTCACTGATTTCCTCATGTCTATCTTCATTTTTTATTATTTTTTTTCTCTATCCTATTCAGCTTGATTGCTTTACATCATTCTGTCCTCCAGGTCACTAATATTTTCTTCTGCATTCTTTTTCTTACTATTTATTTGATTTTTATTTTTATTTTTTTCTATCTCTTTGTTAAGGGTCTTACTGAGATCCTCCACTCTTATTGGTGAGTGGGACCTGGTGTCAGACCAAATATCTGCCCCCATCCCACTGCTGAGGTGCAACTGGACTGGTGTATGTGTTTATCTTTCCCTCTCCCCAGGACAGGAGTCACTTTGGAGTATTGCTGGCTCTTGTCAGGGTTGTTTGCACACTGTCATACTTATGGCACAGCTTCGGATGTGCTCTTCCTAAGGACACATAGGATGGGGCAGGTTCACAGGAGAATGAGGGGGCAAGGCACCTAGTGAGAGCAAGGCCCACATGAGTCCACTGTAAGGGGGTACCTGCAGCTGTAGGGACCAATGCAGACCAGTTTGATCTGCATAAGTACATTGGGGTAGATTGGCAGTAGTGTTAGCAGGTTTTGAACAGGTCTGCTATAAGAGGATACCTGGAGCTGAGACCTGGCTGGAAAGGAGGTGTCTACAGGATAATGTGGGGGTGGGTCACACTGTTAACAAGTAAAATGGGAAATGTTGTTGCAGCCCTGATTGCTGCAGGTATCTGAATGTACTGGAGAATGGTGGAGAAAAATGGCTCCTTCCAGATCCTTTCTTCCTGTAGAAGTCCCTCAGTGATCTCTGTCCCTCTAGCACATGCTCTCAGATTAGTAAATCAATCTTCCTCCTGTATAACCCAGGCCTTTTTCAAACTGCTACTTCTATGCAGTATCTCAGTGGGGTGCTAACTCTTTAAGGGCAGAGACTTAATTTCCTATCACCTTCCAGCTTTCTCAGAGCTAGCTCCCTGATTTTTAAAGTTCCAGATCTTAAGCCCCACTGATTATAAGAACTCATGAAATTTAGCCCCTGTGGTTTCCAAAGCCAAATGTTATGGGGAATCATCTTTCCCATGCAGGTTCTCTGTGCCTAGGGTGACTGGTATGAGTGTCTTTCTTTCCCCTTTCCATGCCCACAGCATCTCTGTCTCCATTCAGACAGTTCTGCAGGTCCATTTAGCGCCTGACTGTGTCTCTACCCTTTGGAACTTCTTCAATGTGAACTTTTGTCTACATTTAGCTATGGAGAGTCCATTCTGCCAGTTTTTTTTTTCTGTGCTATTTACACTGATGTGTGTGTTATCTAGTTATACTCATTAGACAAGTTGAACTTGGGGTCCTCATACTCCACCATCTTTCCCAGAACTTTTTGTTTTGTTTTGGGTTTTTTGTTTGTTTATTTGGCTTTTGTGTTTTGTTTGTTTTATTTGTTTCATTTTATTTTATTTTATTTTTTTTGTTACAGGAGTGTCTTAGCCAATAACTAAAAGAGTAGAGGGAAAAGTATATTTCCTTCTCCACAGAATTCTGTGGGAGCTACTATACACCTTAAAGGTGGATGGAGAAAATGAGAGATGCATTTCTAAAGAATTTCATACACCCAGCAGTTACACAGTTTGTGGGAAATTCAACTCAAAATAAGTCTCCTATAGCTTAAAGCCATGTGTCTTAGTAGCACCCAATTCACCTTCCTGAGTTTTATATCCCAGAATCTAGAGGAAAAACAAAAATCTTAAGTGTGATCATAAAGGAACACAGGGGCACCTGGATGGCTCAGTAGGTTAAGCATTTGACTCTTGATTTAAGCTCAGGTCATGATCTAACAGTTTGTGAATTCAAGCCCCACATCAGGCTCTGTACTGCTGGTGCAGAGTCTGCTCGGGATTCTCTCTCTCCCTCACTCTCTGCCCCTGTCCTGCTCTTTTTATTTCTCTCTCTCTCTCAAAATAAACAAATAAAGTTTAAAAAAAATGACCCCAGATTTGGTGACATAAACATGGAAGGACATAATCATGAGTGAAAGTGTTTCAGCCCATGCATCAATGACAGGATCACCCCCTAGTCTCCATGTTCATCTCACTAGAACTCCCATCCTACCCATGGTCCTTGTTCTTGCATTCCCCTATGCCTCCTCCAAGTTCCAGGAATATTATCCAACTTGCACTTGGACAAAGAGCTTTGTTCAATAAACAAGGAAGGTGTATTTGGATGTGGTGGGAATTTACTCTAATCCTCCCCCAAGTCCCTGGAAAAATCCTTTGTGAGAAACCCCTGGTGTCAAAGCACCTGCTATGTGTGGTTTGTGTACTTAGTAGAAAACCAAACAATTAACTTTGCGGCAAGGAAATATTGGTCACCTTGATACTAACATTTAAGTAAAGAAGACAGAAGCCTTCTTTGAAATGGATCAAGATGTTGAATAAGAAGAGAGGAAATAAAGATAGCATCTATTGTTAGTTTTCAAAAAATGTTCTATAAAGAAGAGAAATGGGCTTATAGCTATAAATAAATGTGAAACCAAATAAGGAACATATAGTGTTGTGTTTGTGGTTTTTATTTTATTAACCAGGAATGTTAATCTGGTCTTGAAAGTGATTGGAGACATAGAGAGTAGGGCAAGGGTAGCAAAAGGGCAAAGTACTCGAAAAACAAGAGAGATTACTTGGGATTAATATTTAATCGGATCAGGTTCCTTGCCTTGGTTGTGAAATAAAAAAAAGGGAGGACCACCACTGGTATATGTTAGTAGAGCTAGATACATACAAATTAGGTATGATTAACCGTATCAATTTTATATAGTAAGTTTTTGACTCATATTTACTGAGATCCTACTAGTAACTAGGTAACAAGTGGAAAAGTCAGTAAACTGAGTCACAGAAGTGAAATAAGAGATGTCAAGTCCTTTAAGAAAAAGAGTACTCTGCTACAGAAGGAAACATAGCAGTAGCTTTATGGGATGGAGACATAATGCTGCTTTTGATTAGCAGAAGTTTCAAAGTGCAAAGGAAGGAAGAAGAAGTACAAGATAGAATTTGGTCTTGGTTGTTTTTTTGAAGATTTTGATTTCAAGTACCATCTTATTTAATCAATAGAATCCCATTCCCTTTTTGTTGCCTCCATATTTATCCCATAAATGGCAGTTAAGAAGTAAGAGTAACAACAGTGTGTGGACTGGGATTACATTATGTGATAGTAGTTTGCCTGACCTACGCCCAGCCAGTTGTCCCAGAGTTTCCACTGTTCCCTCATCAAGCACTTATTCCTGAGCCACTAGGTAGGTCTTTGTGAAAACAAGATGGAAGTAGGTAACTTTTAAAAGGAAGACAGGTGGGAGGCTATCAGGAGACTGCCTGAATGCTGGAGTGGAGTGGAGCCAGGAGCGTAGTGATATGGAGGGTGTAGTATTGGAATAAATTTCTGTTTAAAATAACACTGTACAATGAGTAGGCTTTGGGGTCCTGTTGAGTTGATTTCCAGTGTGCTAATATGTGTGAAATTATCTAGCTATAGTGAAAAAGATATTGCTCTCATATCCTTGCAGATAATAGAACACTATACACTTTGAAAACCATGAAATTTTATAAAACATGTTCCATTTATTCCATGGTTTCCTCAGTATATTACTTCTTTCTGTTTTTTTCTCTCTCCTTTTCTTTCTCATTTTTTCTATATTCTTTCTATTTTTATTTTTTCCTCCTCTTTCATAATTTTTGTCTCCCTCCTTTCTTTTCTTTTTCCTCTTTCCAGAGAGAAGGTGAGAATGAGGGCTTTCTCCATTCTGCAGCTGCTCTAATAAGAAAATTAACATAAGACAGTTTAACAGGGGAACACCAAATGTCAAAAGTATGGAGGCCTTGTAAAGCTATGAGAATCCCCATCAGGCAGGAAATTGAGGCTTATATATAATCCTGAAATAGAGAGAAATAGGATAGGAGTGTGGGGCTTCCAAGGGGAGGAAGATAATAACAGGAAAATGAGAAGAGCAAAATGTTTGATAAATAAATATATGTCATGCCATTCTGAGAAATCTTTCTGATTTATTTAGATAGGTGGTCTGTACATAAAACAGAGAGCTATAGCTGTCCTATAGTATAGCCACCTGTCTAAATACTTTTAGGCAGAAGACTTTTCCTAAATCTGTTTTACTTTGATTGCCTTCAGCTTGAAATAATCCACATGCCAAAGTGTCATGTTCTGCGGTGGCATATTCTGTTCCCCCTCAATATCTTCACATTGCCCTCCTTGTTCTCTGAGGCTTTCCTTGTCTCCATGTTCTCTCCTCCCCTTCTCTTCCTAACTGGCTTTGATTATCTCTCAAAGCAGCCACACATTCCCAGTCTGATCTTCTCTTTGTAGAGGCATCAAAGCCAGCACAAGCTGTGCTTGTCATTAGTAGGAGTGGGATGGCCATCCACACAGTTTTGAACAGTCCCTTTATTTCACACTTTAGTTTTGTTTTTGATATGATGTATATACCAAAGCTAAATTTAGAGTCAAATAAACATCTTCTACCAAATTAAGTATTTACACCTTCTCCAAGCACAGGGTAGAGACTATTATGTTCAGATCTGTTTTATTTCTATTTTGTACTGGAAAGAACACCAGATTGGAACTCAGCAGGCCTAGTTTCTAGATTCAATTTTACTGTTTTCTGGCCTTGTAATCTTAGAACTCCTTTTTACTAATGTACAACTAAGGATTTAAATCAACAGATATTGCAAATTGGTGACCTAAAGCTATATCTGAACTCCAAATGTGTAATGTTGGTCTACAGAATATTTTGTAAATTGTGAATTTGAATGTTTTTTCTATGGCCTGCAATATTTAGTTTGCCACTGTCTTCCGACTTTCTATCCCTCAACATCTCTCAAGTTATTTGCCATGATTTTTTTTTTAATCTATGCTACCATTGATGACATTTGAGATTATGACCTCTGGAATAGATGAGACAATGCTAAGATTCCTTTAACTTCTAATATTCTTGATCCTATTGTAAGTATATCAGGGTGATTCCCACATGAAATCAAATATCTGGAGAAAAATATAAAAGTTTAGTTGTCCAAGCAATTCTTAGTATGTTGGCATTTTCCAATATGTAGCCATTGCTCCTTTATGGTATGCTCCATTATCAAATATTTACAAGTACTTAATTTTTCCTGGTTCATGCTAGGGACTGTAATAAATACATCCAAGATGACATTGGCACTTTCTAAGTGCTTATTTACCCTTGAAGATTTAAGAGTAAAGGGACTTGGAACTACTGGTGTTTTTTTAAAGTGTTTACTTCTTTCTGAAACGTACACAGAAGCATAATTATATAAGCATATAATGAAAATGCTCTGCATAGAAGCAATAGTGGATCTCTACCTTTGCCAGTTCAATGACTGAGCAACTTTTGGCTGACTCTGAAGTGGTCCACTCACAGACTATGGGTATTGAGTAATGTCGCCACGGGTGCAGATCTAAGGTCAGCAGAATCCTGGTTTCCTATTTCTTAACCTTTATACATATTCAGATTTTCATAACAAAATAATTGTGCTGGACCGAGGATGGGATGGAAACAGAAATAGCAGCTGACCAAACCAGGGGCTAGCTGCTGAGTCCATGGCTCTTGTGTTGGAGACAGACTCTGAAGAAGTATCTAACCTACACATACATCTGAGTTGAGACTTGAGTGAATAGGCTTCAGCCTTCCTTAAATGGGTTAGTTTATGAGAAAAGACAAATTAACCCTTTGGTAAAGAGAATACAGAATTCTGTTTAAGAGTTAGTCGGCAACATCCTGATCCTCCCAGAACAAAAGTCTTGTTTCAGGAGTGACACACAGCCCTCAGCATTCAGTTGACTGGTCAGGAAGTGTCCATAACACTTATCTCAGGTAAAAGTAAATTCTTTATATAAACAAACTCCCCTTTCTCATTCCATCATTCATTGAGTTAGTAAAATACCAATTAAGTACAAAATAGTTTCCTAGGCTTAGAAGACAAAAAAAAAAAAAAGACATATAATCTATATTATTATGTATTATATAAAATAGATACATTATTACAAATTATCCCCCAAAAGAAATTATATGAAATTATATCAAGAGTTAAAATTTTTGCTCCAACATTACCTGCTTGTGACTTTGGGGGAATCACTTAACTCCTTTGAGTTCAGTCCAATTCATTAAATTATTTCAATTTTCCAGATATTTATGATCCTATAGGTTGGACACAGAAACTATAGCACTGAATATTACAGACTGTCAAAAACCAAAGATGTCGGAACCGGTAGAGCTGGGGCCCAATCTAGTCAGGCCCACTCGCAAGAGTGGAAGGGGGACATGATCACTCCCTGGAGACCTCAGAGGTCTCACAAGTAGGAATTCTGTGGGAAGGAATGTAATAATCTCTTGTGTGTATGTGAGTGTGAATTTGTGATTCAGTCTAGCTTGCCTACTGAGTTCGATTCTGTGGTTCTACGGGTGGGCACCCTTAAGGTCCCCAAAAGCCCATGGAGTCTGAGTGGGCCCATCTACGATTCCATGGTGAATGGCATACAGTCTATGGAGGCATCAGAATAGTTTCCGATCATAAGTCACAAAGCTGAGACTGTTAAGGCTAAGTGTCACCTAAGTTCCTTTGGGATATGGCCACATGGGCATCTGACAGCTCTCCTTATTGGAGGGGGCACCCTCTGTCTTTGTGAGTCTACAGACACCCTTAGACACCCTCTGTCTTTGCGACTCTACCTCATGGGAACATTATGGGGTCAGGACAGAACAAAGAAGAGATTTTTGGGAGACTATGGAATTAACCCTTGGTATGCTAAGGACCCTATGTGAGTTAGAATGGCCCACTTTTGGTGTAGGAAAGCCCTCTGAGGGAACCATGGATGTCCCAATGGTCTGCTGCATCTGGCATGTTGTCTCCAGAGACCCAGGTCACCCTGATCAATTTCTACACATTGACTCCTGACTTGAAATTGTCCGAAATCCTCCACCTTGGGTGCGGTTCATCCATAGCAAGGAGAGTCAGGCAGAGGTTTTAGCTGCCTTGTCTGGAGACTCACCCAGGAAACCAAAGAAGCAACGCACCACTCCCCTAGTGTTTGCAGGAGACCCAGAGGAAGATCCCATTTCTGCCACCTTATGACTCACTGAGTTCCCTCCCCCTGCCCCTGAGCTTGAAACTACAACCCCTTCTGTTTTCCTCTGGCCCTGGATGTGACGCCCATCTCTCCTCACCTCCTGGACCCTGAGAACCCTCCCCCACAAGGACCAGCGGCCAGATTGTGCCCTCGGCCAGGCACAGATGTTCTGCAGATCCTGGTCCACATCTGCTGTTACCAAGACGCTCTCCTCCAGGGGATCAGAGCAGGGGCTGAGAAGCCCATGAATATGCCCAGCAGCAAGGGGGTTCCCCCACGGATTATTATGAGAGGCTATGTGGGGCTTACACCCTGTTTGCTCCAGAGGCAAAAGAGAGAAAGGACAAAAGGAAAGGGAAGCTCTAGCCGCCAAAAGGGGGGAAACCCAGAACCTCCTTACCAAGGGGTCAATGAGCCTACTGCAAGGAGAAAGGACATTAAAAGAATTAATGTCCCAACCAGAGAACATCCCAGAAACCCAACTGATATCAGGAGGAACCTCGAGAAGGGGACCTTATTGGTCTGGCTGAGATAGAATCAGACTGAAGGGGACACTGACTCTCTCTCCCTGTTCCTCTGCCTAAGAGATGTGAGACATTTTCCCTCATTCCCAGGTTAACAGCTATAATTGGAGCCAAGTGTGATTAGTCTACCTCGGGATGGGGACTTTAAGGAATGTTCCCAAGCAGTTGCTGAAACTCCATTTGTTTTGGGGAAATTCCATCTTTTCTGGCCTGATGTGGACTCCATATTTCCACTTTTGTGGAAAAAATATGGCATCTGCTCCTCTGTATGAGTTAAGGTTTTGAGTTAGGTTTTCCTTCTCTGCCTTCTACTGGCACCTTGCCTCTTCTGCCTTCCCCTCCCCCTGCTGTTTCTGCACCAACTTGGGTGTGGTCTACACAACTGGTTCCTATACCCTCCTCAGTGCCTCAGGCACGATTGGCTCCTCCTCCCATCCTCAAAGTCAAGGAGTAAAGTGCAGCCCCTTGGACATCTAGGTCTTTTCCAAATAGAATGAATTGCTAAAGCTTTGATTACCGAACATAGGTTTGTGTTTTTAAGTTCTTATTGCAGAGAAATTAAGGCTATTTGGACCTATTTGAAAACATACTTTGTACTTAATTGGTTCATGAATTTACCATCTAAAAAAAATTCTGGCATAAACGCCTCTCAGTTCATTACTAAGTCCTCAATTGGAGACTAAGGTTTCCTAAGAGTTAAAATTCTAAGCGTACTCAAGACCATGGGGTAGGAGAAGGGGAAAAGAAAAGTTAGAGAGGGAGGGAGGCAAACCATAAGAGACTCTTAAAAACTGAGAACAATCTGAGTGTTAATGGGGGGGTGGGAGGGAGGGAAGGATGGGTGATGGGTATTGAGGAGGCCACCTGTTGGGATGAGCACTGGGTGTTGTATGGAAACCAATTTGACAATAAATTTCATAATAAAAAAATAAATAAATAAGCATTAAAAATAATAAAATTAAAAAATA
This sequence comes from Panthera leo, assembly GCF_018350215.1. Taxonomy (NCBI): domain Eukaryota; kingdom Metazoa; phylum Chordata; class Mammalia; order Carnivora; family Felidae; genus Panthera; species Panthera leo. Next base: position 32,071,900 of record NC_056688.1, on the reverse strand, counting down.
AATGCGCTATAATTAAGCAAAGCAGGATACAAAATATTATTATACAGAAATTATTATATAGAAAATATATATTCACTTACACATAGAATTTCATTGGAAAACATTTTCCACCAAATTGTTGCCAATATTTCTATTATAGTCATGTATTTAAGGTAACTTTTGTCACTTGGATAATGTATGTAACTTATCTTTTCTACATTTGGAATATTCTATTAATGAAATAGATAAAATATATTTAAAAAAATACAGATGGAAATAAGGAAAGCGACCCTGTAAGTAGGAAAGTAGGAGGTATGTAAGAAAGATATGAGGAATGGAAACACATTTTTGTTGAGGGTAGAAGAAAGAAATTTTGTCCTAAATGAGACTGGTTATTTGGAGAAAAATGGCTTTGGGACAAAGTTTGAAGGCAAAGGAATGTTGTAGAAGGTTCACAAGAGAAATCTTTTGAAAGGAATTTTATGTGTGCTCAGGATGGACTAAGTTTGAGATGAATGGAATTTTAAAAGTACACTGGTATAAGGTTGAAATTCTACTTTTTTCTCTGCTCAAATGATAAAGATTGCTTGGACTGTTCATCTTCTCTTGATAAGACAATGCAAAAAAAAAAAAGGTTTGTCTTCCAGGAAAACCAGAGTTTTAGGTTTCATCTTTATCAAGGCTTCAATTACTTAGTTAAAACTTCTTAATGTTAAAGGAGCTAAGTTTTGGTAACAGCTATATAATGCTATGCATTCACCTTTAGGATCTTTTATTGCCACCTTGGTTGAATAAATAAAGTTTTAAGATTTGTAATGATCTGTAATCCTATTTAGGATGTACTTATAACTTCCTAAGGTTTGAACAAACTTCCAGGATTTAAATGGTAAATGAAGTCTTTTTGACCAATTAGACCCTTTTATTTGGGATGCTAAGTTACTTGGAAAAGCACTGTCATACAATGGTAAACCTTAGATTATATTGCACAGATAAGTGCTGTAACTGCCCAAATATATATGCAATTCTTAGAGTTTTACTGTTTTTGTATAAGGTCATCACTTCATATTCTGATTATTTGAAGTGTTATGTGTCACAGAAATAACCGAATTTCTTTGTCAATTGCATCATAATGAGCTCTCATCAGATCTTTTTTTTTACATTTATTTATTTTTGAGGGACAGAGAGAGATGGAGCACAAGCAGGGGAGGGACAGAGAGAGAAGGACACACAGAATCCAAAGCAGGCTCCAGGTTCTGAGCTGTCAGCACAGAGCCCAACGTGGGGCTCTAACTCCCAAACTGTGAGATCATTACCTGAGCCGAAGTTGGACACTTAACTGACTGAACCACTCAGGCGCCCCTCATCAGATCTTTAACAATGTCTATTTCTGAGTTTTGTCATTTATAGTTGTTCTTATTCTCTCACAAAACGTGTTTCTTCTTCAAGGAGATTTACAAAAAGGACTTTGGGGACAAATACAGGTATTCGACTTCTTTAAGATTCATTCTCAAATGGGTAAGAATTTCCAGAATTAAAAAGCTGCATTCAAACTGAACAAGAATTAGGAACATGGCATTAAATGAACTGAGGAAGATTATAGTTTTGTGATTCTTGTTGAAAATATTGCTTGTTCTCTAATGTTTCCTCTTCCAGGTTAAGGAAACTTTCTCTTAAGATATCTATGATATGCAGAAATGTCATAAAGTATGCATTTGTAAACTGAAGCATTTATCTTTTCTCTCTACAAAACTCCCCTGAAATTCAAAAACTCTCAGTGAGTATTCTTTCTTTCATGGAAATTAAAATTGTTTGCAATAAGTTCAGTAAGAATCTGTTCATCTTGTAACAGGTCACCGTTGGAAATACTGGTTATTTTATCAAGGCTTTGACTGGAATGTCATATTTGAGAATGACATTCATAGACTCAGATATGACCAGACAGCTTTAAGGAATTAGGGTTGACTTTATAAAACATGGAGCCATAAAGTCCCTGGGAAATGTTGGGCTTGTGCCTTGCTTACAGAGTTCCCAGCAGGTTCACCAGGTAAGTAAAGAAGGTCACTTGCTGGCAGGTGCAGGAACCTCAGGATATCTTGGGGACCTCATGAAGAGGAGTTTGCCCAATTCTATAGGTATTGCAGGCCTGTCTATGGCAAGTATTTGGCTTGGCTTCTGGCCTGGAGAGGCTACTAAAAGTTCAACCCTGAGATTCCTTATAAAAGTTTCCAGCAAAGCAAACTTTAAAAGATCCTCATGATCAATAGCTATTTTTGCTGAACTTATGTAAATAATTAGGTCATGTTTGTTAAGACTGAACTTGTTTTACAAATGCATTGGTCTCAATTTGGCTATCTCTGGAAACGGGGGGTGGGTTTAGAGAGAAAAACTATGTTTCAACAATGCACAATTATGGATGTTAAATTCTAGTTTTGATTTCCTTTAAATGTTTGTTGTTTGCCTAAACTAGAAAACTTGAGGTAAACTTCAGAAAAATTGTCACAATATTTCATGTATAGACAATCTTCTGTGCTTGTTATTATGTGGGGATAATAAGACCCCATGGGCATATGATTATTTAAACAACTGGAAAACAGGATGGATTTCTAAATATGCAAACCATATCTTCCCTAAACCTTATCTGACAGTTACCAGAAACCCGCCCCTTTCAAAGACTTGGAGGTGGACTTTACAGATATACAACCAAATAGACAATTCAGTTTCAGATATCACCCCATGGGTCCATCACTCCAGAGTTAAGAAGGCCAACTCAGAGGAACCCTCAGCCTGGTGAAGTGATCCAGATCCAGTCAGCCCACTTAAACTGACCCTCAAAAAGACACTGGCCCCTGAGATCTCCAGCCCTGCTCCAGCCACACCCCAGAAGTTGGCTGGCCTGTGCATGGCAGAAGCTTGAGGATTCAACGTGTGGATCAAGCCTCAGGGTTCGGATGCAACTCTGCCAGCCCTTGTCTCTTGCTGGTGTCATAGCCCTGATCTTACTTCTTGCTGTTGGGCTAATAGACCAACAGATTGGACATGGAACAGATGGCAGACACCCTGGTAAACTTACAAAGCCAAATAAACTCCCTGGCAGCAGTGTCCCTCCAAAATAGGTGAGACCTTGACCTCTTCACTTCAGAAAAAGGGGAGAATTGTATCTTTCTGTGGGAGGAATGTTGCTATTTTGTAAACCAATCAGGAATAGTCAGGACTAAGTTTAAGGAACTCAAGGAAAGAATTCAACGTAGACAACAGAAAAATATCAGTCAATGGAGAGGATGGGATCTCACAGACTGGGCATCCTGGATCCCTGCTGTGGCTGGGCCCTTCCTTTCCATTATTTTACTTGTGACCATCGGCCCCTGTATACTAAATACCTTGGTACGTTTTACTGAAAACACTGTTGCTTTTTGAACTGAAGCATGAATCTTAGCCCTCCAAGGGTACCAACCCCTAGAGCTAAAAAGTGATGCCTAATAAAAGATTTTTTAAAAGGCATGAAAAGGGGGGACGTTGGGAAAATGTATAAAGTTTTACACCATAAGATGGCCGACGGGACTAAAACGAGCTCTGGTCTCTATCTTAGAGACCCCTCTTCTGGGTTCTTCTTGCCCTGTTTGCCACGCGTGTGAAAACCCACCACAGATATGGAAGCTGACAACTATAAATTACCCTTCCCCCCTTCATTTGGGGCTCAGATCTTTGGAGAAATGGCCTCCTCTGAGCCCGCTGGTGCTAAATAAATCTCCTCTCCACCAAGATCTCCGAGTGCCACTTGGTTTTTCTGTCAGAGTTCCAGCCTGGTTCCGTAACACTGTAAGACACAGCCATAACTTCTTTCATGAATTTTATAGTCTTGTAAGTAAGAGAGGTATTTAAAAAACTGGAAGCAAATAACATATTTGTTTATTTGTTTTAAGTTAAACTTTGTATTTTGAGACAAATGTAGATTTATATGCATTTTCAAGAAACAGTACAGAGAGATCATTTGTACTGTTTTCCCAGTATCACCCAATGGTAACATCTTGCAGACTTGTAGGATGTTTATATTGATAGAGTAGAATATACCACATTTTATCACCATAAAAATTCTTTTTATAGCTACACATATTTCCTTCTCAACCCAGCTCTCTTTAGCAACTGACTACCACTTATATGTTTTCCATTTATATAATTTTGACAGTTCAAGAAGTGAGTGGCACTATGCAGTATGTACTTTGTGCTTTTTCACTTAGCATAATTTTCTGAAGATTGGTCTGGGTTGCTGTATGTATATCAGTAGTTTAATCATTTTTATTACTGACCAGTATGGCATAGAATGAATGCACAATAGTCTTTATCCATTCACTTCAATTTTTTTTCATGTTTATTTACTTTTGAGAGAAAGAGAGACAGAGAGCAAGAAAGGGAGGGAAAGAGAGACAGAGAGATTCAGAATTTAGAGCAGGCTCCAGGCTCTTAGCTGTCAGCACAGAGCCCGATATGGGACTTGAACTCAAGAACTGCAAGATCATGACCTGAGCCAAAGTTGGATGCTTAACTGACTGAGTGACTCAGGCTCCCCTTTAAAAATTCAGTTTTAGAAGATTTTTTTTCACCTGGTATTTTGGCTATTACAAATACAGAATATGCACAGGATTATTTTTTTTCTTTTTACTATTTTATTTTTACTATTCTTTTACTATTTTACTATTTTATTTTTACTATTCTTTTACTTTTTAAAAATTGAAGTGAAATTCACATAATACAAAAATCAACCTTTTTTTAAGGTTTATTTATTTTTGAGAGAGAAACAGCGTGAGCAGGAGAAGGGCAGAGAGAGAGGCAGTCATAGAATCTGAAGCAGGCTCCAGGCTCTGAGCTGTCAACACCAAGCCCAATGTGGGGCTTGAACTCACAAACTGCAAGATCATGACTGCAAGTTGGTTAAAGTTGGATGTTTAACCAACTGAGCCACCCAGGTACCCCATTTCAAAGTAAATGATTTAGTAGCATTTAGTACATGCAAAGTGTTGTGCAACCACCACTTCTATCAAGTTCCAAAATATTTTTATCACCCTGAAAGGAAACCTAATATACCAAACAATTATTTCCCATTTCCCCATTCCTACAGTCCCTAATGACAATCAATTTACATTGTCTCTACATATTTACCTATTCTGGATATTCCATATAAATGGAAAGCAATATGTGTTTTTTGTTGGCTGACTTTTTTCATTTTTTTTTTACTTTTTTCATTTAACATAACATTTTCAAGATTAGTCCATGCCACAGCATGTATTAACAATTTATTCCTTTTTGTGGCTGAATAATATTAGACTGTACATGTATATGACAAGATTTTTGATCCATCTGTCCATTGATAAGCATTTAGGCAGTTTTTACTTTTTAGCTGTAGTGGATAGTGCTGGGGAAAACATGCATAAACATAAATTTGTTTGGATACCTCTTATCAACTATGTAGAGTTTATGGTTACGAGTCAAATTTCTGGATTATATAGTAATTGTATGTATAATTTTTTGAGAAGCCATCAAATTATATTTTGAGTAACATCTGAACCAATTTAAATTCCTACAATTTCTTCACACATTAAACAACTTGTTTTAATTTTATTATAGACATCCTAATAGGTGTCAGGTGAGGCCTCAATGTGGTTTTAATTTGCATCTCCCTAACAACTAATGATAGTGACCTTTATTCATGTGGTTTTTGGACATTTGTATACCTTTTTGTTGTTGTTATTAAAATATTTTCATTCCATTTTTTAAAGTGGGTGTATGTCTTTTTGTTGCTGAAATGTAGGAGTTCTCTATATGTACTTGATATAAGTCCTTTGTTTCCTCATCAAATATATGATTTGTAAATACTTTATCTTATTCCATAGGTTATCTTTTTACTTTTTAAAAGTTCTCTCATGCACAAAAGCTTTAAATTTTTATGGAGCCATATTTATTTATTTATCTATTTATTTTCTGTTTTGTGGTTGTTCATGCTTTTGTCAAAGAATATCAAAGAATCCATTGTGAAACCCAAAGTCATAAAGATTTGTTCCTGGGGTGTTTTTTTCTTCTGAGTATTATGGACTATAACAGTGTTCCTTTTCTTTTTCAATATTACTTTAGCTGTTTGAAACCCATTATAATTACATATGAATTTGAGGATTTTCGTTTCCAAAAAGCAAGGCTATTGAAATGTTGATAGTGTTTATTGAATTTCTGAACTATTTTGGATAGTATACCATTTTCATAATAGTAAGTTTTTCCATCCATAAACATAGGATACCTTTGCATTTATTTAAGTTTTCTTTAATTTCTTTAGACAACATTTTCTAGTTTTCAGTGTTTTATTTCCTTGGTTAAATTTATTCCTATGTATACTATTTTGGATGCCATTTTAAAAACACTCGTTTTAATTTTTGGATTTTCCATTGCTGATGTATTAAAACACAAGAGACATGTGTGTATTGATCTTGTGATATCAAACTTTGCTAACTTCATTTACAATCTGCAAATATGGATAGTGTTACTTCTTTATTTTTCTGTTCTTTTATGTGTGTGGCGGGGTGCCTTTTATTTCTTTTGCCTAATTTCTGTGGTCAATATTTCTAGTAAAATGTTGAGTAATAATGGTGAAAACAAGTGACCTTGCCTTGTTTTGATCTTAAGAAGAAAGGTTTAGTCTTTCAATATTAAATATGATCTTAGTTGTGATTTTTGCATTATGGCCTTTTCATATAGTGGAAGTCCTTCTATTCCTAGTTTTCAGAGTATTTTTATCATAAACCAGTGTTTGATGGTTTCAAATGCTTTTTCTCTGTCGATTGAGAAGATCATGTATTTTTATCCCTTATTCTATTAATATGATGTCTAACACTGATTAATTTATTTTGTTGAACTACTATTACATCCCTGGGAAAAATCCCACTTGGTCGTTGTGCATAAACTTTTTAAGATTTTGTTGGTTTTGGTTTGCTTCTCTGTTGTTAACTACATTTGCATCTATATTAATGAAGAATATTATTTTGTAGTTTCATTTTCTTATATCTTTGTGTGGCATTGGTGTCAGAGTAAACTAGTATTATGGAATGAGTTAGATAATATTCCTGTCTCTTTCATTCTTGTCATTCAGGTCTAAAGACAAATTCTCTGAGTTTTTTTTTTTTTCCCTGAGAATGTCTTAATTTCCCTATCAGCTTTGAAGTATAATTTAGTAAAACATAGACTATAGGTTAGCTTTTCTTTGTGGCCCTTTCAAAATCTTATCACATTCTTTCTGATCTGTTTGGTTTCGGATGAGTAATCAGTTGTTAATCTTATTGAAGAACCTGTGTACATGATAAGCTCCTTTTCTCTTGTTGCCCTTAAGATTCTCTCTTTCTCCTTGGCTTTCAACAATTTAATTATAAAATGTCTCATTGTAGATATCTTTGTGTTTATATTTCTTTGGTTTCATTGAGCTTCTTGAATGTAGGTTTACATATTTCATCAAATTTGAGAAATTGTCAATAAACTATTATTTCTTTAAATGTTGTTTCTGCTCCTTTCTCTCTCTTCTTCTAGGACAATGATTATGGACACTTTGGTACACTTTATGGTTTCCCACAGATCTTGTAGACAGATTTTTTTTTCTTTTTCTTTATTCTCTTTTCTTTCTACTCAGACTGGATAATTTCAATTGATTCCTCTTTAGCTTCTCAGACTTTTTCTCTTCTGGTTGGTCAAATCTTCTATTTAAACTTTCTAGTGTATTTTTCATTCCACACATTTCTGTTTCAAAATTTGGCTATTTTTAATTATCTCTATCTCTTCATTGACATTCTCTATTAGTTTCTAGATCATTTTCCTAGTTTTTTCTTTCTTTCTTTCTTTCTTTCTTTCTTTCTTTCTTTCTTTCTCTTTTGTCCTTGATTTCCCCCTAACTCACTGAGTACATTTAAGATAGTTGATTTAAAGTCTTTGTTGAGCAAGTCAATGTGTATGCTTCCTCAGTAACAGTTACTGTTAGTTTATTTTATAAAGGGACTATAGAGGCCAAGGGTATGTTGTCCAAATTGTGACACTTAGAATATTCTGACTAAATGTTACTTAAGAAACAATAAAAATATACACTCTGATTCTCCAACACCCCCCCCCCCACTTTATCTCCAGAAAACAGGAAATAAGTCTTCCATGTGAAAGGCAACCTTCCTGTAACAGGAGATAAAAAGATATCCTTACTACCAAAGGTAGGAAATTCAGTCTAGAAGACTATATAAACAAACCTTGTACTTTTACTAACTTACTACCCCACCAAAATCTGTTTAGAATTCCTTACGAATTGAAGTTTCCAAACGTAACTTTTCTTTGTCCTGCCAATTCCTCACAGATTTAGTGTTTCTTTGTCTAACAATTACAAAATTTTTCTAAAAATTTGTCTAAAAATTACAAAAGCTGACTGCTTTGGTCATTTCTTTAGGTCTCAATTTTATTATTGGGCTTCTGTGAACATGTAATTAAAAGATTGTTGGGGCGCCTGGGTGGCTCAGTCGGTTAAGTGGCCGACTTCAGCTCAGGTCACGATCTCGCGGTCCGTGAGTTCGAGCCCCGCGTCGGGCTCTGGGTTGATGGCTCAGAGCCTGGAGCCTGCTTCCGATTCTGTGTCTCCCTCTCTCTCTGCCCCTCCCCTGCTCATGCTCTGTCTCTCTCTGTCTCAAAAATGAATAAACGTTTAAAAAAAAAAATTAAAAAAAAAAAAAAGATTGTTTTTTCTCCTCTTACTCTGTCTCATGTCAATTTACTTCCTAGTCCAGGTAGAAGAATTTAGAAGGGTAGAGAAAAATTTTACTTTCTTAACAAGGAGACCATTTCTTGTTTCTTTGCACACTTCACAATTTTTTCTTTAAAACGAGTTTTGAATATTTTTTATGTAATAACAGTAAATTAGTCTTTCCTCTGAAAGTTTTCATCTTGTTTTCCTGCTCTAGCTTTTTGCTTAGTGACTTTTATAACTTTATTTGTAAAGCTTGTGTTCTTTGTCATGTAAAGTCTCTATTCCTTAATTTGTGTTCAGATATTGCTCGGACAGAGATATTCTTAAAAGTAAAAGTCAAAAACGAAAGAGAGAAAGAGACAGAGAAACATCATTTTGAATCTTTGCATTTTTAAAGTCTATTTAGTTGTTATAGTAATCTCTACACCCAACGTGGGGTTCAAACTCACTACCCAGAGATCAAGAGTTGCACGCTCTTCCAACTGAGTTGGCCAGGTAGCCTTGCAGATTGGTTTTGTACTAGAGCTCTCTTTCAACACTTGACCTTTTTTAACTCTGACTTAGCCTTAACTTTCTGCTTACACTGACCCTAGAAACTGTGATTAAAAATTATGCTTTTTTTAAGTAGCTTCATGTCCAGAGCTGAGCCCAATGTGGGGCTTGAACTCATGACCCTGAGATCAAAATCTGAGCTGAGATCAAGAGTACGCTTAACTGACCATGCCATTCCGGCGCCCCTCAAGTATTTTCTGATCTCTCATCCTATCCTGGCCATACATCTGGCTTTCTAACATGAAACCTTTTGAATACCTTAATTTCCCAGGGAAACTTTCACCCCAACTCTTCCTGCTGTGTTTTTGTGGTCTATTGTATGCCTCAATCATAATAGTTTTTCCCAGTGACTGTAGATGGTTTATTTATCTTACAGTGTTTTCGAAAATTTGCTTTTTCTTTTTCATCTTGAGTTAGCTCTGATTTAGGCAAAAGAAAGATAAGAACTTGGTGTAATTATTTCAAGTAGCCCTGAGACAAATTAAAACAGAAAACTCCTTTCAACAAGATCTACTCTGATTCTTTCAGTAACAGGAACCAGGGCCCAACATTTGAAATGCAGCTGCTATCTTCCAAACTGACGTTGAACTGAGGAAGTGGTGGGCCATAAGCAGGTTGAAATGTCATAAATCTTCTATACCATTTACTGTTGCTTTTTTATTAATTCTGTGTTCACTTATTTGGTATAACTGTTTACTGTTTTCCAGAGTTCTGAAAGTTATTTGATAGTTTTTTCTTGATTTTTTTTTGTTTCTATGGAAAGACAGGTGACTGAAGCTTCCTACTCCACCATTTTCACTGACTTCTTGTTCGATATAAATATGTCTTATACTCTCTGTGATAAATCCCCAAGAATACAATTTCTGGGTCATAGGGCAGTTACATGTTTAGTTTTTAAAGTAACACTAACTGATTTTCAGAGGAGCTGTACCATTTTTTATTCCCCAAAACAATGTATTAGTGATCCAGTATCTCCACAAATTGTCCGTGTTGTTACTACATATCTAGATACATAGATAGATATATGAGATATATGTAGATATGATAAATATATATGAGATATATATATGTACATATATATATCGCATTGTGATTTTAATTTGTGTTTCTCCAAGAGTAATCATCTTGAGCATTTTTTATTTGCTTATTTTCCATCTGTACATTCTCTTTCGTGAAATATCTTCAAAAATTCCCTCCCTGTCTGATTGAATTCCTTTATTTTAGTTCTGTTTTTGTTTTGTTGTTGTTTACTATCAAATATTGAGAGATATTTGCATATTGTAAATGCTGTTTTTCTAAGTTATGTAACTTGAAAATATTTTCTCACATACTAAGCTAAATCATGTTTCTTCAAACTTTTAACAGTATTCATGAAGCAAAAACATAAAATTTCAACTACTTTTATAGGCCATGGCTAGGAATTCATGTCTTTTTAAAGGACAAACTAGGGACAGAGGATCTGTTGCCTCTTTTTTATTCTCAATTTAATTCTGTCTTCTGGCCTTTCCTGCCCTGGGTCTTTGAAGTGTTTGTCTTCCTTACCCTTTCCTCATTTCTAGACTTTCTTGATCTTGTGGCACATCAGAAAGTTTGCCATCATGCTGTTAAAAAATTCAAATAAGTAAATTTAAGGATATGATTGGCTTTAATGATTTATGAATCAGGCAGCATTCCATTTTAGCAGAAAGAAAAGAGTTTTGAGTAGCTGTACAAAATGGAAGGCTTTTATAGACAAAAGGTGGAGCAAGAAAAGGAAGTTTCTAGCACAGAATGGATTGTTTCAGGCAATATAATCTTTCTCAGGTGGAAGAGGGAAGTCTGTAGGCAGATTAAGTCACTAGTGTTGATCAGGTAATTGCAGATTGGTTAAAGGTCATATCCTGGAAGAGGCTGCACTTGTAATTAGGGTAGATATTAAGCCTTAGTTTGCTGATGTGAAGCTTAGCACAAGTAAATACATTTTGGGCTTTTTTTTTAAATAATGCTTTCCAGGAAATATACATGGAGAAAAATCCTGTCTTCCAATAATTCTATCTTAAGGAGAGTGATGTTTTTGGAGTATGTATTATTTGCCACAAAGTTGACTATGAAATATTGACATCACTTGCCTGTTTGTAGCATTTTCAGTGTTCCTGTTCTTTCTTCTCTCACTTCCTTCAAGTAGCCATGAGCAGGGTGTGCTACATAATGTGTGGGACACACGCAAAATGAAAAGATGAGCTCTTTGTTCAAACATTACTCAGAATTTCAAGAGGGTGAGAATCTTAAACACAGTCATTGATGCTGACTTCCTGGACCCACCTTGCTGCCAGCTTATTTCAACAGAATGAGCCTCCATTCTTTGGTGTAAAAAAGAAAATCATTCTAAGTTTTTTACCTTTTTCCAGTCTGACTGTACATTTAAATTTCTCAATCAACTGTGTAATTCTTTAGTCATTTAGCCTCTTTGAGTCTGTTTTCTGGGCTATAAAACGTGAATAATAATGGAAACTTAAAGTGGTTTTCACAAAAATAAAATGGAATACTTTGTTAGAAAGCACTAAAAATTGCAAAAGATGTATCATTTTATATTATATATATATATATATTTTTATATAATTTATTGTCAAATTGGTTTCCATACAACACCCAGTGCTCATTCCAAAAGGTGCCCTCTTCATTGCCCATCACCCACATTCCCCACTCCCCCACCCCCATCAACCCTTAGTTTGTTCTCAGTATTTTAGAGTCTCTTATGGTTTTCCTCCCTCCCTCTCTGTAACTTTTCCCCCCTCCCCTCCCCCATGGTCTTCTGTTAGGTTTCTCAACATCCACATATGAGTGAAAACATATGGTATCTGTCTTTCTCTGCCTGACTTATTTCACTTAGCAAAATACTCTCCAGTTCCATCTACATTGCTACAAATGGCCAGATTTCATTCTTTCTCATTGCCAAGTAGTATTCCATTGTATATGTAAACCACATCTTCTTTATCCATTCATCAGTTGATGGACATTTAGGCACTTTCTATAATTTGGCTATTGTTGAAAGTGCTGCTATAAACATAGGGGTACAAGTGCCCCTATGCATCAGCACTCTTGTATCCCTTGGGTAAATTCCAAGCAGTGCTATTGCTGGGTCATAGGGTAGATCTATTTTTAATTTTTTGAGGAACCTCCACACTGTTTTCCAGAGCAGCTTCACCAGTTTTCATTCCCACCAACAGTACAAGAGGGTTATGGTCCTCCACATCCTCTCCAGCATCTGTAGTCTCCTGACTTGTTCATTTTAGCCACAATGACTGGCGTGAGGTGATATCTCAGTGTGGTTTTGATTTGTATTTCCCTGATGAGGAGTGACATTGAGCATCTTTTCAAGTGCCTGTTGCCCATTTGGATGTCTTTTTTAGAAAAGTGTCTATTCTTGTCTTCTGCCCATTTCTTCACTGGATTATTTGTGGGTGTGGAGTTTGGTGAGTTCTTTATAGATTTTGGATACTGGCCCTGTATCAAATATGTCATTTGCAAATATCTTTTCCCATTCCGTTGGTTGCCTTTTAGTTTTGTTGATGGTTTCCTTTACAGTGTAGAAACTTTTTATCTTGATTAGATCCCAATAGCTCATTTTTACTTTTATTCCCTTGCCTTTGGAGATATGTCGAATAAGAAATTGCTACAGGTGAGGTCAAGGAGGTTCTTTCCTACTTTATTCTCTAGGGTTTTGATTGTTTCCTGTCTCACATTCAGGTCCTTTATCCATTTTGAGTTTATTTTTGTGAATGGTGTAAGAAAGTGGTCTAGTTTCATTCTTCTGCATGTTGCTGTCCAGTTCTCCCAGAACCATTTGTTAAAGAAACTGTCTTTTTTCCGTTGAATATTCTTCCTGCTTTTTCAAAGATTAGTTGGCCATGCTTTTGTGGGTCTAATTCTGGAGTCTCTATTCTATTCCATTGGTCTATGTGTCTGTTTTTGTGCCAATATCAACCATGCTGTCTTGATGATCACAGCTTTGTAGTAGAGGCTAAAGTCTGGGATTGTGATGCCTCCCGCTTTGGTCTTCTTCTTCAATATTACTTTGGCTATTCGGGGTCTTTTGTGGTTCCATACAAATTTTAGGATTGCTTGTTCTAGCTTCAAGAATAATGCTGGTGCAATTTTGATTAGGATTGCATTGAATGCGTAGCTAGCCTTGGGTAGTATTGACATTTTAACCACATTTATTCTTCCAATCCATGAGCACGGAATGTTTTTCCATTTTTTTATATCTTCTTCAATTTCCCTCATAAGCTTTCTAGTTTTCAGCATACAGATCTTTTACATCTTTGGTTAGGTTTATTCCTAGGTATTTTATGATGCTTGGCGCAATATGAATGGGATTAGTTTCTTTATGTCTACTTCTGTTTCTTCATTATTGGTGTATAAAAATGCAACTGATTTCTGTACATCGATTTTGTGTCCTGTGACTTTGCTGAAGTCAAGTATCAGTTCTAGCAGACTTTTGGTGGAGTCTATCGCATATTCCATGTCATGTCATCTGCAAAAAGCGAAAGCTTAACTTCATCTTTCCCAATTTTGATGCCTTTGATTTCCTTTTGTTGTCTGATTGCTGATGCTAGCACTTCCAACCCTATGTTAAACAACAGCGGTGAGAGTGGCTATCCCTGTCATATTCCTGATCTCAGGGGGAAAGCTCTCAATTTTTCTTCATTGAGGATGATATTAGCTGTGGGCTTTTCATAAATGGCCTTTACGATGTTTAAGTATGTTCTTTCTATCCCAACTTTCTTGAGCGTTTTTATTAAGAAAGTATGCTGTATTTTGTCAAAAACCTTTTCTGCATCAATTGACAGGATCATATGGTTCTCATCTTTTCTTTTATTAATGTTATTTACACAGTGATTGATTTGCAAATGTTGAACCAGCCCTGCAGCCCAGGAATGAATCCCATTTGATCATGGTGAATAATTATTTTTATATGTTGTTGAATTCGATTTGCTAGTATCTTATTGAGAATTTTTGCATCTATATTCATCAGGAATATTGGCCTATAGTTCTCTTTTTGGCTGGGTCTCTGTCTGGTTTGGGAATCAAAGTATGGTGGCTTCATAGAATGAGTCTGGAAGTTTTCCTTACCTTTCTATTTTTTGGAACATCTTGAAAAGGATAGGTATTATCTCTGCTTTAAATGTCTGGTAGAATTCCCCAGGGAAGCCATCTGCTCCTGGACTTTTCTTCATTGGGAGATTTTTGATAACTGATTCAATTTCTTCGCTGGTTATGGGTCTATTCGTTTTCTATTTCTTCCTGTTTGAGTTTTGGAAGTGTTGGGTGTTTAGGAATTTGCCCATGTTCCAGGTTGTCCATTTTGTTGGCATATAATTTTTCATAATATTCCCTGACAATTGCTTGTATTTCTCAGGGATTGGTTGTAATACATCCCTTTTCATTCATGATTTTATCTATTTGGGTCCCCTCTTTTCTTTTTGAGAAGTCTGGCTAGAGGTTTATCAAATTTTGTTTATTTTTTTCAAAAAAACTCACTCTGGCTTTCATTGATCTGCTCTACTGTTTTTTTTTTTTTATTCTATATTATTTATTTCTGCTCTGATCTTATTATTTCTCTTCTTCTGCTGGGTTTGGGGTGTCGTTGCTGTTCTGCTTCTATTTCCTTTAGGTGTGCTGTTAGATTTTGTATTTGGGATTTTTCTTGTTTCTTGAGATAGGCCTGTATTGCAATGTATTTTCCTCTTAGGACTTCCTTTGCTGCATCCCGAAGTGTTTGGATTGTTGTAATTTCATTTGTATCCATATATTTTTTAAAAATTTCTTCTCTCATTGCCTGTTTGACCCATTAATTCTTTAGTAAGATGCTTATTAACCTCCATGCTTTTAGAAGTTTTCCAGACTTTTTCCTGTGGTTGACTTCAAGTTTCATAGCATTGTGATCTGAAAGTGTGCATGGCATGATCTCAATGCTTTTGTACTTATTAAGGACTGTTTTGTGACCCAGTATATGATCTATCTTGGAGAATGTTCCGTGTGGACTTGAGAAGAAAGTATATTCTGTTGCTTTTGGATGCAGAATTCTAAATATATATGTCAAGTCCATCTGATCTAATGTATCACTCAGTCCCTGTTTCTTTATTGACCCTGTGTCTAGATGATTTATCCATTGTTCTAAGTAGAGTATTAAAGTCCCCTGCAATTATCACATTCTTATCAATAAGGTTGCTTATATTTGTGATTAATTGTTTTATATTTGTGGGCCTCCATATTCGGTGCATAGTAAGTTATAATTGTTAGCTCTTCCCGATGGATAGACCCTGTAATTATTATATAATGCCCTTCTTCATCTCTTGTTACAGCCTTTAATTTAAATTCTAGTTTGTCTTATATATGTATGGCTACTCCAGCTTTCTTTTGACTTCCAGTAGTCAAAAGATACATAGGTCTCCATCCCCTCACTTTCAATCTGAAGGTGTCCTCAGGTCTAAAATGAGTCTCTTGTAGACAGCAAATATATGGGTCTTGTTTTTTATCCATTCTGATACCCTATATCTTTTTTTGGAGCATTAAAGAGGTACCATTTTATTTTATTTTTTTTTATATATTTCCAGTGTCTCTCAGTCCACCCTCCCACAGTTGGTGTATCTGTAGTCCTAGTATCCTCTGGACAACACTAGTACATCTTATTGCATCTTCACCCATGCCAATCATAATAATTCCCTACTCTCAGTTAGGGAAGGGATTGTGTCAAGGTATTGATGGTTTTTTATGTGTTATTTATCCATTATCCATAATAAAGAAATGAGAATTGCCATGTGTCAGGCTCACTGTTACAGCCACCCTTTAATTCCTGAGTCCCATGGCATCTGTAAAGGCACTGAATGATTTTTATCAATTATATCATATCCAGAATATGGTTATTAATGTTAAAACGAAATCACAGCCCCAAAGTGGAGTCAACTCTTTAGGGCCCTACGTCAGTGAATTAAGACATAAAAGTAACCTAACTGTAGTTTTAGCACCCCACCCTATGTAACTTTTTGAGTCTACATAGAATTTCCTAGTTAGCACTAGGAAATTTACTGATATATTCATTCTGTTCCTCTTAGGAGGGAAACATTGCCCAAAACAATGCATTATTTGTTACTAAATTTACTTTTTCCCTACTCCCTTTTAGCCTTTAAAAACTTCCCTTTTCTGCAGCTCAGTGGAGATCTTTTCTAATTGCTAGATAAGATGCTTCCTAATCCATTTATTAATTAATGAATCCAATTATATCTTTACATATATTTGGGTGAATTTTTGATATTTAACAGTTTTGGCATCAGTGGTGGGATCAAAGTTTTCTTCTAGTAGCTTCAGAGATAATGACAAAGACAGTTGTGGTACGCATTAACCCTTTTGAGTTCTCTTTCTCATTGTTTATGAGGGCCATTGGTAAATTTCTCTAGGTTCTTCTCTATTCTCTATTCTCTTAAATCTAATTTCTGATTTTAATTGACTTTGCATAGATCCCTTTTTTGAGTTGAAAACCCCAATATTTTCCCTAATCTTTAGATTCCATATTGGGAACTGCTGACAGTTACTGGCTTTAGTTGGACTAGGGTCAGACTTAAAAACAAAACTGGGTCTTGGATTGAACTGGGTCTGATTTAAACAGGATTGGGTACAGTGCAAGGCCTTGGGTGACTAAAATTTTGTCTTAAATAAAGACTAGCTGCTTATAGGAATCTTGGTGAAAAAAAAAAGCCAATAACATTGGCGGGCATGGGTTGAGCATGTAATGGCTGTTACAGTGCTCACCACTTCAAGACTCCCATGATAAGTTGGTCACAGAATATTTTATATGACGCTAGGTCACCTGCCTACCTCAAGAAAATTTCCATGCAATAGGTACATTGAAAAGCATTCCACAATTTCAAACCTTGTGAAATATTTATCTTAAATATTAGTTTGGTTCTGAGAAATCCACAAGTCTAGTTAAAAGAAAAGGGATACTTTAAATACAAAGAGTAGAATATGTCACCTTCTGGCACACCTTCTTATTTCATGTCTAAAATCTATAGTCCCAAAAGCTGTAGATATCTAGGAAAATGGCAAAATATTAAGGAAAACAATCTAGATGGCCATAATAGGGAATGTTTCAATTAGATAAGATTGTTTATTTATGAAGTGTGCTTGAAGGCTATGGGCCCTAAATTAAACAAATAAAATGAGATGCCAGTTTTTAATTGATATGCAGAAGCCTCCAAAAGACTCCAAGATTCTCAAATATCTTCACTAAGAGATTCATTATAGATTTCTAATTAAAAATTAAAGACACAGAGGTACCTAAAAGATTCACTGACATGACTCCTATTGCTTTTTTCTCCTTCTTTATCTGGGTGCTCACATTTTACTAATTTTCTGTATAAATTGCCTTATAACTCTGAAAAGCCTATTAGTTACCATTTGAAATAAAACTACTTCAGATTGCAGTTAAACCTTTTTAGGTCGACTTGATCAAAGACTGAACTAAGGGCAATAGTTAAAGAATATTCTAAATCCAGAGAGAAAGCCCAATAGTTAATTGAATAATCTAAAGTCATTGAGTCCTACAAATCCAACCTGACAGATCTTTATTAACTTATACACATGTTGGTAGGACCTGGTAAAGCTCCTAATGGGTGCAGGAAGCAAGGTGGCCAAACGCTGAGGATGTTATTCAAAATCCTTGATCTTCACTGTCTCAGGGATGAGAAAAAGTCACAAAACAGCAGTTAAAGTTTTATAAGACATTTCTAGAGTCCTCCTTGCCTCCAGTGACTGGTCTCTTATATAAGCATGCAAATAAACAAAAGACGAATCTGTGGAAGATTTTAAGTCCATTTTGAAGCCTTCTTTCCAAGGCATTCAGGGCTTGCTTGAATTCAGGGTTTGCTGAGCCCACCTGCTCTAGCTGCCCTATTTGTAAATGGATTATGTCCTGAAGTTAGTGGATTGATAAAATGGCAAAAAACAGTGTGAGAGTTCGCTGGCCTGACTGAACTCCTGCCCATATCTGAGCATTTTGAAAAAAAATTCTGGAGCAAGGCCACAACCAAAGAACTGCCAAGCTATTAAACTTTGTGGTTGCAACTTCAAGGCCAGAGACTGAAAATAACACCTGAGCCTTTCATATTGCACCCATGTGAGGATCCATCATCAAGATGCTGGAATGTCCCAGTTCTAATTAATTAGGTCACTAGTAGAGAGATTGTTCTCAAAGGTCCTAGGCAAGTTTATCTTGAAATTTTTTATATCTACCTCTAAAGGAGAGCTCTTATATGGGCTCTTCTCACAGGACTTACAGGATTCTGAAGGGTTCTGTGATAAATTATTACAAGTAACTCAATTAAACAGCAAAGGGTAAACTAAAACTAAAATTAATGGGAAATTCCTGCCAAATTCTGTTTGGCACCAGAACTATCCTTTATACCTTAAACCCCAACCAACCTCATAGAACAACAAACTCCTCAGAGTAAAAAGATTTCCACATTGGGGATATCTAATAAAGTTAAGAGAAAATTTTTATCTCAACCAGTAAAGGTAATTTTAAGAATTTTACTAAAAGACATTCTTTCTTGTTATGTTATACATGCCAAATCAATATAATAAATAGAGATATTTTTCTTCCAATAGAAACCTCACCTTTGAATTTCCTGACCAACCTGAACTGTTATGTTATGTTCCTTACAATTTGTCCTTAACATAGCATAGAAATAATTCCAATAATTTAATAATGATAATAATAATAGTTCCAATGAATCGCTAATTTAACTGAGGTGCCCAAAAATCTGTGGGCTAATTCTAATACTGACATTGGGAAAATAAAAAGTGCAGAACCTATTATTGTGTATGGTGTAAGAAAGTAGTCCAGTTTAATTCTCTTCAATGTTGCTGTCTGGTTTTCCCAACACAATTTGTTGAAGGGACTTTCTCCCCCTAGATATTCTTTCCTGCTTTGTCAAAGATTAATTGACCATATAGTTGTGAGTTTATTTATGGGTTTTCTATTCTGTTCTATTGATCGATACTTCTATTTTTGTGACAGTACCATACTGTTTTGATTACTACAGCTGTATAATATAACTTGAAGTCTAGAATTGTGATGTGTCCAGCTTTGCTTTTCTTTTTCAAGATTGCTTTGCTATTCAGGATCTTTTGTGGTTCCATACACATTTTAGGATTGTTCTAGTTCTGTGAAAAATGTTGTTGATATTTTGATAGGGATTGCATTAAATCTGTAGATTGCTTTGGGAATATGGAAGTGCTAACAATATACTTTTTAATGTTTATTTGTTTTGAGGGAGAGAGAGTGCACAAGCGAGGTAGTGGCAGACAGAGAGGAAGAGAGAGAATCCCAACAAGGCTCCTTGCTGTCAGGGCAAAGCCCTATGGAGGATTTGAACCCATGAACTATGAGATTAAGACTTGTGCCAAAATCCAAAGTCAGACTCTTAACTGACAGAGCCACCCAGGCATCCCAACAATATGTGCCCTTCCAATTCATGAGAATAAAATGTCTTTCTTTTTGTTTGTATCAACTTTAATTTCTCTCATCAATATTTTATAATATTCATAGTATGGGTCTTTCATTTCTTTAGCTAAGTTTATTCCTAGGTATTTTATTAGTTTTGGGGCAATTGTAAATGGGATTGTTTTTTCACAATAGCCAAATTATGGAAGCAGCTCATGTGTCCATTGATGGATGAATGAATATATATATATATATATATATCCATTCATGTATGTGTATATGTATATGTATATGTATATGTATATGTATATGTATACGTATACATATACATATATATGAATAAGTAAATTTCCATTAATGGAAATTTACTTATTCATAAGAAAATAATAAAAATCTTGCCATTTTCAATGACATGGATGAAGCTAGAGAGTATAATAAGCAAAATAAGTCAGAGAAAGACAAATGCCATATGATTTCACTTATATGAAGAATTTAAGAAACAAAATAGATAAGCAAAGGGGAAAAAGAGAAAAATTCAAGAAACAGACTCTTAACTATAGAGAACAAACTGATGGTCACCAGAGGGGAGATGGGTGGGAGATGGCTAAAATAGGTTTTGGGGATTATAGAGTGCACCTGTCACGATGATCACTGGGTGATGTAGGGAATTATGAAATCACTATACTGTGCTCCTGAAATGAATATAGCACTGCATATTAACTAACTTAAGTCAAAATAAAAACTTTAAAAAATTTTAAAAAGGTGAAGAAACTATACAAATTCAAATAGATATGACTATACCTTTCTTAAATTAATTCAATATCCATTAAAGCCTGATGCCATGCAAGGCATCACACCCATAGAAAGTCTTAATCACTCAGGAACTGAGTGTATACAGAGTATACTCAGGAACTGAGTGAGTATACAGAGGCTATACCAGCCTCTGTAATACACTGATATTGCCCGTCAGGAAACCTAATGGGTGGGGATAACAATTTGAGTCCAGGATTTGAGAGCTATTAATAAGATACTTATTTGCTGTTTCCCAGTTTTTCCAAACCCAAACACCTTTTAGTCACTTGTTCCATCTGACTCAAAATGACTTATACTCTAGACTTTGTTCAGCCTTTTTCAGCATTCCTGTGGACCCCGATATCCAGTATCTATTTACCTCTACTTGGAACAATAAACAATCTACCTGGATAGTCATATCTCAAGAGTTCACTGAGGTATGTCTTATTCTCCCTTCTTATTCCTCCCAAATGCTCCTCCAAGATTTAAATACCCTCCAGTCCCCAAGAAAATTGGCCCTTTTACAATATATAGGTGATCTTCTGCCATGCTCAGTTACCAAAGAGGTATCCAAAAAAAGATTCCATTTATTTGCGACAACAGTTAGATGGAAAAGGACATAAAGTCTCTAAGGAAAAAACTAAATCATCTTTAAATACAATTTCTTACCTAAGTCATAATCTAAGCACTGAAGGAATTTAGCTATCTCCAAAAAAGAATCAAGCTAACCTAGGAATTTTCTAGATGAACAACTAAGCTATAGCTTCATGAATTTCTAGGCAGGCCTGGTTATTGTAGACTATGTGTTTCTAATTTTTCTCTATTATCTTCCTCAGTCTGTGAACTTATTGAAATTGTAGTCCCTGAAGCCCTGTCTTAGGACGATAAACACAGAAAGACTTTTATAAGCCTGAAATAAGTGCCGCAAGAACTTCCTGCATTGGGGCTGCTTAACTATTTGAAATATTTTTCTTTATATGCTTGAAAGAGATAATCCACCCCAGAGATTGTCTCATGCAAGAATATGGTAATAAGCATAGGACTATTGCATATTATAGCACACTACTTATTTTGGTGGTACATGACTATCTGAGTCGTCTTAAAGTTATAGTCAAAGCTGCAAAGTTAGTTGAAACCTCAGCAGATTTAACCCTACTAAATAATGTTTATTTATAAACTCTTCCGTCTGTCCAGAATCTTCTTACCTCAGTTGACTTAATGTTTTCCTGCAAGTCAACTAACTTCCCACAAGATCTTTCTGCTTTTACCACCTAACCTACATATTGCAACATCCTTAACTGTACTACATTAGTACCTCTATCTGATGAAAACAAGCCCCATGACTTTGAAGAAATAACTCTCCATTTTGTGACACCATATCCTGATTTATGAAACACCCCTTTATCTAAACTTGACTTAATCTTGTTTGTGGTGGGTCAAACTGTAAACGTGAAAAGGGAATTTCCAAGATATTACTACCTAATATGAACTACTTCAAAGAGTAAATCTTCCATTAGCTACTTCAGCCCAAGAAGCAGAGCTCTGTGCTCTTACCAGAGCATGCCAATTATCAGAAAGAAAACTGTTCATATTCATACTGACAGCCCGTCTTTGGGGTCATCCAAGATCTGGAAATCTTATGGAAATTAAGTTATTTTCTTATGTCCTCTGGGACCCTAATAAAAGATGGACAAGGAAATAATCTTACTTCTATTTTCTTCCTTCTAAAATTGATGTCATCAAAATTGAGGCTTACACAAAAATGACTGAATTTGAGTTGAGTCTTTTTATGCAAAAACAATAACAACAGAATATATATAAAGATTGTAGTACATTGGATAAAGTCCATTCTGCTTCTTTTTTTTTTTTTTTTTTTAATTTTTTTTCAACGTTTTTTATTTATTTTTGGGACAGAGAGAGACAGAGCATGAACGGGGGAGGGGCAGAGAGAGAGGGAGACACAGAATCGGAAACAGGCTCCAGGCTCCGAGCCATCAGCCCAGAGCCTGACGCGGGGCTCGAACTCACGGACCGCGAGATCGTGACCTGGCTGAAGTCGGACGCTTAACCGACTGCGCCACCCAGGCGCCCCAAGTCCATTCTGCTTCTGCAAAAATTGCCCCTTAGTGCCAGATTTTTACTATCCTGATGTCCTTGCAAAATGGCAACAGCCTGCTCCTGAATCAGAGAAATTAAGATATGTAAACAATGGCTTTAAAGTAAACGAATAGTCAAGGCTGTGGGAACTCCAAGACAGCTGCTCAATTCTTCCTGTCTCCCGGCAAAACTCATTTTTTGGTTTTTACATTTCTTTGCCCACCAAGATGCATTTAAGATAACTAAAATTACAGACATTGGTGAGATAACATCTATAAAATTATGAAAGTGTCTTACTTATACAGTAACTTACTATTTAACTTACCAGATCCATAGTCCCAGAAAAACTTTTTTTAATTCCCAAAGTCCTCAGACTTCTTCCATCTGGATCCTTTGAACACCTGCCACTGGACTTCAACTTCCACTTATTAAAGGTTATCAACGTGTTATTGATATTGTATTATGTTTTCCAGATGGATTGAAGATTTTCTTTCCTGAAAGGCTGATGTCCCCATAGTAGCACAAAGAAACTGGTAGTAAATGTGCTTCCATCTTGATTTATACCTTGCCAATCTCCAATGATCAGTGCACCCACTTCACTAGGAAAATCTTATGAATCTTAACAAAAAACGACTTCTTGGAATTATCACTGTCCCTGCCATGTTCAATCATTAGGCAAGGTCAAAAGAACTAATGGGATCCTTAAAACCTCTAAACTTGCCAAAACTATTGTATTTCTCTGGCCTAAGATATCGCCTTAGGTCTCGCTGACTGCTCACAGTACCCACTTTGGGATACATAAACTTACTCCACAGAAGACAGTCACCAATAGACCAATGTCTATTGGTATACAACTTTCTGTTGATCCCTTGTTATCCATGTTAGTATGACTAGTCACTGTAAATCTTTAGTGCCTGATGCTCAAACCTATTATCAATAGGTTAAATAAGGTTTTCTGGATCCCAAATGAAAGGTCACAGTTGGGAGTCTAGCAACCGGGTATTCTGGAAATATCTTCAGAGGATGACCACTCTAAACCCCATTAGAATAGACCTTATCATGTGCTTCTGACTATGACACTGGTGCAAAACTAGAAGGCATTGAGCCTTGTGTATACATACACAGCAAAAGAAGGCTACACCTGAGAGTCGGTTCTGTACAGACACTGGAAAACTTCAAAACTAATTGATGACAAAGAGAAGCAGTTACATTAGGTAGACTACTTCTGCACAAGATACTGTATTATTTCATACTCAAAACCCTTTTCTTCTTCTTCTTCTTCTTCACTCTGGCATTGGCCTGGTAAGATAATGCTATCATCAATATCTTTCAGGCTAAGGGGGTAATCTTTCACATTCATAGATTTGAATCATCAAAGATTCCAATCTGTTTATGATGCTATAGACCTTCTGGTCCTCCATGTGACCAATTTCTCTACTATTTCCAATGTCATTATAAACCACATTCAACCCCCCCCCTCCACCCTCCTTAGGAGTCTCTTTTTAAGCTCAACTTTTATGGCCAGAACATCTAGTGCCTTGCTTTTCCATTTCTCTGATTATAGTTCTACGTATCCAATTAGAAACAATTACCTACATAATCTTAGCGCATTTACAATCCCAAATTACTATTATTATGTGTGATTTGGCCTCACTCACCAAGAGATCTCTCCAACAGTATCCATCCTTGAAAAGCAGTTAAAATAATTTTTTATTTCAGACCCAGATATTTTCTTCCCATATGCCCTAAAAACCAGACTGACCCCGGTTTTGAATAGATAAATACAACAATTCCTGTGAATAAATTTATTAAGAGTACCACCCTAATGGGAGTAGCCTATGCCCTACAGGGTTTATCTATGTCTCTGATGGTTATCATTCTTTATAGTCCTATGAATACCTAGAAAGCTGCTGCACATCTGGACAATGCTTCTTAGGCTATCTAACTGTGCTCCTAAATTTTCACAAATGAATTAAGACTTCTCACTGGTTGAAACCCCTGGATTTACATTGTTGAGTTATAAAGGGCCTACACCAGGCATTCATGACTCAGAATTTGCTTCCTTTGGCAGAGCTATCCTTCCCTGGTTAGGAGTAAATGTAAATAAAAATAAGATCACCCAGCAAGACACTTGGCTTAAAAAGACTTTAGCAGGGTCTTTCCTTGATTTATTTTATTTTGATTAGCTTGGGTCTTGGGGCCATGGATTCAGAGTGCACTCTAGACACTGGAAATTATCCTACTTATAATAATTATAATAATATCCTTTGAGTTGTATATTTGCAAAAGCTTTAAGTGCATGTTCATAACCACCACAAAGAAAATGATCGCCCTAAGACTAGAATGTCAAAAAAGCAGTGTAGAAAATGACCAACTTAAAGAATATGAACCTAAAGCCATTGCCTGTAAATATCACACAAGTTTAGCAAAAAATTTCATGACCTATGTGTACCACATGAAAGAAACAACAAAAACTATGAAAACATCAGTTGTGATAGCTGAGAGTAGTGCTAATTATTTAAATTTTAATCACATCTTTCAGTTTAGCTTAGAGTTTGATAAAAAGTGGGGAATCGTTAAAAAGAACACTACAGGTCCAAAATGGATTCATTTATGTTTAGGACCCACACCAGCAAACCAAGACTTAATGTCTAACTTAATTGAGGCTTTAGCCCCCCTCCCTTCATAAATGTGACCTTTAACCAGTCAACATAGAATTTCTTTCTCAGCATTGGGAAATTTACTGATAGATCCCTTCTGTTTTACTTAAAAGAGTAACCTTACCTAGTACAATGAATTCTTTGCTAATAACTTTCTTCTACTCACTTTCTGTCATTAAAAACCTTAGCTTTTCTGCAGCTCAACAGAGCTCCTTTCTAATTGCTAGACGGATTGTTGCCCAATTCATGAGTCAATTAATATATCTAATTAAATTTTTGAAATATATTCAGTTGAACTTTTGTTATTCAATAGCATTCATACCCACATAAGTGAAACCCATCGCCTTGATTTCATGAAGGTGTTCTAACCTGCTAGGCACAGGTTGGTTCCCATCTCCATCTGTTATTGATTATATGCGACTTCCACCTGAAGGAAGTACTAACATCTCTCCTAGGCTTTAGAACCAGCCTTGACTAAAGGTAGAATGTCAAGTATTACCTAGCTCCATATCAGGAGCTCAGGCCAAAGGGCTAATCTAGTTCTTGTTAATAGTCCAATCCTCATCCAGAGTGCAGGATCTACAACCATAACTCTTTCTTTTGGTAAATCCACTCTGAACCCCAATTCTTGTGAATACATTTCTATCCTATTCTCTGCTGTAGTAAAACTATCCCAGAGCTCTCATTGGCTTGAGGCTTTGCCTTAATCTCAG
The DNA here is from genome assembly GCF_018350215.1 of Panthera leo. Taxonomy (NCBI): domain Eukaryota; kingdom Metazoa; phylum Chordata; class Mammalia; order Carnivora; family Felidae; genus Panthera; species Panthera leo. The sequence continues at coordinate 32,045,875 of NC_056688.1, read as the reverse complement.
CACTTTACTCCCCCAAATCAGAGATTTATATTTCAGGAAGGCAAGTGGAACCCTGCTTTATATAGATGGGCTCCCATGAGGTCATCTTTACCTGTGTTTTTGAATCTTGCCCATGTGTTAGAGGATTGTCTGCTACTTTATCTGGAATGTCACTTGGCCTAACTGTATACCTGTTCCTACACTGTCATATCTACAAAGATGTGGGTCCTGGCCAGCAAGTTGGGATTCTCCATTTACATAAACAGCCAGGTCAATCTTATTTAATTCCTGTTCCAGCTAGGTGGGAGAGTCTAAGTAAAATATCTGATCTAAACTTTTATTTGATCTATTTCTAGCTTATCAGTCCTTGTGATTGTCAGCCAAGAACTAACCAATTAAGACAATTGCAGTGTCAACCTGACTTTTTTAGTATTGGACAATTTTCTTGTAATTCCATGCATTACATATGATTCCAATAGCTGTAACTTGACATGACCTTGTTTTGTCCTTCAAGACAATCAAATCAGTTCTCTTCTGCAAAGGATTGCTGAAATAGAGAAGTATCTGTAGACAGTGGTGGTGACTTCAGGCACATTGGACCTCTGTCCTGTCACTCTCTCTCTGCTCCATTTCTTTAAAGTAGTACAGTCAATTTCAGTGAGGTGGTTTATTGCAAAGTAGCCATGGAAAATGCAACAAGAGACAATGGGCTCAATATTCTGTCAGAAAAAATTTTTGACACACTATAATAACATCTTTGATAACAGGCAAGCCCAGTTAGCATTTTCTTTCCAAATATCACAATTACCTAGCAAGAGGGAAAAGCCTTTCCAGAATAAATCACTTCCTGGAAAACAATTTCACACTACAATAAACAGAGGAGAGGAAAATAATAAATGTATTTCATTGTTTAGTTTTTAACTCAGGACTTGATTTATTAAAAAATAACAAATTAATTTCAGCAATGCCAAACATACCCTGTTTAGCAAAATCAGAAAAAAAAGAGGTGTAGGAATGGAAGAAATCTTACAATGATAAATAGCTAATGTCAAGCTTTCATTCAGCCACAGGCTTTTGAAAGACAGATACTGCCAACTTAGTTACATCTGAGTAAACAGTGGAAAGAAGAAAGGCATAGAGGAACACTAGAAGAAAAAAAAATGAACAAACAGGTAGCTACAGTAGATGGGTTATAAAACAAAGAAGGAAACATACAAATGTAAAGGTATTTTTCAACAAAGAATTTCTCTGTAAGATTGTTAGGTTCTTTCTTTAGCACTGCTTTGACATCTTGAAAAAGTGTCTGGTTTTCAGGGAGAAATCAAAACAAAAGGCAGGAAGCCACTCCCTTTTTGCAAGATAAAGCTTGGTTGTTTTCCTCATGCTATGTTGAGTGGATGGACTTACTGAACACTATCCATGTTAGTGGATTCAGAGATATCTGTATGGAAATTACTTGGGTGTTAATGCCTTTATACCCATGTTGAGCAGGAGAAGTACTAAACTCTTTGACTTTTGAAATTCTGAGGCCAAATCTGTATTTGCTAGGCTTGTTCCTGGGCACTGGGGAATTGTGACAACAAAATAAGCATTATGTGAAGTGACAAATCATATTCTGGACAATGGAAGTTTCATAATAAACCAGGATGGTTTGCTTTCTGTTGAAGCTAGCAGATAAGATGTTTACTGGTGTAGATAAAATACCTGATCTAGGACTTCCCCATTTTTGTGTTTTTGTTGTTGTTTAATGTATTAAATTCTATGTGTTTGCATGCAGAAGCCAGAAATGGGCCACATTCCATTTACATACTGTTGTGTAGCAAACCAACCCTAGTATTTAGTAACCTCAAACACCAATCATTTTACTGCTTACATTTTTGTTTCAACAGCTTGGGCACAGCACAGCAGAGATAACATGACTTTGATGACTGGAACAATAGGTGAAGTGGTTGAAAAAGCTGAAATGCTTGGAGTAACTTAACTGACACCATCTGATCCTTGCTGTGGGTTGGACTTGTTTCTTTTTGAGCCATTTACTGTGGATGGAATGTCCAAGAAGGTTTCTCTATTTATCTGTCTTCCAACATAGCAAGGCTGTGTATGGGAGGTATTTTTTTTTTTTGCCCTCTACCCTCCTAGTTTCTGTAGGCTGGTCTGTTAATTAAAGTGGCACAAAACAGATTGATAGGGAAAAAAATAGTAATTTCATATGTACCAGAGCCATCCATAATTATGGTAGATTCAAACACAGTCTTGTAATTCAGGCTCAAATGCTATCTTGTGCTAAGGAGAAGGGGGTAAGGGTCTAGGACTTCAAAGAGAGGGGGAAAAAGACAATTTATAGGAAGATGGAAAAAGCAAATATTTGGTGAGCAAATGTTCGCTTAACAAATGTTTGTCATGATAAGCAGAGACAATGGGACACAGAGAGGAATTTGAACAAAAAGACTGCTAAGCTCTACCCAGCTTACCACACTGTAGGGGCCACAGGCAGCTCCAAGATAGGCCACTTTGATATAAACATTATTTTGAGTTAAAATCACTCCAAATACACCAGATTCAGAAAAATCTCTTTACTTCCCCTTCAACAGTCTTCTTGTACCAGGAAAAGAGCTATTAATAGAGATTCCTCTTTACCTAAGATAATTATCTACATAATGGGGTATATTTTTCAAACATCTCCTTTCACTTTCCTACTAATGCTGTTTCTTCCATTTGTGTCCCCAGGCCCTTAACCTGCTCCTTAGCTCATATAAGCATCATTTGCCTATCTTTGGAATTTCCATGTCTATGTGGATTCCCCATATGTATGGTATTAAATTTTATTTTCTCTTATTAATTTGTCTCATATTAATTTGATTCTTAGTCTAGCTAGAAGGACTTTGAATGATAGAGGAATTTTCCCTCCCCAACAACACTGAGCCCATAATATACAGTTATTTCTGTTTATAGATCTCTTTCTGGACCTAACCTTCTATCTAAATTATTTTAGGTAGTTAAATGGGAGATAAAACAAACAAAATCTCTTCCTGAGACTTTTGGTACTTGTCTTCAACTCAAAATAGTATGCATGCCAAAGTGGCACATTCTGGGGAAACTTGTTCTGAACTCTGTTAACTTAAACACATAGGACTTGCCAGGAATAAATCTTTCTCTATATGTCATCTCCCTGTAACTATCTTGGGCATCTTAATAGGGGTCTCAGTGTAGTCCAACAAGCATTCTAAAAGACAGGAAGTATAAATTGCCAGTATTTTAAGGCTTATGCCTGGAAACTTGCACAGAGTAATGTCTACCACATTGTATTGGGCTGAGCAGTTGTGGGACCCACTCAGATTCAAGGGGAGAAGAATTAGACTTCATCTCTCAGCTGGAGAAGTAACAAAGAGTTTGTAGCTATCATTCATCTGCCATGAGTCATAAACTATTGGTGAAAAAACAAGAGGAATAGATTAGGGATATTCCTGATTTTACTAGAAAAAAAATCACTATCCAAGTAAGTTATCTGGCAACTGTCACAAATGGTATAGTTGCATTTTCCTCAGCTGATAAGTGAGGACAAGAGAGAGCACACGTCTTTGGCTGATTTTCAAAGAGGAAAGAACCACAGGAGCAGCCCCTATGTCAATCCAGGTCCTCTGACAGGAAGCAGGATATAAGACCAGAGATCCCAGTCTGTTTTTTCTAAAGAAACACTCTCTAGGGGCCCTCAACTACTTATTTTTCACCACCATCCTTAGAAAGGAAAATTGTACAAGCAGCTACACTTAAGACCAATTAACAATGAACTTACTTTATATTTACAGTCTTTATATTCTTTAAAAGAATAAGTTCACCTATATCTAATGTTGTGAATGAGGATATTTCGCATTTAAGAAAACTGAAACTTAATGAAAATGAAAGGCTTATACAAGTCACAAGTCACTGACAAAGGTTGCCCTTCAAGCCAAGACCAGAAGCCTGACTCAGATATAGCCCAGTGCTCTTCTGTGTCAGAGCCCTGCATAAACTCAAGGTTCCCATCCTTCTCAACTCTGTCCTAATCTAGGTCTGTGCTATGTTCCAGGGCCTTAGTACATTTCCTCCTTTGGAGCTCTAAATTTGTCAGTCTCTGAATTTTAGTTCCCAGGGTTTTGCTTCATTCATAATCTTTCCTCCTTTGAGGCAATCATTTTTGATTCCTCAATCTGTCCTCTTAGTTACTGAGAACAGGAGACCATTTATCACTTTAAAGTGTTCTTCAGTAGCCTCTACTTCATCAGTGCTTTTGGATAAGAGACCCAAGAAATCATTACTTCCTGCAACTGACTGTGTTCATGAGAATTTTTTAATATAACACATAGAGCTTTTGTTCTGTTGTGTTGAAATCACCACCCTCTTCTCTGCCTCATTCCAGATTGGAGGCAATATCTACCCAGCATGTTCTGAACTTTCCTTCCTTTTCTACAATGGCTTGACATACAAGTGTGTTAAAGTGTTTCAGTTCCTTGAAAAATGACTTCTGAGTTGAGAAAAAGCAGAAAGAAGCGTCCCATTGTATGTACCTTTTGACATCTCCTCCCCTGAATCATACTTTATTTCCATAGTCAAATTCTTCAACTAAAGGAGCATGGTCCTGCTATACCAGTTGTTAAGAGGTTCTCTGATGTGTCCCAACCTTCCAACCAATCATACAAGCATGAATGAAGCTTCTACAGAGATTAGGCAATACTTTAACCCACAAATTCATGTCTCAGGCATCAGGACACCTCATGATAGCAACTGCTTCTGATTCCCTCAGGCTGGTGTGGATGACAGTGGACACAAATCAGTAGTAGGTCAATGCAAGACACAAACTCTAAGGTACTGGTGTTGTAGCTAATTCAATTTCCAGAAATTCTGACTTAAAGGAACTCTGCCATGGGAGACAAAGAACACTGGATCCAGAATCAGAAAGCACAGGATCTTATTTCACTTTTTCCTCCAATATTTTATTGTGAAATTTTCAAACATACAAAAAATTTAACATTTTTTGACATTGAAAACTCCTTTACACACTAAGTTATCAGCATTTTATGCTAGTTTCTCTAGTATTTCTCTATTAATGCCTGTCTAAAAATAAATATTTTTTATGGATTTCAAGGTAAATTTCAGATATCAGTAGACTTTTTCTGAACTTCTTCTTATATATCATTAACATTTGTTCATTTCTTTTACTATTTATTTTTTATGTCTTTAGAACATATAACAAAATGTACAAATCTTTAGTGAACCATAAGATAATTTTTGACAAATGCATAATCCAAATCTTTATTAAGTTGTACAATGTCATCACATCATGTTTTAATTCTAGGGATGCCATAACAAATTACCACAAATTGGGTGGCTTAAAGCAACAGGAACATAATCTCTTTCTTACTTATTTCTGAATGCAGTTCAGGAATGTAGAAGACTTAAATCAAAATGTTTTCAGGGCCATTCTCCATCTGAAAGTTCTAAGGAAGAATCCTTCCTTGTCTCTTCCTAACTTCTGGTGGTTGCTGGCAACCTTTGGTGTTTCTTGGTTTATCCATTTCTGTCTCCATCTTTACATGGCTTTCTTCCTTGTGTGTGTGTGTGTGTGTGTGTGTGTGTCTCCAAATTTCTTATTCCTTATAAGGACATCAGACACTATGCATTGGATTTAGGGGCCCCCTTTTTCAGTGTGGAATAAAACGATACATCTACAAAAACCATATTTTCAAATAAGGTTACATTCAGTTACCTTATGTTAAGATTTCAACATGTTTTGGGAGAACACAATTCAACCCACTACACCCCATAAAGATACTTCCTGTGACTTTCCAGTCAATTCCCACCTCCCTATCCTAGATGAAACCACTATTTTGATTGATTCACTATTGATTAATTGTGACTATTTCTAGAGCTTCGTATAATGAAATACAGCACATTTTTTATGTGTATAAAGATTTTTTCCCTCAGATATGGTTTTTGAACCTCATTCATATTGCTGTGTATATCACTAGTTTATTCTATTTTTAGTGCTAAATAGTATTCATAATCATATATCATATATTCATATCACAATGAGTTTATTCATTATTCTATGATGGATACATAGATTTCAACTTTGGGGTTCTTATGAATAAAGCTGCTATGAACTTTGTACAAGTCCCTTTGTAGACAGGTTTTCATTTCTCTTGAATAAAAGAGAAAAACCTGAGAATAGGATTGCTGAGCCATCAAATGGGTGAAATTTTGTACCAGTTTACATTTCCATCAAAAGTGTATAAAAATTGATTCTCATTATTGCCAATATTTGGCAAAACTTAAAAAAAATAGTCATACTAATCAGTATGTATTTATTTATAATCATTTCAATTTGTGCTTCTCTGATGACTAATGACATCAAGCACTTTTTAATAAGCTTGTAGGCCATTTATACATCTTCTTTGGTGAAATGTCTATTCAAATGTTATGCCTAATTAATAATTAATCTTTTATAATTTTATAGGATTTTATAAATGTTATAAATTTTTAACATACAAATTTAAAATATATATACTTTTACATTTATAGTATTTCTTTATTCCCTCCTCCTCCTCCTCCTTCTCCTTCTCCTTTTTTCTCCTTTCTTCTCCTTCTTCTTCTCTTTATCCTTCTCCTTCTTCTTCTTCCTCTTCTTTTCTTCTTATTGTTGCCAGGTTTTATGATTATCTTTATGATAACCCCATAAAATAAGTTTAATAGTTTTCTACTTTGTCTATGTTTTTAAGGTATTTGGGTAAAGTAGATGTTATTTGTTCCTTGCATGTGTTGGTCACTGTTATATGCATTTAGACCTCACAGATACACTGTAAGATAAATGTTTTGTAGTGAGGAATATGAAGCTTTAAACTGTCAGAGATTTGTCTGGTGTCATAAGGCACTTGTGTCAGAATAAACTTTGGAACTTGTATGACCAAATCCTTAGTTGTCTTTATTTTTTGTCCCCAGAAGAACATGGTGGGATCCTCAGAGTCTCATTGACTGCCTGAGACAAAGTCTAGCCAAGGGTATCCCTGCCTTGGTTGAGTGTATAAACCACTATATTCTTCTCTGAAAGGCTTCAAGTGTCACTTTACAAGTAGGGAAGTGGTCTCTAACCAGAACTAAAAGGATCCTCTTATTTAGGGAGGATCTTGCAGAAGCAAGCAGATCTATTTTATTAATAACAAAATGTGTAAAGCCTCTTGCATCGCAAAGTAAATAGTTATGTTTGTCCATTTACTTTTTCCAGACTCTAGGTGGGAAAATGTTTTGGAAAGGATCCTCTCTGAAGAGTTCTTGGGGGAAGGAGACTGTTGCTGTTGAGTCTTGGAAGGGGACGTGGAGAGACCAGCTGAAAACACCAGCCTCACAGCCCCATTTGAAGACCTGAAAGGATAAACATTTCCTTAACATCATGAGCTGGACTGGACCAACAAGGGGCTATCAAAGTGAAATTTTGTCAAAGAGGAAAAGTGGGCTGGGCTCTTCCAAAAGTTTGGAAACTTCTCTGAGCATCCCACCAAATTTCATCAGGCAACTATGCCATTTCCACCTCAGCCTTATGTAAATAATTTTAAATCCCAAAACAATAGATTTGGAATGTACTAATTTGCAATTGTTGCTCTTTCATATACTTTCGTTACCTCTCCACTATGTTGGGGAACAGTGTTGTACTTTGCAAATCAAGAGAACAAGATTTCAATAGCTATTTTGTAACTGTTTAATAGAATAGAGGTTTCCTTCTGTTACTCAGTCACTTTTGGAAGTATATATGCATCTATTTCACATATCCAGCTGTCCCTCAGTGTACAGTGGAGAGGAGAGAAATCAGAGCCAGGAGCTTAATGAGGACAGAGAGTCCAGCCACTTCTATTTGGTTTTGGAAGGAACAACACAACTTCTTCCTAACAGATTTGCTTTCCTGAAGTGCTTTACTAATTTCACACCAACCTTATGAACATAGTTAGAAATGGGCCATGCTTAGAGAATTTAAAATTTTCCCCAAAACAAAAACTTGAAAAGAAATTCCTCAGAAGAGTGGAAATCCATAGATAATTATCTATAAATAAATGGTGGCTAACACCCTTCGAGAGCTAGATTTAAACTGTACTGTTTTTCATCTGTTTTTGAAGATTTAGAATGTAAGCTGAGAGATCCAATCTCTCCTTCCACCAGACCCAGAAGGGTATTAGCTTTTATAATGAGAGAAGGGAAACTGGCAATATGTGCCTGGAGAGATAGCCATTTCAGCTTAGAGTGCATCAAGTGAAAGACATTTGGACAACTATTCTGGGATTCACTGGGCTCACCATAAACCCTCAAGGCTTAGAAGCCTCTGTTCTAATTTGATTATATGGCAAGTAGGTGGAGACAGAGGTTGTGGCATATATTTGAGTCAAGAGGCAATTGTGAAGCCAGGTAGATTTGACTTTTGAATAAAAAAAAATTACTGCACATTTGAAGCAGGAGTGAAGAAAGCTTGCATTTGAGAAAAGATATTTAAGATATTTCCCTATTTTCATATAATGTCTAACCATAGTCATAGAAGCTGTGTTTGCTTTATATCTTAAATTTTATACAAAATTTCACTATGGGTTGTAGCCCAGGATAAACACATCATTACCAAGGAACATAGCTGTAGGAAATTTGTGGGGTGCTGTGTTCAACATTCATCCTTTTCTAAACAAATTAGTTCTAATTCTTCATCCAAACAACACATTATCAGCTCCTCTGGTGCCTCCTATTATTTAGCTAAGTTAAAACACAGCTTCCTTCAGCCCTCAGTGCCCTACAGACTCTAAGGGAAGGTGGGTGAGGGAAGTCTTTATGTAGACAACAATATGCCCTTGATCTGCCTGCACCAAGCCTTGTGACTGATATTAGCTATATTAGACTGCATGCTGTAGTCCTGGTGCGTGTGTGTGTGTGTGTGTGTGTGAGAGAGAGAGAGAGAGAGAGAGAGAGAGAGAATATGGCACTTTTGTCCTTTTATTTTAAGTCAGAGATGGAAAAATGTTCAATTTTCACCAAAGTCTTGTGGTGCCAGTTAAGACCAGGCTCTAGGGTTCAGTCAACAGATCTGCTCCTTCCATTTCCTGCTTCTTTTTTGGTTTCTTATTGTCTTCCTATAAGTTTTTTCCTGTCAGCTTTTTAGTATATTTTAACATTTTTCCAATGGGACTGAGATTCTAAAGCTTAAATTTTTCTCTTTACCTCTCCACAAGTAACCTATCTTATCCATCTGCTGTCTGTATCCAACATACATTTACAACATTTTATTCTCCCCATTTTTTCCCTTTCATCCTTGAGGTCCTAGGCACAGCACAACACCTCAGTGTAGAACTGGCATGATATATCTAAATAATGTCAGAATTGGAAGGAAGAATTAGAAGATAACTTAGATAGAATGGTTCACCTCAAGCCACAGGCCTCTTTGTCAAAATAAACTAAAGCCTGAAGTTTTAATTGTCTTGCCCAAGATTTCACACCTCAGTGGGTGTGGAATAATTAGTAAATTATAAACATAAACAAACATAAAGATAAGGATAAAGATAAAAAATAAATATAGTCCCCAGTTCCTGTCACTGACTTCCTAAAACACTTGGAATTTCCCAAATGATAATAATGAATTTTGTATGCCACCAAGATGACTCTTTGCCACAGTGGAGTGTGTGTGTAGTGCAGGGTTAGAGTAAGGAACAGATAGCTTTTGGCTGGGGGCTTGTTGCCAGAAGGGGAGAGGGGCTGGAGAATGAGCCAATCATGAAAAGGCAAGTGATCTAATTAATCATACCTATGTAATGAAGCATCCATTAAAACTCCCAAGTATCAAGGTTTGGAGATCCCTGGGTTGGTAAGAGGTTGGAGTGCCTGGATGGGGTGTGGAATTTTCATGGCCCATTTCCCCACCTCATACCTTCCCTTATTTATTTCTTCCATTTGGCTGTTCCTGAGTTGTATCCTTTATAATACTGGGAAATGTAAGTAAAATTTTTCTCTGAGTTCTCCAAATTGTTATAATAAATGCCCAAACCTGAAGGGAGTTGTAAGAACTCCTAATTCCAGCCAAGTGGTACAGAAGTGTGGGTGGCCTGGGCACTCCATTTGTGGTTGGCATCTGAAGTGAGGGCAGTCTTGTGGGACTTTGCCCTTCAACCTATAAATGCAGTGTTAACTCTGGGTAGTTTGTGTCAGAAGAAGTTTAAACTCTGGGACACCCAGCATGCAAAAATTATACATTTTGTGTCAGAGGTGGTGTCAGTAAAAAGACAACGTAGTGGGGTTGAGCCAGTGCTAGAACCAGGTCTCCTGGGGTCTTTCTCCACCACATCCCCCTTCAGAAGAACTACTTTTCAGGTGTCTTCAGGTGACAGAATCCAAGGGGAGAACAGGAGGACCACATTATATATTTGTCTAGGATAATGGTTGACAAGGAGTCTAAGATAGAGAAGAACAGGTCTTCCCTTGACCAACTTGCTTAAAGGAGAGAACAGAGTAGACCTCACACTGGACTCACACATGGATATGCTGCCTTCATGTACCTCCTCTCAGACACAAATGTTCACTTTTCTGGGTGATGAAATAAAACTCATCTCCTCTGATTGTATCTGAGAAATAACAGAAAGGGAATTTATCCATGGTCACTAGATTAGTCACTTAGAGCACTCAGATTTGATATGCTCTAATTTCTATCTTATCTAAGGGCAGCTTTTAACAAATCCCCCTTGAGTTTTCTCACACTGAGTGGTCTAGGAGGTCACAGTCAAGCTCCCCAAATCCAAGGAGGCCAAACACACATTTTTTATATTTTGTTGATTAAGGGCTTCAGGTCCATTCTCCTAGAACAGCTATTACTCTGCCCAGGTGCAGAGATTTTTGCCTCACTTTTTTTTTTTTTTTAATCCCATCCTATACTCTGGGTTGCACCTAGTGTAGTGCAAGACTTAGTGCCCATTAAATGTTCTCTGCATAGATGGCTTGTGGGCCTGACCATGATGTCTCTCTTTAGGACCCTCCTGATCTTTATCTCCTCAAATTCTCCAGTCTACACACACCTGTTTTGCTTCTGTTGTGTTACCATCTCACAGTGATGCCAGCCTACTCTAGCTAGTGGCTCTATTTTGGGAACTCTAAACCTGCAGCAGTATCAGGTGCCAGCATTAGTCTTTCTTGGCATTAGCAGTACTAATCCAGTGGTATCTTTATCATATGGTACAGAAGAATGGGTGGGTCAGAAGTGGAGGAGAAAGGACACATCAAAGACAATTAGGAAGAAATGTGCTGAGCCTCTCAAGTCATGTTCATTGATACAGATCTTTCTCTATTTCTTATAGCCTCTCTCTCAGCCTTCCCAAAATCTGGAAAAAGTGACAAGCAGCAGACAAAAAAACTGCTTTTCTAAACTCTCAATTTTCCTGGGTTTAATTCCAGGAGTCACCCAGTTAATAAATCCATTCATTTTGCCATAGGAACAAATGCTGTTACATGAGGTCAACATCCTTGATTACATATGCATTTATTTACTTTTTATCATTGAAGTAAGCACATTTATTAATTCCCTCTCTATCTTATTAGGCTTCACAGATTACAAAGGAAGCTTGAGAAGATGGTGGTTGGTTTTCCAATCTGTTCAGGTGTCTCTGGCCTTTGGAAGCCTGACCTGGAAAAGTTCCCCTATCAATGTCTAGTGTGAGTCTGGTATCTCCCCAAGCGGCAGGGATGATGAGCATCTGAAGGATCCCATTAGAGAGTATAAAGACAGTATAAAGCAGCACTGCCAAAATGCAATTCCCATTAATTTTAAGGGATGAAATTACATAATTGCCTCAACAAATGCTTCCGAGGCTTCTTAGCAAAATGTTTTAGCATATTTTATTCTCTGCCACAACTCATGGACACAGTATGATAACGCCAGAATCAAGAAGAGGTTTCTGTCTACTTACATGGGGGAACTCCAGCAGTGCTCCTACTGCACTACGAAATCCTTTTTTTTTTTCTTCCTGTAACTGCTAAGATCTACTTTAGGCCTGTCAGTAATTCAATCTTGAAAATACACAGGAAGGGTTTTTTGACCTATGAATAACTTTTACCAATACAATGAGTTCATTGAGAACACACTCAAATGAAGCAACTAATAAATATCCTAGAACTCTGCATGTTATCTCATTTAATCATCACAATATTTCTATGGCATATACACCATAAATCCTTACTTCACATGCTGAAATGGAGTTCTGAAGAAACATTCAGAAAGGTTAAGTAATTTATCTGAAGCCACACAGCAAGTGATAAAACACTGCTAAGATTTGATCTCAGATATTTCTAACCCCAACAAGCATTTTTCTTTCAATATTCTGGCTTATATGATTACTTATATATGTGACAGGATGATATATTAATTTTGTATTGTTATCTTCATATGTTTCCTTCTTTTCCACTCCAAACACAGTGAGTCCCTTTCATATTTATGATCCAATACCCAGGGATTTGTCTCAAGGCAAAAATCAAAAACAGCCTAAGGTTAGGAATCATTTCTATCAATTGTAAAAACCCATGTCCATCACATAGAGGATATTATTAAGGAGAGGAAATGGGGGGAGGAGTTGAAGAGTAAAGAGAGAAGGGGAGAGATGTGCCAGGACTGAGGCTGGAAAGAGAGATATTAAGCAGTGATGGCCTCAGTCTGAGCTTTCTGGCAGTACCCAGCAGTTCACAAGATGTGTAAGAAAAATAAAGCAAAGGCATAACTTTCAGCATCAGGCCTCCTACCCAATCTGACAAAGAGCCTGACCCTAACTAGGCACATTGATTCCAGACCTAAGGAGGCCACGTGGTCTGAAGCATCTGATATCTCTGCAGAGACCTGTGAAAGCTGATGACTGGCAAATGAGATACTGAATTTCCATAAGCCTAGTGTGAGGGAGCTCATAGAGAAAATTAGGGTGCTTGGTGGAAACAATGCAATAAAGAAGCTCTTGCCCAGCTGAATGCGTAATTTGTCACTAACATATTAACTTTGACAACAGCACTTTGTGCTACCCTACCACCATGTTGTATTGTTCACAAAGCACTTTGACATTACTCTAGTTGATCTCCTTTATTAGTCCTCAAAGATGAAGGGGTTTGCCTAATTTAGGACTCTGCTCTTCTTTTTCCACACCTGATGCTTTGCACAGAATTCTGGATATATGGGGACACCATTCTCTGTTTTTCTAGTGAGGAAGGAGATATGTCTGGATCAGAGAGGCTTGTGAGCTAGCAGTAATATATGGGTTGTAGACCTTTCAGGATGTGACTATGTGACTGACACATAAGGGGCACCTGGCTGTATGTTCACTGTTCATCTAAGCCCTGCAAAGGGATTTCTGAGAAACCAGAAATCACATTTACCATGGCATAAATGAAATTGGCATGCCAGAAGGTTATTTGCCTTGGCAGAAAGATAAAACATTGTAATCCCTATACACAGATATATTTTCCATAAGGTATAAGAAGCATAAAAATGACTGACTTTTCTATACGCACTATACTATGGACCTTCATTTTTTCACCATAAAATAATGTTAAATGAGTTAATATAGTATAGTTTTTAGCATTGTACTTGACACATTGTAAACACCGAATAAATATTGGCTATGATTCTTACTAGCCTACTCTCCATTCCCTGAACACTCTGTTTTCTTACATCCATGCCTAGGCCCTAAAGCATCCTTGTTACTGTTCTTCAGGTGACAAAACCAACACAATTTAAAATAAGTATAATATCTAGCATTTGCTGAATGCTTATCATCTGCCAGGTACTATTGAAGTGCCTTAAAAAAATCAACTTATTATATAATCATAAAAATCTTAGGTTTCTCTTATTATCCTTATTTTACAGACGAACAAACTGAATCATAGAAAAATAAAATCACTTTTTCTAGTCTGTACAGCAGAGAAACACACCAAGGAGATGTTACTTTCTAAATGTTACTTTCTACAGTCTCCCAAACATACAATAGTTATTTCTTCATTTACATTTCCCAAGATAGAGTAGTTTGAAATTTTCAGTTGCTTTATATTTTACATATTTAATTCCATAGCACCTATTATTTCCACTAGTATAGCACATGAGCATAAAATGTAAATATTTTATTGTCTTCTCCCCCAAGAGGCAGAGACCACTGGCTGCTTTACCAATGTCTCCCTTGTACCTTGCATGGTGCTTTTCCTTTGAGAATAAATATATAAAATATTTACAGGGTAAGGTCTCTGGATTTTTAATAAATTACATCAAAGGATTTGGATTCACACCAAAAGGTAAGACACTAATAATTTGTACCCACATCACACTTATTTTAAGAAGAAGATTTGGGAATTGAACCAAATCTTCTTCTCTCTAAAGCCTTATAATATTCTTATCAAAACACAGAACCTCTCATGGCAACCACCTAAGGTATTCCTAGTTAGATTTAAGATAAATCCAAGTCAACCCTTCACTGGATCTTCAACCCCAAAGGCCTCAGCTGGTTGCCATTGTGCTCAAAAAGTTTTAATCTGTAAAGGTTATATGGTAAGGAGTGCTAGACATGAGCTGAACATCGGGACACCTGAAGTACCAGGAATGAAAACACACAAGTCAACTTTACCACAAAGACCTTATTGAGTGATACTAGCAACTGATCCTTTTCGTCTGCAGTTTTCCCACATGCAAAATGAAATGATCATATGATCTTGCAGCTCTGAGGGGCTATAACGTTTGCTGCAGAGCACTCAGCCCTTGGAAACTCAAAAGGGTGATGGCAATGTCATTGTAGTCCCTTCTACACAGTCATTTTCTGGAAGCTTTGAGTGCTTGCATTTGCCAATCTATGCCCTGGGTTACATAATCTTTGTGTTATTTAATATCTATGGATTTTTGTTTTTGGCTGAATCTAGGGTATCCATCATTGGAAAGATGTTGACTATCACATATCTTTTATTACTAGTTTTTAAAATAATTGCAATTTGATAATAATAAAGGAAAAATAATGACTGTAAGAAATGTTGAAAATTCAGATTAATACAAATCAGGAAAATCCAACAGAGATGCTTAAGTTCTATGGGATAGTATCCTCACGTTAACCATCCAACATTTTTCTCATAGGGAAGAAGTTTATAGCACTGAACATTCACTCTTCTAAAGATATTAGCAATATTTAAGGGAAGTATCTTGTAAGTGCAAAAACCATAAATACCTTGAGAAAAAAATGATTGGCTGTTCAATTTGATTTGCCAGTGGATTGATTGTAGTGAAGCTTGTTGTAGGCTCAACTTCAGTCCATTTCCATTTTTCTAGGAATTGTGTTGACACATCAAGTCCATTAAAGTGAGTAGAAATAGCATAGATCACAAAGAATTCCAAGATTTTATTTTATTTAAGCTGTTCTCTTTTCTGAAAAATATTAAAATTCCTTTGTTTGGATTTCTGACCACTTGTTATCGTAAAAGCTCTTATACCCTTCAGGTGAGAAAGTGTGTGTGTATTTACTCAAGGACCAGGAAAAATTGCCTATATTGACAAGTAAGTCATAGCTACACTGCAATAATTATGATTGGGAGGCAGCTCAGAAAAAAACTTATTTGTCAGAGAGTGTTCTTCATATGATGAAATCAGAGCCCATTCCACAAGAACAAAAAGGAGGAAAAAAAGGGGAAAAAATGGTTGTCTGTTGGTGTCTCAGGGTTGCTTCATGTGCTGGTCTAGAGGTGAGGCCAGCGGTGTGGGCTTACAGTCTTGCCACAGTAAATAAGCAGTTGCCAGGTATAGAGAGGCAGGATTTGGTGTAAGTGGTCCTACCTCCACTGGGGGCTGCTATGTTGCTCTCTGAGGTCCTACCATGTTGATGTTGGGAGGAAAAGTGGTACCACCCCAATTCTAATCCCCAGACCAGGGATCTCAACTCCCGCTATTCAGGAAGCCCTGACAGAATACGAGGGATGTCATCTCACCCTGCACCAAAACTCTCTTGAGTTTTTTTCTTTGATGAATGGCTGAAATTCAAAACCCAAAGTCTTAAAGGACCCGTCAAGGTGTGGATTCACTCCCCTACTCCGGAGTGGAGCCTCTCCACCCTGCTGATGAAAGGTCTTTGGCTGACCCCTGCAGGATTTTTGTCTTTGGTGAGGCAATAAAACCTCTTCCAAAAACACTCCAGGAAGGGGACTATTTCCCAGTGCACACTGGAGATCACTACACCACCCTATGCACTCAGTTCCCTCCTTTTTTTTTTTTTGAAGTTGTTCCAAAAAATAGAAATGGAAGGAAAACTTCCAAACTCATTTTATGAAGCCATCATTACTTTGATTCCAAAACCAGACAAATATCCCACTGAAAAGGAGAATTACAAACTAATGTCCCTGATGAAACTGGATGCAAAATTTTACAACAATATTGTAGCAGATCAAGGACATTAAAAGAATTATTCACTATGGTCAAGTGGGATATATTCCTGGGTTTCAGAGCTGGTTCAATATTTACAAATCAATCAATGTGATATACCACATTAACAAAATAAAGAATAATCACCCTATTATCCTTTTAATAGATGCAGAAAAAAACATTTAACAAAATACAGCATTCTGTCTTGATAAAAACCCTCAAGTAGGGATAGAAGGAACATACCTCAACATCATAAAAGCCATATTTGAAAAGCCCACAGCTAATATCATCCTCAATGGGGAAAATCTGAAATTTCCCTCTAAGGTCAGGAACACAACAGGGATGACCACTCTCACCAATGTTGTTAAACATAGTACTGGAAGTCCTAGCCTTAGCATTCAGACAAAAAGAAATAAAAGACATCCAAATTGGCAAAGAAGTCAAATTTTCACTCTTTGTAGATGACATGATGCTCTACGTGGAAAACCTGAAAGCCTCCACCAAAAAAACCCCTGCTAGAGCTGATATGTAAATTTAGCAAAGTCGCAGGATATAAAATCAATGCAAATAAATCGGCCATATTTCATTCTTTCTCATTGACAAGTAGTATTCTATTGTGTATATATAAACCACAATTTCTTTATCCATTCATCAGTTGATGGACATTTAGGCTCTTTCTATAATTTGGCTATTGTTGAAAGTGATGCTATAAACTTTGGGGTACAAGTGCCCCTATTCATCAGCACTCCTATAAAGAATGAAATATGTCCTTTTGTAGCAACATGGGATGGAACTGGAGAGTGTAATGTTAAGTGAAATAAGTCATACAGAGAAAGACAGATACCATATGTTTTCACTCTTATGTGGATCCTGAGAAACTTAACAGAAGACCATGGGGGAGGGGAAGGATAAAAAAAAAAGAGGGAGGGATCCAAACCATAAGAGACTCTTAAAAACTGAGAATAAACTGAGGGTTGATGGGAGGTGAGAGGGAGGAGAAAGTGGGTGATGGGCACTGAGGAGGGCACCTGTTGAGATGAGCACTGGATGTTGTATGGAAACCAATTTGACAACAAATTTCACATTTAAAAAATTAAAAAAATGGACTAGGACATAAAAAAGTATACAGAAATAGGTTGCATTTCTATACACCAATAATTAAGCAGCAGAAAAAGGAAATCAGGGAATTAATCCCATTTACAATTGCATCAAACACCATAAGATACCTAGGAATAAACCTAACCAAAGAGGTAAAAAATCTGTATGCTGAAAACTATAGAAAACTTATGAAAGAAATTGAAGAAGACACACAAAAAAATGGAAAAAATATTTCATGTTCCTGGATTGGAAGAACAAATATTGTTAAAATGTCAATACTACATAAATCAATCTACACATTCAATGCAATCCCTATCAAAGTAACAACGGTATTCTTCACAGAGCTAGAAAACAACAATCCTAAATTTGTATGGAACCACAAAAGACTCTGAATAGCCAAAGTGATGTTGAAAAAAGGAAACCAAAACTGGAAGCATCACAATTCTGGACTAAGCTGTATTACAAAGCTGTAATAATTAAGACAGTGTGGTACTGGCACAAAAACAGACCCTATGATCAATGGAACATAATAAAGAACCCAGAAATGGACCACAAATGTATGATCAATTAATCTTTGACAAAGCAGGAAAGCGTACCCAATGGAAAAAAGACAGTCTGTCCAGCAAATGGTGCTGGGCCAACTGAACAGTGACGTACAAAAGAATAAAACAGGACCACTTTCTCACACTGTGAACAAAAATAAATTCAAAATGGATTAAAGATCTAAATGTGAGACATGAAATCATGACAATCCTAGAGGAGTACACAGGCAGCAATATCTTTGACCTCAGCTGCAGCAACTTCTTACTACACATGTCTCCAGAAGCAAGGGAAATAAAACCAAAAATGAACTTTGGAACCTAATCAAGATAAAATCTTCACAGTGAAGAAAATAATCAACAAATCTAAAAAGGCAACTGATGGAATTGGAAAAGATATTTGTAAATGACATCTCAAATAAAGGGTTAGTTTCCAAAATCTCTAAAGAACTTATCAAACTCAAAATCCAAAAAATCAAATAGTCCAGTGAATAAATGGGTAGAAGACGTGAATAGACATTTTTTTCCAAGGAAGACATCCAGATACTTCCAGACACATGAAAAGATGCTCAACATCACTCGTCATCAAAGAAATACAAATCAAAGCCACAATGAGGTACTGCCTCACACTTGTCAGAATGGCTAAGATTAACTCAGGCAATAACAGATGATAGCAAGGATGCAGAGAAAGGGGAACACTTTTCTACTGCTGGTGGTGACTGCAGTGTGCAGCCACTCTGGAAAACAGTATGGAGGTTCCTCCAAAAATTAAAAATAGAACTACTCTACGACCCAGAAATTGTACTGCTAGGAATTTATTCAAAGTCTACAAAAATTCTGATTTGAAGGGCCAAATGCACCCTAATGTTTATAGCAGTGCTATCAATAATAGCCAAATTATGGACAGAGCCCAAATGTCCATTGAATGGAGAAAGAAGAGTGGCATATATATATATATACATATACATATACATATACATATACATATACATATATGTATATTGGAATACATATCCATATATATATATATATATATATATATATATATATATATATATTGGAATATTAGCGATGAAAATGAATGAAATTTTGCCATTTGTAAGAATGTAGATGGAACTAGTGTGTATTATGCTAAATGAAATAAGTCATTCAGATAAAGACAAATATCATATGATTTAACTCATACGTGGAATTTAAGAAACACAGCAAATGAGTATAGGGGATGGGAAGGAAAAATAATTTACAAACAGGGAAGGAGGCAAACCATAAGAGACTCTTGAGTACAGAGAAAAAACTGAGGGTTGCTGGAGGGAAGGTGGGTGGGGGTATGGGCTAAATGGGTGATGGGCATTAAAGAGGACACTTTTGGGATGAGCACTAGGTGTTACATGTAAGTGATGAATCACTGGACTATACTCCCGAAACCATTACTACACTGTACTACACTGTAACTAACTTGAATTTAAATAAATAAATTAGGGGCACCTGGGTAGCTCAGTCGGTTGAGTGGCTGACTTCGGCTCAGGTCACGATCTTGCGGTCCGTGAGTTCGAGCCCCACGTCGGGCTCTGTGTTGACAGCCTGGAGCCTGTTTCGGATTCTGTGTCTCCCTCTCTCTGACCCTCCCCCATTCATGCTCTGTCTCTCTCTGTCTCAAAAATGAATAAATGTTAAAAAAAATTAAAAATAAATAAATAAATAAATAAATAAAAAGAAAAGATGCATTAAAAATACCTGCACTGGGTGGGAAGCTGCAACATTATTTCTATTCCAGAGACATAGGTCAAATAAGGGCAGGCATCAGCTTTCTGCACAAGTGCAACAGGCACAACAAACTTAACTCTTCCTTTTGTGGAGATATTGTAATCACAGACCAACAGCTGGATGGATGGAATGGAGTGGTCCCTGGGCAGTCCTTGGTTGGGGCACTCAGGACATCTAAGGTCCATCCTCCTATTGCTCATTCCTAGCTTCCTCCCTAATACGTATGTGACTGTAAAACGCTTTGTTAAGACTTAACTTATTTTAAGGTGAGGCTTTATAAACCCTTTCAGATGAAAGAGTTAAGAATCTTAAGAATACGGTTTCACAGTGGTCTCTCAAGGAAACCAAAGTAGGTAAAGGTTGATATCAAATATAATTGAGTGTGGATTTTGTTTATTGGTGTGTAATATACTTGATACTTAGGAATTCACAAACTTTTACAAACATTGTATCAGCTTGTACTAAAAGGGAGAAATACCAGAAGTTTTATCCTTGAATAATATTCAGGCATGATGAGGATGAGATGACAAGAAAACTCCAGATAATGAGATGGTGGGAAAAGGGCAGCGCTTAGGACTTTGCAGTAGCTATCATGTGAAACTAAGAGGACTAGGAGTTGTGGTTCTGTCGGCCAAGAGTGGCCATCATGGTTGTAGAAGTCACTCCCTGGGTCAACCTGGGAATTTTTTTTTTCTGTAATTACAATTTATGAACAAACAAGCTTTTTCATCCCTGATTTTAGAAGCATGCCAATTAAGGTTGGCCATCTATTGACTTATTATCAGGATGTTCTATCAATTCTTGAAAGGAGTGTTCTAATTATCAACTCAAGTATGGATTTGACAGTTTCTACATTTAATTTACTCAGTTTTTGATTCAAGTAGCTTGAAACTATGTTTCTATATTATGTTATTGGTTTCTACATAATTTGTTATTTATTCTTGATAAATTAATACTTTTATCATTCTGAAATATCCTTCTCCATCTCTGGTGAAACTCTTTATCTTGAAATCTATTTTGCAATCAATAGAATCACAATAATTTACTTATTTAATTATGACTGGTGTCTTATTGTATGCTTTTACATTTAAAAAAATAATGTTTTATTTATTCTTGAGGGACAGAGACAGAGACAGAGACAGAGCATGAGTGGGGGAGGGGCAGAGCAAGAGAGGGACACAGAATCCAAAGCAGGTTCCAGGCTCTGAGCTGTCAGCACAGAGCCAGATGGGAGGTTCAAACTCACAATCTTCGAGATCATGACCTGAGCCAAAGTCAGAAGCTCGATGGACTGAGACACCAAGGCGCCCCTGCTTTTACATTTTTTTTTATGTCAGTTGATATATGTCTTTATAGTTGATATTTGATATATGTGCTTATAAAGAATAATTAATATGTTGTCACTGTTGCTGTTGTTAGCCCACTCTAACAATCTCTGTCTTTTAGTAATTAGTTAATTAATTTAGCCAATTTTTTATTTATTTTTAATATGAATTTATTGTCAAATTGGTTTCCATACAACACCCAGTGGTCAACCCAACAGGTGCCCTCCTCAATGCCCATCACCCACCCTCCCCTCCCTCTAACCCCCCTCAACCCTCAGATTTTTCTCAGTTTTTAAGAGTCTCTTATGGTTTGGCTCCCTCCCTCTCTATTTTTTTTTCCTTTCCCCTCCGCTATGGTCTTCTGTTAAGTTTCTCAGGATCCACATAAGAGTGAAAACATATGGTATCTGTCTTTCTCTGTATGACTTATTTCACTTAGCATAACATTCTCCAGTTCCACCCACGTTGCTATAAAAGGCCATATTTCATTCTTTGTCATTGCCACATAGTATTCCATTGTGTATATAAACCACAATTTCTTTATCCATTCATCAGTTGATGGACATTCAGGCTGTTTCCATAATTTGGCTATTTTTGAAAATGCTGCTATAAACATTGGGGTACAAGTGCCCCTATGCATCAGAACTCCTGTATCCCTTGAGAAAATTCCTAGCAGTGCTATTTCTGGTTCTATAGCACTATAGCACAGGGTAGATCTATTTTTAATTTTTTGAGGAACCTCCAAGCTGTTTTACAGAGTGGCTGCACCAGTTTGCATTCCCACCAACACTGCAAGAGGGTTCCCATTTCTCCACATCCTCTCCAGCATCTATAGTCTCCTGATTTGTTCATTTTAGCCACCCTGACTGGCATGAGGTGGTATCTGAGTGTGTTTTTTTTTTTTGATTTGTATTTCCTTGATGAGAAGCGACATTGAGCATCTTTTCATGTGCCTGTTGGCAAAGCAAAAATGTATTATTGGGACCTCACGAAGATAAAAAAGCTTCTGCACTGCAAAGGAAACAATCAACAGAACTAAAAGGCAACCAACGGAATGGGAAAAGATATTTGCAAATGACATATCGGACAAAGGGCTAGTATCCAAAATCTATAAAGAACTCACCAAACTCCACACCTGAGAAACAATCCAGTGAAGAAATGGGCAGAAAACGTGAATAGACACTTCTCTAAAGAAGACAATCTCTGTCTTTTAAATAGAGTGGTGAAGGGGCACATGGGTGACTCAGTAGGTTAAGCATCCAACTTCGGCTCAGGTCATGCTCTTGCAGTTTGTGAGTTTAAGCCCCAGGTCAGGCTCTGTGCTGACAGCTCAGAGCCTGTAGCCTGCTTCAGATTCTGTGTCTCCCTCTCTCTCTGCCCTTCCACTGCTCATCTTTTGTCTCTCTTTTTCTCCCTCAAAAAATAAACACTAAATAAAATTTTTTTAAATAAATAAAAAAATAATAAAGTGGTTAAGCCCATTGACACTTCATATGATCACAGAATGTTGAGCTTAGCCCTCCCTAATGCCTCGTTATTTGTTTTATCTTTGAATTGTTTCTTATTCCCTTTTTCATCATCTCTAGCTTTTGGATTCACCAATTATTTTTATTCCCTCTATTTACGTTTTAACTTTAACTCTTGGTTCTTTCAGCAGCTATAGGTATTTCAATATATATCATTAACTAGTTACACTCCACTCAAATTAATGTTACAACAGTTTACACATATCATAATCATATTGCAGTAATATAATTTCATTTACTCCCTGCTGTGTTTGATTCTATTATTGTGATATATTTTATTTCCTCGTTACTAAAAATTCCACAATATGTTATTATAATTTCTTTGAATATTATATTTTAATTAATTTATAAAACTGAATTTACATTTATTTACATATTTACATATTTACTTATGCTCAATTTTCTCTAAAATTTGGGTCTTCATTTGAGATAATTTCACTTAAGCCAGAAGGAAATTACTTCATTATTTCTTTTAGTGATGGTCTATTACTGATAAATTCTTTTCATTTTTGTTATATGAAAATATTTTTATTTTGCCTTTATTTGTAAAGAATCTTTTTGAGTATAGAATTCTAGGCTAACAGATATATTTTTCTTTCAGTATTTTGAAGATATTTTATTGTCATTTGGCATCTAATATTTCTAATTTGAAGTCAGCCATCATTCTTATTGTTTTTCTACTTAACAGAATGTCTTTTTCCTAGCTATCGCTAATATTGTTTTCAGCATATTGGCTATGTTGAGTCTACATGTGACTTTCTTTGTTTGAAATTGGCTGAGTTTATTGTATCTCTTTAAATAATCCTTTATTCTGCTTCTTCACTCCTTCTGAGACTCTAATTACATATAATTGGACCATCTGATGTTTTCCCTTGAGGACTTATTCTGTAATAATTATCATTTTTCCCCTCCAAGTGTTTCAACTTATACAATTTATATTGGCATGGTTTAAGCATACTAATCCTTTCTTTTGTTTGTCAAGTTTGCTGTTAAACCCACTTAGCTAATTACTAATTTAGACATAGGTGATTTTAAGTTCTAGAACTTTAGTGGGGAGGAAGTAGTGAGTGGTACTTGGAAGATGCAAGGCTCCTTCCAGACTCCATTAAAAACCTATTTCTGCTACCAGAAAGATCACAGATTAGCTGAACAGAAAGGAAAAATTGGAGAAAAATCAATTCAATACTGTTGTTAACCAATAGCTAGTTAAAAAAAACAAAATGAAACAGAAAACTCAGAAGCTTATTTGAACCCAATGTTTCAAAATCATTCAATTCCTCATCTGTGTGAAGGTGACATATAACAAGCCATGTAGCACCAAGAATGTAAATGAAATTTAACTTCAGAAATGAGGATTTCAACGAGATTTGAGGTGTCCCAGAGGAGCTGAAACCTCAGTTCCTGATTATACCCATACACACAAATGTATCATTCTTCACTGGTGACAGGAAAAGTCACCTATGACATGGTAGCTCATGATCTTTGCAATCTGACCCCCACCTGCTCTCCAGATTCTTAGCTTTCCACACCCCCATATCAGTATGGGTGGGGCTTCTAGGCAGAGAAATAAGTATAGAGATGAAAAGACAAAATCTTAAGACTATGCTTTGTCTGCTTTCTATGTTTATGATCTTTCTTTCTCACAAATTGAACCATTATCCTTCAAGGTTTGCCTTGGGGATGGTGAAGGCCAATTTGGTTGGGAGATAAGGGTTATTTGGATGCTTGGCAAAAATAGAAGTGTGCTGCTAGATCCCCCTTCACAGAAGGGTTTACTGCTATGTGGTGTAGGAGTGGAAAACTTATTTTCTTCTTTCCTTCTAAGTTCCTTGAATGGCCTAATAATTAAATCGACAGAGTAACAGGAGAAACAAAATTTAATTTCATACATATGAGAGCCCCATAAAAATATGAAACTCATAAAGTGATTAAAGCAGATAGCTTTTATATCTCTTAGACAAGAAATAAATTTTTGAAGAACTGACAAGCCAAAAAGGCATGGGCTTGAATTGGTGAAGAAATAACAAGATTTATTTAGAGAGGCTTCTTGGCTCTAAAATCCTTATATCTGGTGATCGAAAGGGCGGGCCTACGCCGGCCGACTCCATCTTCTTCTGTGTCCTTCACCTAGACCATGTCGCTTCCCCTTGAGTAACCTCCCACTCACCCATTCAAACTTCCTGATCAAAACACGCCCAGCAACCTGCAAAACAGGACTCCGACCCTTCCCCAGCCAATCAGCTGAGGCCACAGCCATTACCTCACCAACTGCCCCTAGACCCCTATAAAACCTTTGTACTTTTGAAACTTGCTCTCTCTCCCAGGTATCTCACCTCTGCATCAGTGCAGGCAGGGGACTGAGCTTGAGCTAGCTCGAATAAAGGCTCTTTTGCTTTTGCATCAGACTCGGCTCGCTGGCGGTATTTGGGGATCACGAATTCTGGGCATAACATTTGGGGGCTCGGCCTGGGATCCCCAAGACCCCCGAGGGACCCCCGACCCGGAGAGCCTGACTGGCCATGGTTAGTGTCTGTTTGTTCTGTCTTTTCTGTGTGAGATCATTTCTGGAATTCTGGTAGTGCCCGATGCGGTCTAAGTGGACGCACAGGAGGACCATGGGCCGGGAGTTTCAGAAGATGTTCCGATCCTCCCTTCTGGAGGGACGTGGAATCCCCTCATCTGTTTTGGAGGGACGTGGAACCCCCTGAAAGGTCTGAGATGAGGCGGGTCGCTCCCGCTGGTCGGCATGAGGCCGTTGTCTTTGGAGGGATGTGGAATCCCCTCAAAGGTCTAAGCTAGCTTTCAGTTTTGCTTCCATGGAGTTGGAAGACTTTCTAGGGGCCCTCTGTCTGTTTTTGTGTTTCTCTGTTTTGTTCTGTGGACTTACTGGACAGACGTTATGGACAGACTCAGACTACTCCTCTAAGTATTATGATTGATCACTTTAAGGATGTGAGGGGAAGAGCTAACAACCTCAGTGTGTAAGTCCGAAAGGGTCGGTGGCAGTTTTTTTGTTCTAGCGAGTGGCCAACTTTCAATGTCGGATGGCCACCAGAGGGGACCTTCGACCTCCCTACCATCCACCGAGTCAAGAGTATCATCTCTCGGCCTAAGACAGGCTATCTTGATCAGCTCCCTTACATTATCACTTGGCAGGACCTCGTAGAAGACCCACCCTCTTGGGTTAAGCCCTTCCTAGCCCCACTCCCTCCGGAGCCAAAACCCATTCTTGCTTTGCAGGGGACAAAGAAGAAGAAAAGTCTTACTCAGCCTTCAGCACCCCTCTACCCTGTCCTACAGGGGGGTACTGAAGAAGAATTAATTTTTCCTCCCTCATATAACCCCTCTAGGATGCCGGAAGAACACCATCCTCCCCCTCCGGGGGAGGCAGATGCTGCTCTGAGAGCGGGAGGCGGAAACGCTCCAGTGGGAAGCCTGCCCTTTACCAGACAAAGCGCTCAGAGGGAGCAATCTGCCTCCACCGCCAATTCCACTATTCTGCCCCTGCGAGCCACCGGACCCCCAGACGCGGAGGGGAATCAGCCCCATCACTATTGGCCTTTCGCCACTAGTGACCTCTACAATTGGAAAGCTCAGAATCCTAAGTTTTCCGAGAAACTGGCAGGGATTATTGATTTATTAGACTCTGTTCTTTTTACCCATCAGCCCACGTGGGATGATTGCCAGCAGCTTTTGCAGGTCCTGTTCACGACTGAAGAAAGAGAAAGAATCCTCAATGGGGCACGAAAACTAGTTCCGGGTGTAGACGGGAATCCCACCACCAACCAGGCTCAGATAGATGCCTCCTTCCCCTTAACTTGGCCCCAGTTGGATTTCAACATGGCGGAAGGTAAGGAGAGGCTCCGGGTCTACCGCCAGACTCTAATGGGGGGTCTCCGAATGGCTGCTAGAAAGCCAACCAATTTGGCCAAGGTAGGGAATGTGCAACAGGGAAAAAATGAATCTCCGGCTGCCTTTTTAGAATGGATCATGGAGTCATTCCATACCTACACCCCCATGGATCCAGAGGCTCCGGAAAGCAAGGCAGCTGTTATCATGGCCTTTGTAAACCAATCGGCCATAGACATTAGGAGAAAATTACAGAAAATAGATAGACTAGGAGAAAAAAGTCTGCAGGACTTACTGGTGGTAGCTGAAAAGGTATATAATAACCAGGAGCCTCCTGAGGACAAGCAGGCTCGCGCCATGGCGGCTGCCAGCAGTAAGCAGACTTGAGACCTGGCCAGAATACTACTAGCTACCACTGCTGACTTCCCCGAGGAACAAGACCGCTGTCTCCAGCAGCTGGCAGACGACGCAAGAAAAGGTAAAGGAACCACCAAGGGGGGGAAGCAGAGGCTGCAGAAGCATCAGTGCACATACTGCAAGGAGATAGGGCATTGGGCCCGAGATTGTCCAAAAAGGGCTGGCGGGAAGGGAAGGAAGACTGATCGAGTAAAAGTCCTAGAGCTAGATGAACTAAGTGATTAGGGGAGTCGGGGTTCGGACCCTCTCCCTGAACCCAGGGTAACTCTTAAAGTGGAGGGGACCCCTGTTGACTTCCTTGTTGACACCGGAGCACAACATTCGGTCCTCTGCACCCCACAAGGAAAACTAGCCAGCAAGAAGTCCTGGGTACAAGGGGCAACTGGTATGAGCCAGTATTCATGGACTACCTGAAGAACAGTAGATTTGGGAACGCGCCGGGTATCCCACTCCTTTATGGTAATACCAGAATGCCCCTACCCGCTGTTAGGATGGGACTTACTGACCAAGATTGGAGCTCAGATAACTTTCAGACAAGGGGGGCCTCAGGTCACTGATGGCAAGGGCCACCCCATCCAGGTCCTGACCATGAAACTGGAGGATGAATACCGCCTCCACCAGGTGGTGTTCCCGAGAGAGGATAATATAGACAGATGGCTACAAGAATTCCCCTCGGTTTGGGCAGAGATGGGGGGCATGGGAC
Source organism: Panthera leo (assembly GCF_018350215.1). NCBI lineage: Eukaryota > Metazoa > Chordata > Mammalia > Carnivora > Felidae > Panthera > Panthera leo. Next base: position 32,018,267 of record NC_056688.1, on the reverse strand, counting down.
CCCAGTCCTGGTAGAGCTGGTAGAGCTCAAGCCAGGAGAGAGTCTGGTAAGGATCAAACAATACCCCATGTCTCAGGAGGTCCGGAAGGGGATCCAGCCACACATCCGGAGACTACGAAGCCTAAGGGTACTAGTTCCTTGCCAGTCTGCCTGGAACACCCCCCTACTGCTGGTCAAAAAGCCTCACACAAATGACTACCGACTGGTACAAGACCTCAGGGAAGTAAATAAGAGGGTCGCGGAACCCATATACTCTCTTGAGCTCCTTGGCGCCCTCCAGGGTGTGGTATACTGTATACAGTATATACAGTATACAGTGTATACAGAAGGGAGCACCCTGGCCTCACCCTTCTACAGTACGTAGATGACATCCTGATTGCTGCCAACACGGCCAAAGACTGTGAACGAGGTATCCAGGACCTGCTGGCTACCCTGGGGGCCTTAGTGTACCGGGCATCCACGAAGAAGGCTCAGATATGCAGGGAAAAGGTAAGTTACCTGGGATATATCCTGGAGGGCGGACAGCGGCGGTTATAAGATGCCAGAAAAGAAACTGTCCTAAAGATCCCTATTCCCACCTCCCGAAGAGAAGTGAGGGAATTCCTAGGATCAGCTGGCTACTGCCGCCTCTGGGTTCCAGATTTTGCTGAGATTGCCAGGCCCCTATATGAAGCTACCAAAGAGGGGAAAACATTTAAATGGGCTGAAAAAGAAGAAACTGCCTTTAATCAGTTAAAAAAGGCCCTCCTAAGTGCCCCAGCCCTGGGCCTACCAGACATTACGAAGTCCTTCCACCTGTTTGTAGACGAACATAAGGGAATAGCAAGAGGGGTTCTAACTCAAGCCTTAGGCCCCTGGAACCGCCCAGTGGCTTACCTGTCCAAGAAACTAGACCCGGTGGCTGCCGGCTGGCTGCCATGCCTAAGAATTATTGCGGCAACAGCACTCCTAGTCAAGGACACAGAAAAACTGACCCTAGAACAGGAGATCTGGATCACGACTCCACACGCCATTGAAGGGGTCCTGAAACAGCCTCCTGATAGATGGATGAGCAACACACGTGTGACTCATTACTGGAGCCTCCTACTCAACCCTCCATGAGTGTGGTTCCACCCCAGTACAGCCCTCAATCCTGCAACCCTGCTGCCCGACCCTGACCTAGGTGCTCCACTACATGACTGTGTGGGAATCCTGGAACAAGTACATGGATTCTGGACGGACCTGACCGACGGGCCCCTCCCCGATGCCGAGGCTACTTGGTTCACTGATGGCAGCAGCTTTGTGCGAGACGGACACAGGTATGCGGGTGCAGCGGTGGTCACCGAAACGGACACTGTATGGGCGGAGGCTCTACCCTCCGGAACGTCAGCCCAGCGAGCAGAGCTCATAGCCCTCACCAAGGCGCTGATGCTGGGAGCTGGAAAACGGCTTAACATCTACACAGACAGCCGTTATGCATTTGCCACAGCTCATATTCATGGGGCAATTTATCAGGAGAGGGGGTTACTGACAGCAGAAGGACAGACTATAAAAAATAAGCAGGAGATACTTAACCTGCTTACAGCCTTATGGCTTCCTGCCAAGCTAGCCATTATCCACTGCCAAGGGCACCAAAAAGCTGATAACCCAGTAGCTAGAGGTAATCGAAAGGCTGGACAGGCAGCCAAGGCAGTAGCCCTTACTTCAGTCCCCACCATGACCATACAACTACCGGACCCGGGAGACCCAGTTTTACCAGACCAGCCCAAATACTCCCAGGAGGGAGGAGTTACAGCAGATCAAGAAACTCCCCATGGCCAGGAGATAAAGGGATGGTGGTATACACCTAACAAGGAGCTCGTGCTGCCAGACCGGCTCAGAGTCTCAATATTAGAGCACATGCATCGGTCTACTCACATGGGGGCCCGAAAATTAAAAGACTTAATCCGACATGCCGGAATCAAGATTCACCAACAGGACACCAAAATAGAGCAAGTTGTATCTGCCTGCAAGACCTGCCAACTCACCAACGCGAGAGCCACATCAAATAAAAAAGGAACCAGGCTCAGAGGCACCAGACCGGGAGCCCAATGGGAAGTCGACTTCACTGAAGTCAAACCAGGAAAATATGGTTATAAATATCTTTTATTATTTACAGACACCCTCTCTGGCTGGGTGGAGGCATACCCAACCAAGTATGAAATGGCTCAGATGGTGGCTAAGAAGCTACTAGAAGACATCTTACCCAGGTATGGTTTTCCTGCCATGGTAGGATCAGACAATGGACCAGCTTCTATCTCGCAGGTAACACAGGCAGTAGCCAAGGCGGTGGGGGCAAACTGGAAATTACATTGTGCTTATAGGCCCCAGAGCTCAGGACAGGTAGAAAGAATGAATAGAACACTAAAAGAGACCCTTACCAAATTAACCATGGAGACTGGCGGGGACTGGGTGACTCTCCTACCGTATGCCCTTTACCGGGTTAGAAACACTCCTTACACTCTGGGTTTTACTCCCTATGAGATCATGTTTGGCAGGCCACCCCCTGTTATTCCCAGCCTTTGAGCTAAATTTATTGCTGAGTTTAAAGATCAAGAACTTTTTCTTTCCTTGAGAGGGCTCCAGAGGGCACACGAGGACATTTGGCCGCGCCTCCGTGCCATCTACAAGGCTGGCCCGACCCCGACACCTCATCAGTACAGGCCAGGAGACTGGGTCTACGTCAAGAGGCACCACTGAGAGACCCCTGAGGCGCGCTGGAAGGGACCCTACATCATGGTGTTGACAACCCCCACCGCTCTCAAAGTAGACGGCATCGCGACCTGGGTCCATCACACCCACGTTCGGCCAGCGGACCCCTCCTCGATCCGGAAGGACTTTGTCACGCGATGGGCCATCAGTCAGGACCAACACAACCCACTCAAGCTCAAGCTACAGCGCATTTGACCCACCTAATATTGGTAACTCTGTTAACTCTGCTTGTCATTGCTCATGCTGCCGGGAGTCCCCACGCCCCCCAAAACATCACCTGGCAGATCATAGACACCAGCTCGGAGACAATACTTAATCACACCTCCCAGAGCCACCCCAGGGACATGATGGTTGGTTGTCAGAACCATCTAATAATGACATCAGGAGGGCCCAGCAAAAGTTCATCATAAGATGAAAGTGATGTATCTGGGACTGAGCATTATCAGAGCTAACCTGCCTCCATCAGCTTATACCTGTGTCTGTGTAAAGATATCCTACAACCAGCTGAAGGAGGAGAAAGAATCTCAACCTGGGCCTATAGAAGGATCACCATAGTATGTGGGAACAAGATAAAAACAGCATCTACACTGCAGCTTCATTCAGAGGCAGTCTTGAAACAGAGAGGTGAGGGAAAATTCTCCCAAAGGTAGAGCTTCTGCTTATGAACATGCTTTTCTATCTTGTATAAAAAAAGAATAGACTGAAGTCAAAATACATATGAATTTAGGCTGCAACAAATGATCAGACCAGCCAGTCAGAAACCTGAAACAAACAAACAAACAAAAAACAAATATTGAAAGATTATAGATTGAGATGTCTGGGGTAGAGGCATGCTAATGAGTGTATAGCAGTGAACATGAAGTGTGAAGATCTGTTTATGATATATTAATGCCTATAAGAGAGTATATACAATGGAAAAATCACTTGACTAAAGGTAGAAAAAAGTCACTAGTCAGTTGACATTAGCTAGTCTGTCTCTGGCTACTCTATTGCTGGCAAATAGGCACAGGAATGGAGTGGCCATAGTATCACAGATGTAGACTATTCATGGGCCACCAGACTATTCTGGTCATCATGGACCAGTAGTGATCTTCTTCTATTGTTGCTAAATGTCCAAGTTGCTGGCAACAAAGACAAACACTGAGATCATAAAATGACATCATTTCAAAGAACTTGATAAGTCATTTGTTGACTACATTGAAGTGCATTTCATCGTGGAAGAAACAACCATTTGTTTTCATAAAAATAGTCTAGGATTCTGAGAGTGAATTCACTTTTTCTGCCCTGAAGTCCTCTTCCAATATTAATATTTGGGGACTTTACAGAACCTTTAACAAGCCAACATAGGATCCCCACATAAAAACATAACAAAGGAAATAATATAACAAAGGAAAGTGTAAAATTAGGCCAGTGACCATGGGATCCACTGGTGATGTCACATTCAGAGCCACTCAAAAGCTGCCAGTCTGATAGAACACTATAAGAGCCTGCTGAAAGCATTGCTATTGCACATCTCAAAAGTAATATCCTACCAAGATTTGGCACCATCCTCCAAGATGTACTATACACATTGAATCAAAGACCTTTATGTAACATTATGATCCCAATCCAAAAATCAGAGGATGAAACCAGGAGTACCCTTAATGCCCACTACAGGACTTTGTATATTCCTTTCATGCAACTCTGGTCCTTGTATAGTTAGAGGTTCTGTTCCTCAAAGATTCAGTTTTTCCAGGTGACACAGGAAGAATTCCATTAGATTATAAACTATGGTGGCTTCTGGCTGGGGAGTTTGGGTACTTTGCATCCAGGGACCGGCAGGCAATAGGAAAAGTCACCATTTTGGCAAAAGCAGTTGACCCTGATCTTGAGGAAAAAGGATTATTTGGAAGTGTGACAAAAATAGAAGTGTGCTGCTAGATTCCCCTTCACAGAAGGGTTTACTGCTATTCAGTGTAGGAGTGGAAAACTTATTTTCTTTTTTTCTTCTAGGCTCTTTGGATGGCCTAATAATTAAATTGGCAGATTAGCAGGAGAAACAAAATAGTTTCACATGTACAATATAGTGATTCTACAATTCCATACTTCACCAAGTGCTCATCACATATGTACTCATTAATCCCCATCACCTATTTGAGCTATTCCTGCACCCACTTCCCCTCTGCTAACCATCAGTTTGGTCTCTTTAACTAAGAGACTGTTTCTTGATCATGTCTCTTTTTTCCCCTTTGCTTCTTTTATTGCCTCTTAAATTCCACATATGAGTGAAATTATATGGTATTTGTCTTTCTCTGACTTATTTTGCTTTGCTTATCATTATACACTTAGCTCCATACATGACACTACAAATGGCAAGATTTCATTCCTTTTTATGGCTGAATAATATTATTTATATATATATGTATATATGTATATATGTATATATATATATATATATATATATATATATATAATTTCTTCTTTATCCATTCATCTATTGAGGGACACTTATGCTCTTTCCATAGACTGGCTATTGTAAATAATACTGCTATAAACATAAGGATGCATGTGTCCTTTTGATGTGTTCCTGTATTCTTTGGGTAAATACCCAGTAGTGTGAATGTGGGATTATTGGGTAGTTCTATTTTTAACTTTCTGAAGATAAAATAAAGATTTCCACAGTGGCTGCACCAGGTTGCATTCATACCAATAGTCCATGAGTGTTCCTTTTTCTGAACATCTTTGCCAACACTTGCTGTTTCTTCCATTTTTTATTCTATTTTATATTCTGATAAGTGTGAGGTGATAATCTCATTGTAGTTTTGGTTTGCATTTCCCTGAAGGTAAGTGATGATGAGCATTTTTTCATGTATCTGTTGGCCATCTTCCTCTTTAGAGAAATGTCTGTTCATGTCTTCTGCCCATTTTTAATGAGATGATTTTATTTTTTGGTGTTTAGTTTTATAAGATCTTTATATATTTTGGATACTAACCCTTAATCAGAAATGTCATTTGTAAATATATTCTCCAATTCCATAGATTGCCTTTTAGTTTTGTTGATTGTATCTTTTGCTGTGCAAAACTTTGTATTTTGATGAAGTCTCAATAGGTTACTCTTGCTTTTGTTTCCCTTGCCTCAGGAGACATGTCTAGTAAGAAGTTGTTACAGTTGATGTTAAATGTGCTGCCTGTGTTCTCCTCTAGGATTTTGATGATTTCAGGTCTCACATATAGATTTTTCATCCATTTTGAATTTATTTTTGTGTTTGGTGTAAGAAAGTGCTCCAATCTCATTTTTCTCCATATCACTGTCCAATTTTCCCAAAACTATTGGTTGAAAGGTGTGTATTTTTTTTCCATTGAATATTTTTTCATGCTTTATCCAAGATTAGTTGACCATATAGCTGTGGGTCCATTTCTCGGCTTTCTGTTCTGTTCCATTGATCTATATGTCTGTTTTCTCCCAGTACCATACTGTCTTGATGAATATACTTTATAATATAACTTTTAGTCCACAATTTTGATGCTTCCAGCTTTGGTATTCCTTTTCAAGGTTGCTTTGACTATTTTTTTTTTTTTTTTTTGGTGTGTGTGTGTGTGTGTGTGTGTGGTTCCATTCAAGTTTTAAGATTGTTCGTTCAGCTCTGTGAAAAATGCTGTTGGTATTTTGATAGGGATTGCATTAGGGGAGCCAGGGTGGCTCAGTTGGTTAAGCGTCTCACTTTGGCCCAGTCATGATCTCATGGTTTGTGAGTTCAAACCCCACATGAGGCTCTGTGGTGACTGCTCAGAGCCTGGAGTCTGCTTCAGATTTGGTGTCTCCCTCTCTCTCTGACCCTCCCCCAGTCATGCTCTCTCTCTCAAAAAATGAATAAAAATTAAAAAAAGGATAGGGATTGCATTAAGTGTGTAGATTGCTTTGGGTAAGTAGACATTTTAACAATATTTGCTGTTCCAGTTCATGAGCATGGAATATCTTTCCACTTCTTTTTGCCCTCTTCAATTTCGTTCATAAGTGTTTTATAGTTTTAAGAGTACAGGTCTTTCACTTCTTTAGTTAAGTTTATTCCTAGGAATCTTATTTTAGATGCAATTATAAATGGAATTGTTGGATGGTGGAACAGCATGGAAGTTTTTTGTGTGTCTTGTGTCCATGAATTACAGCCAGACCAACACTAAACCATCCTACACACCAAGAAAACAGATTGGAGGATTAACACAACAATCTGCACAATCTGAACCTCAGAATTCAGCAGCTACACAGCATGGAGAGGTGAACTTGGGGAGCAAGAAGGTGCAGGAAGGGAGGTGCTTTTGCAGGGGATGAGAGGACAGGGACTGGGGGTGGGGGTGGGGGGAGAATATGGGAAAAGCACCCCTCCCAAAAAGCAGCTGGAAAGAAAGTGGAAAATTGGACACAGTCACAGGGACTGAACTAAAAAAGGAGAAAGGAGAAAGGAAAAAGGAGAGGGTTTAAATTCCATTAAGACTGTAAACAAGGGGAGTGCAAAGTCTGCAACTCCACAGCTTGATACCTGGCAGTGCTCTGGTGGGAAGGGTGAATCCTCAGAAACACAGTGGGGTCAGGGAGGTTCTCAAGCCACACAGAGAAAGCCATTCCACTGCCGGAAGGACATTTGGTAGAGACTGTTGAAGCCACCTGGTCCCAGCAGACCCCAGAAAATGGCTATATTCGCTGGTGATGGAACAAGGTCATTAAGGGTGAAGCCTGGTGCCAGATGTGTGTTGTGACTTTCCATAATCCCTGAAATGCTGCTGCTACACTATCTCCCGAACTTTTTTTGGGGTGGGCTGGCACCTGGTTGTAGTCTTGGGGAACCAGCAGCAGCAGTGTCCAGCAAGCATTCCTGGGTGCAGCGGACATTCAGCCATTGCTCATTTGGCCATTGCTCAGTGAGACCCTTTTGCAGAGGGGCAGAATGGGTCAAAGTCGCAGTCCTTCAGAAGGGGCTGGGGAAAACAGCCACATCTGAGACAAAACTCAGGAGAGAGGTACTGTCTAGGGCCTGGTCAGGGAGAGTAAAAAAGTGGGGAATAGACAAAAGCTGAAGACAGAGGATGGGTGAGTGATTGCTGATCCAGGAGAACAGACTGGGTAGCTGGGTGGCATCATTTTCACCACTCCCACGCATGCTTATACACACCTACAAGCACCACAACATTCCACCCCAGTAAGCTAGCAGCGCCATCTAGTGGAGAGCAGAGACTTTACACTGAGACCCGCCCAACTAGGGCAACTTTGCTCTTCAAGAACACAAGTCTCACCACCGGCTTAGTTTATGGACTATAAAGTGTTACATAGTTTTACTTCTAGGGGAAAACAAAGTAATTTCAGTTCTACTTCAATCTATCAACAGGTCCATCTATTCAATTTTCTTTTATTTTTTAAATTTTCTATACTTCTTTTCTTTTTCTTGAATACAGAAAGAGAAAAATTCATTTTTATTTTTAATTTTCATTAAAATATTTTCTGTAATTTTTATTACTATATTTTTTACTTTTGTGTAATTTTTTTTTCAAATTCTATTTTACTTCCATCATTTTATTTTAGTCTACTTCAGTGTACCCACCTATTCAAATTTTCAAATGATTTTCTTTTTTTTCTTTTACATTTATTTTCTTTTTCTTGAATGTAGAAAGATAAACACTTCATTTTTACTTTCAATTTCTATTAAATATATTTTTCTTTAACTTTGTATGATACTTTTTGCTTTTATGTAAAGTTTTTCAAATTCTATTTGCTTCCATCATTTTACTTTAGTCTACTATGGTGTATTCACTTTTTCAAATTTTCAAATGATTTCATTCTTTTTCTTTTCTTTAATGTTTTTTCTCTTTTTTGTTTCTTTTTCTTTAATACAGAAAAAAATCATTTTAATTTTTAATTTTTATTAAAATATTTTCCTTTAATTTTTCTACTATATTCTTTACTTTTGTGTATTTTTTTCAAATTCTATTTTCTCCTGTTATATCATTTTAGTCTACTTAAGTGTATTCATTTGTTCAAATTCTCAAACGATTTCAATTTTTTTCTTCCCCCACCCCTTTTTTTTCCTCTAATCTGTCAAACCACTTCCAACACCCAGACCAAAACACACCTAGGATGTAGCATCATTTATTAGATTTGTGTGTGTGTGTGTGTGTGTGTTTAATTTTTTAATTTTAATTTTTTTAATTTTAATTTTTTAATTTTAATTTTTCTACCTCATTAATTCCCTTTCTCCCTTCAAAATGACAAAACGAACGAATTCACCTTAAAAGAAAGAGCATGGAGAAACGACAGCCAGGGATTTAACCAACACAAATACAAGCAAGATGTCTGAACCAGAATTAAGAATCACGATATAAGAATACTAGCTGGAGTCAAAAATAGATTAGAATCCCCTTCTGAAGAGATAAAAGAAGTAAAAAATAGCCAGAATGAAATAAAATGCTATAACTGAGCTGCAGTCACTGATGGATGCAACGGCGGCAAGGATGGATGAGGCAGAAAAAAGAATCAGCAATATAGAGGACAAATTTATAGAGAATAATGAAGCAGAAAGAAAAGAGGGAGATGAAGGCAAAAGAACACGATTTAAGAATTAGAGAAATCAGTGACTCATTAGAAAGGAACAACATCAGAATCGTAGGGGTCCCAGAAGAGGAAGAGAGAGAAATAGGGGTAGAAGAGTTATGTGAGCAAATCATAGCAGAAAACTTTCCTAACCTGGGAAAGACACAGACATCAAAATCCCGGAAGCACAGAGGACCCCCATTAGATTTAACAAAAACTGACCATCAACAAGTCATATCATAGTCAAATTCACAAAATACTCAGGCAAGGAGAGAATCATGAAAACAGCAAGGGAAAAAAAGTCCCTAACCTACAAGGAAAGACAGATCAGGTTTGCAGCAGACCTATCCACAGAAACTTGGCAGGCCAGAAAGGAGTGGCAGGATATATTCCGTGTGCTGAATCAGAAAAATATGCAGACAAGAATTCTTTATCCAGCAAGGCTCTCATTCAAAATAGAAGGAGAGATAAAAATTTCCCAGCAAACAAAAATCAAAGGAGTTTGTGACCAGTAAAACAGCCCTGCAAGAAATTTTTAAAGGGGACTGTTGAGAGGAGAAAAGAAGAAAAAAAAACATATATATATATATATATATATATATATACGTATATATATACATATATACACATATATACATATATACATATATATGTATATGTATATTTTAAGTATATTTACTTAAAGTAAATATATATATATGTATATATATATATATACAAGCATCATTCAAGCATCATAATGGCAATAAATTCATATCTTTTAGTACTCACTCTAAACATCAGTGGACTCAATGCTCCAATCAAAAGACATAACATAACAAGATAACAGAATGGATAAGAAAACAAGATCCATCTATATGCTGTTTACAAGAGACCTACTTGAGACCTAAAGACAACTTCAGATTGAAAATAAGGGGATGGAAAAAAATCTATCATGCTAATGGTCAATAAAAGAAAACTAGAGTAGCCATACTTAGACAATCTATACTTTAAAATAAAGACTGTATCAAGAGATGCAGAAAGGCATTATATCAAAATCAAGGGGTCTATCCACAAAGAAGAGCTAACAATTGTAAACATTTCGCGCCAAATGTGGCAGCACCCAAATATATAAATCAATCACAAACATAAAGAAACTCATTGATAGTAATACTGTAATAGTAGGAGACTTCAAAACCCCACAGCAATGGACAGATCATCTAATCAAAAAACCAACAAGAAAACAATGGCTTTGAATGACACACTGTACCAGATGTACTTAACAGATATATTCAGAACATTTCATCCTAAAGCAGCAGAATATACATTCTTCTCCAGTGCACATGGAACGTTCTCCAGAATAGGCCATATGCTGCAAAACAAATCACCCCTAAGTAAGTACAAAAGGATCGAAAGCATACCATGCATATCTTCAGACCAAAACGCTATGAAACTAGAAATCAACCACAAGAAAAAAAATTGGAAAGTTAAATACTTGGAGAATGAAGAACATCTTAGTAAAGAATGAATGGGCTAACCAAGCAGTTAAAGAGGGAATTAAAAAGTATATGGAAGTCAATGAAAATGATAACACCACAACCCAAAACCTCTGGGACACAGCAAAAGTGGGCAGAAGAGGAAAGTATCTAGCAATCTAGGCCTTCCTAAAAAAGAAAGAAAGATCTCAGATACACAACCTAACCTTACACCTTAAGGATCTGGAAAGAGAACAGCAAAGAAAACCCAAAACAAGCAGAAGACAGGAAATAATAAAGATTAGAGCAGAAATTAATGCTATCAAAACCAAAAACAAACAAACAAACAAACACAGTAGAACAGATCAATGTAACCAGAAGCTGGTTCTTTGAGAGAATTAACAAAATTGATAAACCACTAGCCAGTTTGATCAAAAAGAAAAAGGAAAGGACCCAAATAAATAAAATCAAGAATGAAAGAGGAGAGATCACAACCAACACAGCAGAAATAAAAACAATAATAAGAGAATATTATAAGCAATTATACACCAATAAAATGGGCAATCTGGAAGAAATGGACAAATTCCTAGAAACATATGCACTACCAGAACTGAAACAGGAAGAAATAGAAAATTTGAACATACTCACAACCAGTAAGGAAATCAAATTAGTAATCAAAAATCTGTCAAAAAACAAGAGTCCAAGGCCAGAGGCTTCCCAGGGGAATTCTACCAAACATTTAAGGAAGAGTTAACACCTATTCTCTTGAAGCTGTTAAAAAAAAAAAAAATGGAAGGAAAACTTCCAAACTCTTGCTATAAAGCCAGAATTACCTTGATTCCAAAACCAGATGCAGACTCCACTAAAAAGGAGAATTATAGACCAATTTCCCTGATGAACATGGATGCAAAAATCCTCAACAAGATATTAGCCAACCGGATCCAACAAAGATTAAAAAATAATTTTTTTTTTTACCACCACAAAGTGAGATTTATACCTGGGATACAGGGCTGGTTCAATATCTGCAAAACAATTAATGTAATTTATCACATCAACAAAAGAAAGGACAAGAACCACATGATCCTCTCAACAGATGCAGAGAAAGCATTTGACAAAATGCATCCTTATTTGATAAAAACCCTCAGGAAACTAGGGATAGAAGGAGCATACCTCAAGATCATAAAAGCCATATATGAACGACCCAATGCTAATATCATCCTCAATGGGGAAAAACTGAGACCTTTCCCCCGTAAGGTCAGGAACAAGACAGGGATGTCCCCTCTTGCCACTGTTCTTCTACATGGGTTTTCTCTACATAGTATCATGTCTTAGCCTCTGCAATCAGACAACACAAAGAAATAAAAGGCATTCAAATAGGCCAGGAGGAGGTCAAACGTTCACTCTTCACAGATGACATGATACTCTATTTGGAAAACCCAAAAGATTCCACCAAAAAACTGCTAGAATTCATTCATGAATTCAGCAAAGTTACAGGATAAAAAATCAATGCACAGAAATCAGTTGCATTCCTGTACACCAACAAGGAATCAACAGAAAGAGAAATCAAGGAATTGATCCCATTTACAGTTGCACAAAAAATCTAACCAAATAGGTGGTTAGGGAATAAATCTCACCAAAGAGGTGAAAAATCTGTACTCTGAAAACTAGACATAAACATAAACTTAGAAAGCTTATAAAAGAAATTGAAGAAGACACAAAAAAATGGAAAAAGATTCCATTCTCCTGGATAGGAAGAACAAATATTGTTAAAGTGTCGATACTACACAAAACAATCTACATATTCATTGTAATCCGTATCAAAATAACACCAGAATTCTTCACAGAGCTAGAACAAATAATCCTAAAATTTGTATGGAAGCAGAAAAGACCCCGAATAGCCAAAGCAATCTTGAACAAAACAAACAAACAAACAAACAAACAAACAAACAAAAACAAAGCAGGAGGCATCACGATCCCAGACTTCAAGCTATACTACAAAGCTGTAACCATCAAGACAGTATGGTACTGGCACAAGAACAGATATTCAGATCAATGGAACAGAATAGAGAACCCAGAAATGGACCCACAAACCTATGGGCAAATAATCTTTGACAAAGCAGGAAAGAATATCCAATGGAATACAGACAGTCTCTTCAGCAACTGGTGCTGGGAAAACTGGACAGCGATATGCAGAAGAATGAACCTGGACCGCTTTCTTACACCATACACAAAGATAAACCCAAAATGGATGAAAGACCTAAATGTCAGACAAGAAGCCATCAAAATCCTCGAGGAGAAAGCAGACAAAAACCTCTTTGATCCTGGCCACAACAACTTCTTACTCAACATGTCTCTGGAGGCAAGGCAAACAAAAGCAAAAATGAACTACTGGAACCTCATCAAAATAAAAGTCTTCTGTACAGCGAAGGAAACAATCAGCAAAACTAAAAGGCAACCTACAGAATGGGAGAAGATATTTGCAAACGACAGATCAGATAAAGGGCTAGTATCTAAAATCTATAAAGAACTTTTCAAACTCAACATCCAAAAAACAAATAATCCAGTGAAGAAATGGGCAAAAGACATGAATAGACACTTCTCCAAAGAAGACATCCAGATGGCCAACTGACACATGAAAAAAATGCTCCACATCACTCATCACCAGGGAAATACAAATCAAAACCACAATGAGATACCACCTTACACCTGTCAGAATGGCTAACATTAACAACTCAGGCAACAACAGATGTTGGTGAGGATACAGAGAAAGAGGATCTCTTGCACTGCTAGTGGGAATGCAAGCTGGTGCAGCCACTCTGGAAAACAGTATGAAGGTTCTTCAAAAAGCTAAAAATAGAACTACCCTATGACACAGGGACACATGCACCCCCATGGTTTATAGCCAAAGTATGGGAAGAGCCCAACTGTCCATGGATAGATTAATGGATAAAGAAGAAGCGGTATATATATATATATATATATATATACACAATGGAGTATTACTCAGCAATCAAAAAGAATGAAATCTTGCCATTTGCAACTACATGGATGGAACTGCAGGGTATTATGCTAAGTGAAACTAGTCAGTCAGAGAAGACAAAAATCATATGACTTCACTCATATGAGGACTTTAAGAAACAAAACAGATGAACATAAGGGAAGGGAAACAACAATAATATGAAAACAGAGAAGGGGACAAAACAGAAGAGACTCATAAATATGGAGAATTAACTCAGGGTTACTGGAGGGGTTGTGGTAGAAGGGATGGGCTAAATGGGTAATGCGCACTAAGAATCTACTCCTGAAATCATTGTTGCACTATATGCTAATTTGGATATAAATTTTAAAAAATAAAAAATAAAATTAAAATATTACTAAATAAATGAAATTGTTTTCTTGAATTCCTTTTCTGCTGCTTTATTGTTAGTGTATAGAAATAAAATAATTTTCTGTACAATGATTTGGTGTCCTATGACTTTACTAAATTCAGCAGTTTTAGTAGTTTTTTGGTGGGGTGTTTTGGGTTTTCTCTACATAGTATCATGTCATGTGCAAACAGTGAAAGTTTTACTTCTTCCTTATGGATATGGATACCTTTAATGTCTTTTTGTTGTGTGATTGCTGTGGCTATAACTTCAAGTAAAAGTGACTAAGAGTGGACATCCTTGTCTTGTTTCAGATCTTAGGGGAAATGCTTAGACTTTTCCCCCATTAAGGAGGATGTTAGCTGTGAAATTTTCACAATGGCCTTTATTATGTTGAGATATGTTCCCTCTAACTATTTTGTTGAGAGTTTTTACCATGAACGGATGTGGTACGTTGTCAAGTGCTTTTTTTAGTATCTATTGAAATGATTGTATGGTTTTTATCCTTTCTATTATTGATGTGATGTATCATCTTCATTGATTTGGGAATAAATCCAGGAGTAAATCCTATTTGATCATGGAGAATTTTTGTTAAACATATTGTTAGATTCAGTTTTCTAATATTCTCCTGAGGATTTTTGCATCTATGTTCATCAGGGATATTGACCTTCAGTTCTCTTTTTTAATGGTGTCTTTATCTCATTTTGATATCAGGGTAATGTTGGCCTCATGGAATGAATTTGGAATTTTTTCTTCCTTTTCTGATATTTGGAATAGTTTGAGAACAATAGGTATTAACTCTGTATTGTTTTTAACTTTTAAGTTTTTAGTTTAATTCCAGTTACTTAACATACAGTGTTATATTAATTTTAGGTGTACAATATAGTAATTCAACATTTCCATTCATCATCCTGTTTTCATCACAAGAACACTTCTTATCCCCATCACCCTTTTACCCATCCCCTCATCTCCCTCCTCTCTGGGAACCATTTGTATGTCCTCTATAATTAAGAGTCTTTTTCTTGACTTGTACTAACTCTTTAAATTTTTGGTAGAATTCACCTCTGAATCTATCTGGCCTTGGGCTTTGCTTTGATGGGAGGTTTTTTTTGTTTTTTTGTTTTTTTTCTGATTCAAATACTTTGCTATTTGAAATTTCTATTTCTTTCTGTTTCAGTTTTGCAGGTTATATATTTTTAAGAATATGTCCATTTCTTCTAGGTTGTCAAATTTGTTGGTATGTAGTTTTTTCATAATATTCTCTTATAATTTTTTGGATGTCTGTGGTGTTGATTGTTATTTCTCCTCTCTCATTTGTGATTTTATTTATTTGAGGACTTTTTTTTTTCTTGCCAAGTCTGGCTACCTGTTTATCAGTTTTATTAATTTTTTCAAGGAACAAGTTCTAGTTTCTTTATTCTGTTCTATTTTTATTTCTCTGTTTCTATAGTTTATTTTTGCTCTAATCTATATTATTTCCTTCCTTCTGCTGATTTTAGATTTCATTTTCTAGGTCCTTTAGGTGTAAGTTTAGGTTGTTTATTTTGGATTTTCTGTTTAGATTATCTGTCCATTGATAAATGGAGTGAAAGTCCACTACTATTATTGTATTATTATCAATTAGTTCCTTGGAGCTTGTGGGTGGCTCAGTCCGCTAAGTGTCTGATTTCGTTTCAGGTCATGACCTCACGGTTTGTGAGTTAGAGCCCTGTGTTGGGCTCTGTGTTGTCAGTTCAGAGCCTAGAGCTTGCTTTGGATTCTGTGTCTCCCTCTCTCTCTTCCCATTCCGCACTCATGCTGTCTCTCTCTGTTTCTCAAAAAGTTAAAAAAATCAATTAGTTCCTTCATGTTTGTTATTAACTATTTTATGTATTTGGATGCTTCTATGTTGGATGCATAAATGTTTACAATTGTTATATCTTCTTGTTGTATTGTCCCCTCTGTTAGTATATAGTATTTTTGTGTCTTGTTACAGTATTTGCTTTAACGTCTATTTTATCTGACATAGGAGCACCTGAGCACCTTATATGTGTGGCTCCATACATTAAGCATCCAACTCTCTCTTTTTTTTAAGAGAAAGAGGGTACAAGTGAGTGAGAGTCAGAGAGAGAGAGAGAGAGAAGTGAGTTCACCCAGGTCTCATGTTTTTACCCAAACCAGAGCTAATGCTCACCCAAAGTGGGGCTTGTGCTCACCCAAAGTGGGGCACAACCTCACCCAAAGTGGGGCTCGAGCTCACGCGATGTGGGACTGAAACTCACAAACTGTGAGATAATGACCTGAGCTGAAGTCAGATGCTTAACAGATGAGCCACCCAGGGGCCCAAGCATCCAACCCTTGATATCAGCCAGGTCTTGGTCTCAGGGTTGTGAGTTCAAGCCCTGCATCAGGCTCCACTCTTGGCGTGAAGCCTACTTAAAAAAAAATGTCTCTTTTGTCTGATGTGAGTATTGTTATTCTAGCTTTTTTTTTGGACATCCATTTATTTGATAGATGTTTCACCATCCCCTCATTTTCAATCTGTAGATGATTTAGGTTTAAAAGGAGTCTCTTATAGACAGCATAAAAATGGGTATTATTATTTTATCCATTCTCTCAGCCTATGTCTTTTGATTGGAACATTTAATCTATTTATATCTAAAGCAATTATTGATAGATAAGTATTTGTTGTCATTTTATTATTTGTTTTGTTTTGTTTTCTGAAGGCTTTGTCTAATCCTTTCTTGTCTTTCTTTTATGGTTTGCTGATTTTCTTTAGTGATATTTGGATTTCTATCTTCATTCCTTGCATATTTATTAGTGGTTTTTGATATGTGGTTACCATTAGGTTTTATATAACCTTTTCTGCATATAGCAGTCTATACTTAATTGATTGTCATTTAAGTTTGTACCCAATCTTTACTCCTCTTTTCCCCATATCTTACATGTATGTTGTGATATTTTACATCCTTTTATTTTGTGAGTTTCTTGACTGAATTTTTTACAGAAATATTCATTTTACTGCTTTTGTGTTTTGTACCTTTATGCTGCCATATTTGTTTTCTACTTTCCACTCAAAGAGCCCCCTTTAATATTTCTTGCAGTGTTGGTTTAGTGGTCATGAACTCCTTTAGTTTTTGTTTGTCTGGGAAACTCTATGTATCCTATTCTGAATGAGATCCTTGCTGGATAGAGTATTCTTGGCTGCAGATTTTTCACATTCAGCACTTTGT
This sequence comes from Panthera leo, assembly GCF_018350215.1. Taxonomy (NCBI): domain Eukaryota; kingdom Metazoa; phylum Chordata; class Mammalia; order Carnivora; family Felidae; genus Panthera; species Panthera leo. Next base: position 32,000,950 of record NC_056688.1, on the reverse strand, counting down.
ATATATCATACCTGCCCCTTCAGGCTTAGAAAGCTTTTCCTTAAAAATTCTGTTATGGATTTTCTCTTATATGTTACTGTCTTCTTTTGTATTGATGCTTTTATTTTTTTTCTTGATCACCATATTTTTCCAATTTAATTATATCTTGGTGTGGATATGATTTTGATTTTGATGCAGGTTCGTTGTGCCTCCTGAATCTAGATGCCAGGTTTTTCCTCCAGATTTTGGAAATTCTCAGCTATTACTTCTTCAAATAAATTTCTGCCCCATTTTCTCTCCCTTTTTCTTCAGGGACCCCTATAACATGAATGGTATTGTGTTTAATGGAATCAATGAGTTCCTTAAGTCTACTCTCATTTGGCATAATTCTTTTTTCTCTCATTTGTTCAGTTTGATTACTTTCCATTACTCTGTGTTCTAGGTCACTAATTCATTCCTCTGCTTATTCCAGTCTGCTGTTAATTCCACCAAGCATATTTCTCATTTTGTTTATTGAGCTTTATATCTGTTTTATTGTTCCTTATCTCTGTGTTAATGGTCTCATGTATGTCTTCCATTCTTTTATCAAATCCACTGAGTATTTTTATGATCATTGCTTTAACTTCTGTATTAGGCATGTTAGTTATATCTATTTCACTTATATGTCTGGCTGTTGCCTTTTCCTGTTCTTTTATTTGGGATTAATTCCTCTGTCTTCTTATGTTGCCTGCCTCTCTGTGACTGTTTCTGTATGTTAATATATCTTCTATGCCTTCGTCTCTTGAAAGTAGTAATTTTATGAAGAAGAGGTCATGGAATGCCCTGCATTGTAGTGTCCCCTCTTTACTAGAAACTGGGACTTTAGGAGAGTATCCTGTGTGTGTTGCTCATGCTCTGCTATTGTGTCTGAGTCACTTTTTCCTTTCAGTGGAGCTGTCTGCACTGACTCTGCCTGTTGTGGGCTGTACTTGCTCTGTGATGTTACTGGGACTAAATAGAACAGAAAAGTGGAAGAAGAGATAATTTATTCTTTTTCTCTAATTGATTGAGTTGGGACCTGGATTTTTTCCTGCTCTCTGACTGAGTTTACACCATGGGCTTTTCTGTTTCTCAGGCTTTCACACTTAGTTTGTATTATATCATTGGCTTTGCTGGATCTCCAGGTTGCTGATGACAAACTGAGACTTCTCAGCCTTCATAATCATGTGAGGTAATTTATCATAATAAATCCCTTCCTATAGATTTTGTTTCTCTGGAGAACTCTGACTAATACAGACTATTCTTTTTTTTTATTCTATTTTTTTTTCCTCAAAGTTTATGTGGAGGTATGGTACTTTGAGCTGCCTGTCCCTTCATATTTCTGACATCCCTATAGACGTTTTTGTTTTATTTTTAATTTGTTTTGTTTTATTGTTTATGATGTTGTTTTTTTTTTTGTTTGTTTGTTTGTTTGTAGGGTCAAGGTAAAAGTCACGTGTGTCTGATTTTGTGGTTCAGACCTTTTGATCAGCCCCATGCTGTTCATTCAATGAGGACAGCACTTAAAGCTTTGTTGTTCCCACATTTCCTTTATCATATCTTACCAACGCAAATAAGAATACAGATACATGGCACAAAATCCATAGAAGCTAGAAATGGAAATAAGATAATAGTCACAAGCCACATATGGTAGTATTCCTAGACAGATTGACAAACATCAGGTTTGTAGTGGTTTGGTTTCACGGGTTAACTTGGACCCACATAAGTTGTGCTCCTGTTCCCAAATTTCTGGAAGATATAATGGGCCGGCTATATTGCCTTGTAATGGTAAATGACATGGGGTGTGGTCTGCAGAGTCTTTTTTAAAACTATGGCTGATACTATGTCTGTTATCAAGAAGAAATAAGACTGATAGAAAAAAAATAAGAGTAGTTTCTACTTATGGAGTTCTACTATCTCTTACATAGGTTTCTCATCTTAACATTTTGGGCTCAATAATTCCTTTTTTTGCAGAGGGCTATCTTGTGCATTATGATATTTAGCAGCATCCTGGCCTCTATCCACTAGTTGCCAGTGCACTCCTCCTGACTATAGTTGTGACAACCAAACTCTAGATATAACCAAATATTTCCTAAGTAGTGCACCATTGCTCCCTAGAACCATTTTCCTAGAACCTGGGTTGATGTGCTGTTCAGATGATTATATCAATACTATCTTCTCATCATTAAGCATTCAGGTTGCAGCCTCTCAATTTATTGGATTTTGTAGGTTGCTTTATGCCATGAAATTTCAGTAGCTCATGTGGCTTTTTTTTTTCTTCTTGAGGCTGTGTGCACTCTAAGGTAAGAATTTGAGTGTCCACCCTTTTCACTGGTATCCCCTTAGCTTCTGTGAATGGAAAAAAAATTTTTAACTACTCTGTCATTACCCTGCATCTCATCAGTCTTCAATTCCTCTCAGCTACCTTTTACTACTAATTCTCTGCTTAAAAGCAAAAAGTAAAGCAAAGCAACATTCCTATTTTAAACTAGATTATGCCTTAACTTAGTTATGCCATCAGCTTTGCTCATTACATTCACTTACCTCTAGACCTTGTCAGCACCATGAGGGAGCCTCTGCAGACTGAACAATGTGGTAAGCTCTGTGTTCACCACAGTATCTGCTACAAGGAGTTTCAGCAATAATGAAGGACAGAAGACATGATCCACTGATGGTTGCATGCTCTGTGTATAGTGTTCACAGGTAGAGTGGGTTTTGACCATTTCTTGCCCAGGGATGAGAAGAGTCATAGTCCTGCTTCAGGGGAAATTCTGCTAAGAATGATATGATCTTCTATTCTTCTGTTAGGAAAAACATTATCTGACATGGTTGCATTTGTTCATAGCCTTAGTTTTTACCCAGCGCAGTTGAGGCTCTTTTGCCAAATATTGTCCATCCATCTTGTCTTGTATTTTATGCATGAAAATAAATCTAGTCAATGAAATAAATCCCAATATTAAATAGATGATACTGCAATTATATTTTGTATGCATTTTATATTCTCTAAAACTCTATAAATGGGGCAGGGAAGGTTTGAAGAATGTTCCTTGGAGATATTGTGTACCTCATATGAGGCTGCCCCACTGAACCCAATCACTGACCAAAACTTTTCCTTTAAGGGGGCCAGAATCAAGGTTTTCTTATCTCCATAGCCATGTGTCCTTCAGTTTGGGCCATGGGAGCCTAGCATGTGCTTATCTCTCTCTTCTGTCCCCTTCTCTTCTACCTGGCAAGGGAATAGGAAGGGGTATTCTTGTCAGTCTTGAACTCCTAGAGATTTCCAAACAAATAGAAATGTAATTTGAAATCTTGAGTGATATTTGAGGTGTGGTGGAAAAGAGATCACCCACTTGTTCAAGTTTGCAAAAAAAGTCTTTCTCATTACCTTCTGGGCACTCCTGGAAATAACATTTGGATATTGTCCCATAATAGAGGGCTGTAAGTAGTAAACATATCAGAATAGATAAGGAGTTGAGGGCAACACCATGACAGGGCAGGATTGTGTGAGGATGGGGGATAATTTGAGACAGGCATATTATAGAAGTTCTCTAAAGTCATCCCTTTGCTGCGTTTTGTTTGACCAATATTTAGCATGAGTTTGGAGTTAAGACCCATGCCTAACACACAGTAGGTACCTAATATATGTACATTATATGTTTGTTGTGTAATCAACCAAGAAGGAGTACCCAGACCTAGAATCAGAAGTGATATTAACACAGCCAGGCACCAGGTTCTCTTCTCTGAAGGGCTTCTGTTCAGGGGTGTCATTAGTCCTTCTAACTCAAGTTAGTTTGGTTGCTTTAGACAACAAAATTGGAGCAAAATTGATTCTATTATTAGTGGTACAAGCAAGCAAGTGGTCTCTCTGCGTTTGTGATTTATAAGTAGACACTTTTTAGGAATAGCCCAGCCTATATTTGCTGACATGAATCTTATCTTTGACTTCATGTCTTGTTTTCTCCCTGTGAATTCAGTGCAGATAGAAAACCACTGCACACTATTCTTATCAGCATAGTAAAGTCAATATATTAATCCAATCAACACTATTTGTTAAGCGTTTGCTGGACTCTGAAGATACAGAACTCTTCAGCCATAGTTTTGTCCTCCAGGGGTTCATCTAGAGAAGAAGAAAGACACATAAAGACAGTCACGTTTGGTAGAGGTTATAATGGAAAAGCCATGGCATGTGCATATTTGAAGACTAATAATGAAGGTATTTGTTCACTGATTTTCTCTTCTTCAGAAATAAACCAGCAAAGCCATTCTCCAAGAGAAGAAATGCATATAATTTTAGACACAAACTCACACTTCTTACCCCATGCCCATATCATAGCATCAGAGTGCAAAATCAGATTTGTTTGCCTCTACCAGAAAATTACCAACCTCAACTTAAATTGGCCCAAGTACAAATCCACTAAAACTAAAAAAAAATCATAAGGGACTGAATTCATATTAGATAAGTATGTTGCTTAGATATAGAATGGACACAACTGTAAAGGAGGGAGGGGACTCCCCAACTCTGACCAGGGCACCATTGTAAAAGGCCTTTGTTGAATCTTTTTTCTGAGTGCTATTTTTATTCCAACATTGCCAACTAGGACCCAGGAAGGCTTTGGAAAGGGGTCTTCAACAGATCGTTTCCTCCAAGGCTTATCTTCCCTCTCTTCCATCCCTATCTGTATTACAGATGCTCAAAAAATGCCCTGAACTAAAGTCTGCTTTCTGTTGCCTTTAGGCTGCCTAACCAAGTGCTTTCAATGTTGGGATTATTAATAATTTAGAAAACAGACAAATTTTGTTGAATATATACTCCCTTAGACATATTAATTTTATTTAATTTTGAAGAAATGTGATTCCTGATACTTTGTAGCTGAGAAAATGTTGTCTTTTTTTTATGTTTTAAGGCAGAAGAGGCAGGTCTGCTGCACCTGACAAATGTGGCAAATCCCACAGTCAGCATGGTATAGAATGCACCACAAGCTTTCTGATCAGGAGCAAGTCACACCTCATCTCTGGGTTTTATTTTGACATTCATAAAATGAAGAACTCTGTCATTTATTCACCAAAATTTGCTGTGTAATATGATATATATGGATCAGCCAAAGTTATCTCTCTTCACCAGACCCATAACGGGGGAAATTGGGGACTAGAGAATGATAGTTATGTTTTCAGGAAACTCAGTGTTTGTGTTATCTTGAGATGTGCCATTACACTCAGCATACCTAGGCTGGGCCTCTGGAAGCCAAAGTCTATCTCATTCCTTCTGATATCTTAAGGTTAATGGGGAATTATCCAGATTGCCCTAGACAATGTCCCTTTGTCTCACTCCTGGGAGAAAATTCCACATACCAGAGCTGATAATGTTACTTAACTTCTGGAAGCCACAGTTTTATTATTTTTAAAATAGTGTGAATTTGATAGTATAACTTTAGCATTTAGTAGATAGTACCTGTGAAGGGCACAGTATACTGTCCATCTCATAGCTAGCAGTCATACATGTTAAGGCCTCATATTATTAGATAAAATTATTACACATAATTTCATATTATTACATTATTTCTTAAAGTTTATTTATCTTGAGAGAGTGTGTAAAACCTTCACTCAGGATGGAAAATCAGATTCTGGATGGAAGACTTTGGACAACATGATTCAACAAATATAGTAGGAGATGTGATAATTCTTCACTCAGTAGTTAATAGAAAAAGTAGAAAGAATATCAGTAGATATATATTTGAAAATATAATCAAAAAAGTTGTAATAATGAGCATAAATGAGAACATCCAATCAAATAATAAGAGAATAAACATTTTTCTCAAGCACATAACATTTACCAGGGTAAACTATGTGTTCATATGTGAAATAAGTATAAATGTATTCAAAATGATTGAAAACATGAAATATGTTTATGACTAGCACTGGAATTAGCATAAAATTCAATGAGAAGAAATAAGAGATACTCCCAAATATGTGACAATTAAACACAGTTCTAAATAACCCATAGGTCAAAGAAGAAATCATGAAGAATGTTAGATAATATCTTGAAATGAATTAAAATTAAGTTACAATAGTTAAAGCTAAAGCAATGCTTAGAAGGAAATTTATAATTTCAAACACTTACATCAGAAAAGAAGAAAGATCAAAAGTTAGCAATCTAATCATCTACTTCAAGAGGCTAGAAAGAGCAGAGATAACCAAATTCAAAGTAAGTAGAATAAGGGAAATTATAGAACAGAATCAAAATCTAAGGCATTAAGAAGAGATTTAAAAAAACAATAAATAATAAAGAACTGTTTTTTTTTTATTTTTTTTTAATATATGAATTTTATTGTCAAATTGGTTTCCATACAACACCCAGTGCTCATCCCAAAAGGTGCCCTCCTCAATACCCATCACCCACCCTCCCCTCCCTCCCACCCCCCATCAACCCTCAGTTTGTTCTCAGTTTTTAACAGTCTCTTATGCTTTGGTTCTCTCCCACTCTAACCTCTTTTTTTTTTTTTTTCTTCCCCTCCCCCATGGGTTTCTGTTAAGTTTCTCAGAATCCACATAAGAGTGAAACCATATGGTATCTGTCTTTCTCTGTATGGCTTATTTCACTTAGCATCACACTCTCCAGTTCCATCCACGTTGCTACAAAAGGCCATATTTCATTCTTTCTCATTGCCACGTAGTAGTCCATTGTGTATATAAACCACAATTTCTTTATCCATTCATCAGTTGATGGACATTCAGGCTCTTTCCATAATTTGGCTATTGTTGAGAGTGCTGCTATAAACATTGGGGTACAAGGGCCCCTATGCATCAGTACTCCTGTATCCCTTGGGTAAATTCCTAGCAGTGCTATTGCTGGGTCATAGGGTAGGTCTATTTTTAATTTTCTGAGGAACCTCCACACTGCTTTCCAGAGCGGCTGCACCAATTTGCATTCCCACCAACAGTGCAAGAGGGTTCCTGTTTCTCCACATCCTCTCCAGCATCTATAGTCTCCTGATTTCTTCATTTTGGCCACTCTGACTGGCGTGAGGTGGTATCTGAGTGTGGTTTTGATTTGTATTTCCCTGATAAGGAGCGACGTTGAACATAGGTATTATCTCTGCTTTAAACGTCTGGTAGAACTCCCCTGGGAAGCCATCTGGTCCTGGACTCTTATTTGTTGGGAGATTTTTGATAACCGATTCAATTTCTTCACTGGGTATGGATCTGTTCAAGCTTTCTATTTCCTCCTGATTTAGTTTTGGAAGCGTGTGGGTGTTTAGGAATTTGTCCATTTCTTCCAGGTTGTCCAATTTGTTGGCATATAATTTTTCATAGTATTCCCTGATAATTGTCTGTATCTCTGAGGGATTGGTTGTAATAATTCCATTTTCATTCATGATTTTATCTATTTGGCTCATCTCCCATTTGTTTTTGAGAAGCCTGGCTAGAGGTTTGTCAATTTTGTTTATTTTTTCAAAAAACCAACTCTTGGTTTCGTTGATCTGCTCTACAGTTTTTTTAGATTCTATATTGTTTATTTCTGCTCTGATCTTTATTATTTCTCTTCTTCTGCTGGGTTTAGGCTGCCTTTGCTGTTCTGCTTCTATTTCCTTTAGGTGTGCTGTTAGATTTTGTATTTGGGATTTTTCTTGTTTCTTGAGATAGGCCTGGATTGCAATGTATTTTCCTCTCAGGACTGCCTTCGCTACATCCCAAAGCATTTGGATTGTTGTATTTTCATTTTCATTTGTTTCCATATATTTTTTAATTTCTTCTCTAATTTCCTGGTTGACCCACTCATTCGTTAGTAGGGTGTTCTTTAACCTCCATGCTTTTGGAGGTTTTCCAGACTTTTTCCTGTGGTTGATTTCAAGCTTCATAGCATTGTGGTCTGAAAGTATGAATGGTATAATTTCAATTCTTGTAAACTTATGAAGGGCTGTTTTGTGACCCAGTATATGATCTATCTTGGAGAATGTTCCATGTGCACTCGAGAAGAAAGTATATTCTGTTGCTTTGGGATGCAGAGTTCTAAATATATCTGTCAAGTCCATCTGATCCAATGTATCATTCACGGCCCTTGTTTCTTTATTGACCGTGTGTCTAGATGATCTATCCATTTCTGTAAGTGGAGTGTTAAAGTCCCCTGCAATTACCACATTCTTATCAATAAGGTTGCTTATGTTTGTGAGTAATTGTTTTATATATTTGGGGGCTCCAGTATTCAGCGCATAGACATTTATAATTGTTAGCTCTTCCTGATGGATAGCCCCTGTAATTATTATATAATGCCCTTCTTCATCTCTTGTTACAGGCTTTAATTTCAAGTCTAGTTTGTCTGATATAAGTATGGCTACTCCAGCTTTCTTTTGGCTTCCAGTAGCATGATAAATAGTTCTCCATCCCCTCACTCTCAATCTAAAGGTGTCCTCAGATCTAAAATGAGTCTCTTGTAGACAGCAAATAGATGGGTCTTGTTTTTTTATCCATTCTGATACCCTGTGTGTTTTGGTTGGTGCATTTAATCCATTTACATTCAGTGTTATTATAGAAAGATATGGGTTTAGAGTCACTGTGATGTCTGTATGTTTTATGCTTGTGGTGATGTCTCTGGTACTTTGTCTCACAGGATCCCCCTTAGGATCTCTTGTAGGGCTGGTTTAGTGGTGACAAATTCCTTCAGTTTTTGTTTGTTTGGGAAGAGCTTTATCTCTCCTTCTATTCTAAATGACAGACTTGCTGGATAAAGGATTCTCGGCTGCATATTTTTTTCTGTTTAGCACACTGAAGATATCGTGCCAAGCCTTTCTGGCCTGCCAAGTTTCAAAAGAGAGCTCAGTCACGAGTCTTATAGGTCTCCCTTTATATGTGAGGGCACGTTTATCCCTTGCTGCTTTCAGAATTTTCTCTTTATCCTTGTATTTTGCCAGTTTCACTATGATATGTCGTGCAGAAGATCGATTCAAGTTACGTCTGAAGGGAGTTCTCTGTGCCTCTTGGATTTCTTTTTTTTTTAATTTTTTTTATTTTTTTTTTTATTTTTGGGACAGAGAGAGACAGAGCATGAACGGGGGAGGGGCAGAGAGAGAGGGAGACACAGAATCGGAAACAGGCTCCAGGCTCTGAGCCATCAGCCCAGAGCCCGACGCGGGGCTCGAACTCACAGACCGCGAGATCGTGACCTGGCTGAAGTCGGACGCTTAACCGACTGCGCCACCCAGGCGCCCCAGTGCCTCTTGGATTTCAATGCCTTTTTCCTTCCCCAGTTCAGGGAAGTTCTCAGCTATAATTTCTTCAAGTACCCCTTCAGCACCTTTCCCTCTCTCTTCCTCCTCTGGGATACCAATTATGCGTATATTATTTCTTTTTAGTGTATCACTTAGTTCTCTAATTTTTCCCTCATACTCCTGGATTTTTTTATCTCTCTTTCTCTCAGCTTCCTCTTTTTCCATACCTTTATCTTCTAGTTCACCTATTCTCCCCTCTGCCTCTTCAATCCGAGCCGTCATGGTTTCCATTTTGTTTTGCATTTCGTTTAAAGCGCTTTTCAGCTCCTCGTGACTGTTCCTTAGTCCCTTGATCTCTGTAGCAAGAGATTCTCTGCTGTCCTGTATACTGTTTTCAAGCCCAGCGATTAATTTTATGACTATTATTCTAAATTCACTTTCTGTTATATTATTTAAATCCTTTTTGATCATTTCATTAGCTGTTGTTATTTCCTGGAGATTCTTCTGAGGGGAATTCTTCTGTTTGGTCATTTTGGATAGTCCCTGGAGTGGTGAGGACCTGCAGGGCACTTCCCCTGTGCTGTGGTGTATAACTGGAGTTGGTGGGCGGGGCCGCAGTCCGACCTGATGTCTGCCCCCAGCCCACCGCTGGGGCCACAGTCAGACTGGTGTGTGCCTTCTCTTCCCCTCTCCTAGGGGCAGGATTCACTGTGGGGTGGCGTGGCCTGGCCTGTCTGGGCTACTTGCACACTGCTAGGCTTGTGGTGCTGGGGATCTGGCGTATTAGCTGGGGTGGGTAGGCAAGGTGCACAGGGGCAGCAGGGGCAGGCTTAGCTCGCTTCTCCTTAGGTGATCCACTTCAGGAGGGGCCCTGTGGCAGCAGGAGGGAGTCAGATCCACTGCCGGAGGGGTGGCTCTGCAGAAGCACAGAGTTGGCTGTTTGAGTGGAGCGAGAAATTTCCCTGGCAGGAACTGGTTCCCTTTGGGATTTTGGCTGGGGGATGGGCGTGGGAGATGGCGCTGGTGAGCACCTTTGTTCCCCACCAAACTGAGCTCTGTCGTCCGGGGGCTCAGCAGCTCTCCCTCCCTTTGTCCTCCAGCCTTTCTGTTTTCTGAGCAGAGCTGTTAACTTACGACCTCCCAGATGCTAAGTCGTGCTTGCTGTCGGAACACAGGCCATCCGGCCCCTCCGCTTTTGCCAGCCAGAATTGGGGGCTCTGCTTGGCCGGTGAGCTGTCCCTCCACCCTGGCTCCCTTCCGCCAGTCCGTGGAGCGCGCACCACCTTGCTGCCCTTCCTACCCTCTTCCGTGGGCCTCTTGTCTGCACTTGGCTCCAGAGACTCCGTTCTGCTAATCCTCTGGCAGTTTTCTGGGTTATTTAGGCAGGTGTAGGTGGAAAATAAGTGATCAGCAGGACGCGCGGTGAGCCCAGCGGCCTCCTACGCCACCATCTTCCCTCCAATCAAGAACTGTTTAAATATCAAGAAAAATGCAATTTGACTAAAATAATACATAGAAAAAAGAGAGAACACAAACTTCCTAAATCAAACATGAAAGAGTTGACATCATAAGAGATCCCTCAAAACTACAAATATTATAAAGGAATTTTATGAACAGCTTCATGTTTATAAAGTCAACAATATATGTGAAATAAGATAATTAAGAAAGGAGAAAAATAAATCACCAGAACTGACTTTAAAAAAAAAATGGAAAATGTTGAGGTTTCTGGGTGTCTCAGTTGGTTAAGCATATGACTCTTGGTTTGGGCTCAGGTCATGATCTCACTTTTCAAGAGTTTGAGCCATTTGTCTGGCTCTGTGCTGACAAAGAGCATGGAGCCTGTTTGGAATTTTCTCTCTCCTCTCTCTGCCCCTTCCTTGCTTGTGCTCTCTCCTCTCTCAAAATAAATAAAGTTTAAAAACAGAAAGTGTGAGTAGATCTATACCAAATAGTAAATTGAATTTATATTTCAAACTTCACATGCACACACACACATGCACACACACACACTCAAGGCACAGATGCCTTCACCTAAAATTGTGTAGGGGAAGAAAGATAATTTTTCCTCTGCTCTTCTAGGCTCTGGGCTGAGTTCTCCCTGTAATAAACAACAGATTAACAGGAAAAACAGAAGCCATATCTATATGTAATCTATATCTACATCTATATCTATATCTATATCATCTATATCTATCTATCTATATCTATCTATCTATCTATCTATCTCTTACGTAGACAGGATAGATGCAGGAAATATGACCAACTCCCCAAAATGGCCCAACCCATCACCTTAAATACCATCTCCAGATAAAAACAAAAGATGTTGGGTATGCAGCAGTTATGGCATATTTTTCAGGAAAAGCACAGTAAACAAGAGTATGGTTGTTATGCAGAGTTAAGTCAGTTGTCTTCTCCACTGATGAGTTTCTAGAGATTTAGTCACCCTCCTCTCCCTAATACAGAGAAGGAGACACCCTTTCAAATGGGGATTATCTTTATAAATGTAAATATATTTTATAAAGGATAACTTCTACTCAGTTTTTAGAACTTCTCTTGTGTCAGATTTTTCACAAAAATAACCAGATTAAGATAATCTTTATAACCAAAGAGGAATAGCTTCCATGGCATATTCTTCTCCCCTTCAATCCTGCCTTAAAATTTCCCCTCAAATTTTCATAGGCCAGAAGCTAAGTTGGTAGTTTGCTCCATAACCATAAGTGCTCATTGAACCACTCTCAGCCCTGAGAATAATAAGTCGGTTAAGTTAAACAGTGTGTCTCATTTCAGAAGGCAGTTATGTAGTGAGCTTCCAAAGTTAGGTCTATATTACACAAGCAAAATGCATTTCTATGGTAACAAAAGATAAACAAAAGTTAATGATGAGAGTGGATAATAAACCCAGTCTAAGTTCTGAGAGCAGCCAGATGAAATTTCTAGATGTCAGGGTCAAAGCATCTTTTCCAGTTTCAATGTCTCTGATAATGTCATTGAGTGTTCACGTAAACTTTCTGAGAGGCCCACTTAGCAACACGCATGGCAGTTATGTAAAAGTAAAAATGGTCATGATTAAATATTTGATTAGAGTTTATTACATTACAATGCAATTTATAAGGATATTTGGTTATTTCTGTGGCACTAGAATATATGATTAAGATCATAACTAGATAATAAAATAACTAGAATATGCAGATAACTAGAATTATGACTGATAACATTATATCAGGATGTCAGAATTTTAGAAATTTTTTACAATTTCTGGAACACTTATAACATATACCTATACTCATACAACATAAAAAAAGGCTTAGTATTACTTCTTACTTGACAATTATTCCCCTTACTTTGACATATCAAATCAGACTAATTAGGTTTAATATCTCTCTTTTTATAAGGAGAGAGAACAAATGTTTTGGGATGTTCTAGAAATCCTCTGAAAAATCCTAAAGTTAATTCCAGGTGAAAAAGTCTTCACTTAATATTTGATTTGGTAAAGTTTGGACACTTACTAAATAAGATCACAGATAAGTATGAAATAATACTTAATTATCCATCTAAAAAGTGACTAAAGATTTTAAAAGAAAATAGAAGTTACATAGTTGTAAGGAAAATTTGCCTGTTTTAATATTGAGAAGACTCAGCATTCTTAAGTAACCAAAGACCTGGTAAAAAAGACAACATGAAGTTATTTTGGGAAGATACAAAATCATTGTTGTCTATGCAGATTACTTAAAGTATAAATAAAAACCTTTTACAAGTTCACAATCTCTTATTATCTGAACAGAATAATAGTTCAGGAAAAAAATGTCCTTTTAACAGATAGAAAATTTTAAATTATAGTTTTATATAAGTACACGATTGATATTAAAGCCTATTTTTATTCCTTCCATTTTAGCTAGCTTGAACACACAAGGTAAAAATCTCTCTCTCTCTCTCTCTCTCTCTCTTTCTCTCTCTCTCTCTCTCTCTTTCTCTCTCTCTCTCTCTCTCCAATTTTTTATATATAGTTTGGTTGTCCTTTTTTTCTCCTCTTTTTTAGTTTGAAATGACCAGCTTTACTTTATGATAAAGGTACTTTTATTTCTTTTAACAAAAATTCATCACCATACCTCAAACATTTTTTTTTAGCTAAAAACATGTCGCAGACTTTGAGTCTGGAGTTCTCTCTTGTCCAGCAAGAGAGTGGATGCATAATTGAATATGAGAGAGGCTAATGTCCAGGAGGAGACAAGAGCCCCAAGTAAGCGTCCTTGCTCCGTATTTATTAGGATCAGAACCCTTAAAAACGTGATGGACGTGCAGAAAAGACAATGAAATAGTGATTATTAACACAAGTGTGTGAGATAAAGGGGTTTCAAAGATATGCAGTGTTAGGGGTTTGGGTCAATACAAAACAAAATCCCCTCCCTGAGCAGATGGCTATTTACAGCAGGCACCAGTTGCCATATTGGTTTATCTTAACTTGCCTAGGGGATAAGGCAGATGCTACCTCAGAGTCAACAAGGCACTTTTTTTGTTTTAGTTTTAGTTTTTGTTTTTCGCTAATTAGCTCCAGGTAATTTGGTAATTTCACACTGCTGCGGTGGTCTATTGTCCGGTTTACCTATTCTGGACATTTTCGTCTTGTGGAAGCAGCTTTCCACTCTTCACTTTTCTTCTGTCCTGGGGAGCTTTCATCCTGTTTATTGGATGCTTTTGTCCTAAGTGTTGTTAATCCATTGGTGCAAACTCAGGAAATTCTTAAACTTATTCCCCACAAAAACACATCCTATTTTCCTTGCATATAGAGTTGTTTCTCTTATTATTTCTAGTAGTTTTAATAGCATATATCAATTAGAATACCTAACCCTTAGCAACCTTAATTTCTAGTAAGAAATAACCAGCAATACACCAGTGTTATTTAGATTGGTAAACTTATGCATATATTTTATAATTTCTAGAAGCACATGCTTCTTCATAATACAATATTTCAATGTGGCATAAGATGTGTTTACTCAAAGATACAAATATCTTTAGTTCTTCTGTAATAAGAAGTCAGAAGTAGATAGACATGTTTAGCAATTTTCATTATTTGTTTTATTTGGAAAAGATCTAGATATTCAGTGAAGTTCTATCATTTAACTTAGTAATACTCTAATGGTACAAGTTACCAAAAGGTTTTGGAAGCTTTTTTGTAAGTACACAAAATATGAACAAAATTATTATTAGGAAAATTATCTTATAAACTTTTGTCCTTCCTACATCTATGTAATTCACTTGTTTTTGACAACTATGTTTTGATTACTCAACATAAATTCATAAGATGTTAAAGTTACCCATCATCCTAAATTACTATTCTTGCTGATAATTGCTTTGGGAAGGGAAGCCGGCAAAAGTGAGAAGGAAATCTGGTAAGGGCAGATAAAAAAAGGAAGTGAGCCAGGTGTCCAAGATTGGATACTCCCCTTGCATACTTTTGGCTTCTGTAATCTTGCTTGCCTCCAGCATCCACCAACTGCCCATGTTGCACCACTGATAAGTGCCCCCCTCCTCTTTTTTTCTTCCTCTTGAGCCTGCACAATCCCAGTCATAAAAGGAGATAAACGCCAAGGTTCAGAGCTGAGCCTTTGGAGATGACTCTGCTGGGCCAGCACTAGTGCAGTATTTTCTGATTCCCCTAGTGCATGTCACTTGTCTCTTCCTGGGTGCTGAGTATTTGCTGTAACAAGTTTGTAACAGAGCTAACATGAACTCATTTGACTACAACATCCAGATAGCATAAAAGTTTCATGTCTATGTTATAGACGATATACTGAAAATTCCCAAGACATGTTGACTTTAATTAAACCAACAAAAGTATCTAGCTTTTATTTATTGAAGATTAGTCCAGATCATATTAACTTGGAAAACATTTGGGTTAGTTTCTATATTTCTGAGCCTCTAAAAATAATTTATGCACTTATTTTTCATCAGGCCAGTTATATAGAATTATTTTGCTAAATAACTTTTGCAATATTATCCAGAGGTAGAAAAATAATACACACCTATAATACATCACACACACACACACACAGGCAAACAGAGACCTGACAGCTTTGGTTCTAAAATTTTAATTATGGGTCAGGTACATACAAAACTTACTAGTTTACAACATAACAGTTGGATCCAAACTGTACTTCTGGCATTTGAAATAAATTAAGTTTACCCACTTTACCCACTGGTTAAAGCTTTTTACTAGTAATATTTGTAAATAAAATACTTAAAGATTTTTCATTATTCCAACCTCTAATAACTAATTTCTCACACTCCTGACGGAGTTATCTCCATGCATTTCAAGAATGGCTCCTAGGTCCTACAGATGATGGAATAGAAAGTCTATATCACAAAAGACTCAAAGAAAATATCCAAGTTTTCTCCATGGAGTTTTGAGGTCTATTTCTCTATTATGAGAGGTCTAGGTTAATCACTATTTAATTTTTCCCTTTTTTTGTGAAAGTTTATTTCTTTATTTTGACAGAGAGAGTGTAAGTGTGAAGGGGCAGAGAGAGAGAGAGAGAGAGAGAGAGAGAATCTGCATTGTCAGTTTAGAGCCCCATGTGGGGCTCAAACAAATGAACCATGAGATCACGACATGAGCCTAAGTCCTATGCCTAACTGACTAAGCCACCCAGGTGCCCCTTATCCTTCTTTTTTCTTAAGTTCAAGACAGTTCTGTTGTAGCAAGATTCTTGCACAAAGAGACTGGACACTGAGGTTTTCTGTCCAGGAAGCAACTTTCATCATACCAGCAGGGTATCAGTGGGTTTGTATCCGAAAAACTGAGCCCTGAGCACAGTGGAGTATAGACTTTTATTATGGAGTTTCTACTTCTCTGTGTGCCATATATGCTGACATATAGTCTGATTGGAAACAGTCCAAAGTACAAAGTTGTGTCAGAGCTATCCATAAGTGTATAGGGGGTTATTGGGTCACGTTGCCTTCCTTTTTTTTTTTTGATACGAAATTTATTGTCAAATTGGTTTCCATACAACACCCAGTGCTCATTCCAACAGGTACCCTCCTCAATACCCATCACACATCCTCCCCTCCCTCCCACCCCCCATCAACCCTCAGATTATTCTCAGTTTTTAAGAGTCTCTTATGCTTTGGCTCCCTCCCTCTCTAACCTTTTTTTTTTTTTCCTTCCCTGTCCCCATGGTCTTCAGTTAAATTTTTCAGGATCCACATAAGAGTGAAAACATATGGTATCTGTCTTTCACTGTATGGCTTATTTCACTTAGCATTACACTCTCCAGTTCCATCCACATTGCTACAAAAGGCCATATTTCATTCTTTCTCATTGCCACGTAGTATTCTATTGTGTATAGAAACCACAATTTCATTATCCATTCATCAGTTGATGGACATGTAATCTCTTTCAATAATTTGGCTATTGTTGAAAGTGTTACTATAAACATTGGGGAACAAGTGTCACTATGCATCAGCAGTCCTGTATCCCTTGGGTAAATTCCTAGTAGTGCTATTGCTGGGTCATAGGGTAGACCTATTTTTAATTTCTTGAGGAACATCTACACTGTTTTCTAGAGTGGCTGCACCAGTTTGCATTCCTACCAACACTGTAAAAGGGTTCCTGTTTCTCCACATCCTCTCCAGCATCTATAGCTCCTGATTTGTTCATTTTGGCCACTCTGGCGTGAGGTGGTATCTGAGTGTGGTTTTGATATGTATTTCCCTGATGAGGAGTGATGTTAAGCATTTTTCAAGTGCTTGTTGGCTATCTGGATGTCTTCTTTAGAGAACTGTCTATTCATGTCTTCTGCCATTTATTCACTGGATTATTTATTTTTTGGGTGTGGAGTTTGGTGAGTTCTTTATAGATTTGGATACTAGCCCTTTGTCTGATATGTCATTTGCAAATATCTTTTCCCATTCCATTGGTTGCCTTTTAGTTTTGTTGATTGTTTCCTTTGCAGTGCAGAAACTTTTTATATTCATGAGGTCCCAATAGTTCATTTTCGCTTTTAATTCCTTTACCTTTGGGGATGTGTCAAGTAAGAAATTGCTGCGGTTGAGGTCAGAGAGGTTTTTCTTGCTTTCTCCTCTAGGGTTTTGATGGTTTACTGTCTCACATTCAGGACCTTCATCCATTTTGAGTTTACTTTTGCGAATGGTGTAAGAAAGTGACCTAGTTTCACTCTTCTGCATGTTGCTATCTATTTCTGCCACCACCATTTGTTAAAGAGACTTTTTCCCATTGGATATTCTTTCCTGCTTTGTCAAAGATTAGTTGGCCATGCTTTTGTGGGTCTAATTCTGGAGTTTCTATTTGATTCCATTGGTCTATGTGTCTGTTTTTGTCCCAATACCATGCTGTCTTGATGATTACAGGTTTGTAGTAGAGGCTAAAGTCTGGGATTGTGATGCCTCCTGCTTTGGTCTTCTTCTTCAAGATTACTTTGCCTATTCAGGGCCTTTCGTGGTTCCATACAAATTTTAGTATTTCTTTTTTTTTTTTTAACTTTTTTTTTTTTTTTTGAGACAGAGAGAGACAGAGCATGAACGGGGGAGGGGCAGAGAGAGAGGGAGACACAGAATCGGAAGCAGGCTCCAGGCTCTGAGCCATCAGCCAAGAGCCTGACGTGGGGCTCGAACTCACGGACCGCGAGATCGTGACCTGAGCTGAAGTCGGACGCTCAACCGACTGAGCCACCCAGGTGCCCCCAAATTTTAGTATTTCTTGTACTAGCTTCGCGAAGATGCTGGTGCAATTTTGATTGGGATTGCATTGAATGTGTAGATTGCTTTGGTTAGTATTGACATTTTAACCATATTTATTCTTCCAATCCATGAGCATGGAATGTTTTTCCATTTCTTTATATCTTCTTCAATTTCTTTCACACGCTTTCTATAGGTTTCAGCATACAGATCTTTTACATCTTTGGTCAGGTTTATTCCTAGGTATTTTATGATTCTTGGTGCAATTGTGAATGGGATCAGTTTCTTTATTTGTTATCCTGTTGCTTCATTGTTACTGTATAAGAATGCAACTGATTTCTGTACATTGATTTTGTATCCTGCGACTTTGCTGAATTCATGTATCAGTTCTAGCAGACTTTTGGTGGAGTCTATCAGGTTTTCCATGTATAATATCATGCCATCTGCAAAAAGTGAAAGCTTTACTTCATCTCTGCCAATTTTGATGCCTTTGATTTCCTTTTGTTGTCTGATTGCTGATGCTAGCACTTCCAACACTATGTTAACAGCGGTGAGAGTGGACATCCCTGTCGTGTTCCGGATCTCAGGAGGAAAGCTCTCAGTTTTTGCCTATTGAGGACGCTGTGAGAAAGGGCATTATATAATAATTACAGGGTCTATCCATCAGGAAGAGCTAAAAAGTATAAATGTCTATGCGCTGAATACAGGAGCTCTCAAATATAGAAAACAATTCATCACAAAGATAAGCAAACTTATTGATAAGAGTGTGGTAATTGCAGGGGACTTTAATACTCCACTTACAACAATGGATAGATCATCTAGACACAGGATCAATAAAGAAACAGGGACTGAATGATACATTGGATCAGACAGACTTAACAGATATATTTAGAACTCTGCATCCCAAAGCAACAGAACATACTTTCTTCTTGAGTGCACATAGAACATTCTCCAAGACAGATCATGTACTGGGTCACAAAACAACCCAGTGTAAACCAAGTGTAAAAGCATTGAAATCATACCATGCACACTTGCAGACCACAATGCTATGAAGCTTGAAATCAACCACAGGAAAAAGTCTGGAAAACCTCCAAAAGCATGGAATTTAAAGAACACCCTACTAAAGAATGAATGGGTTGACCAGGCAATTATAGAAGAAGTTAAAAAAATATATGGAAACAAATGAAGATGAAAATACAACAATCCAAATGCTTTGGGATGCAGCAAAGGCAGTCCCAAAAGGAAAATACATTGTAATCCAGGCCTATCTCAACAAACAGGAAAAATTCCAAATACAAAACCTAACAGCACACCTGAAGAAAATGGAAGCAGAACAGCAAAGACACCCCAAACCCAGCAGAAAAAGAGAAATAATAAAGATCAGAACAGAAATAAACAATATAGAATCTAAAAAAACTGTAGAGCAGATCAATGAAACCAAGGGTTGGTTTTTTTGAAAAAAATAAACAAAATTGATAAACCTCTAACCATACTTCTCAAAAAGAAAAGGGAGATAACCCAAATAGATAAAATCATGAATGAAAATGGAATTATTACAACCAATCCCTCAGAAATACAAGCAATTATCAGAGAATACTATGAAAAATTATATGCCAACAAACTGGACAACCTGGAAGAAATCGACAAATTCCTAAGCACCCACACACTTCCAAAACTCAAACAGGAAGAAATGGAAAACTTGAACAGACCCATAACCAGCGAAGAAATTGAATCAGTTATCAAAAATCTCCCAACAAATAAGAGTCCAGGACCAGATGGCTTCTCAGTGGAATTCTACCAGACATTGAAAGCAGAGATATTACCTATCCTTCTCAAGCTGTTCCAAAAAATAGAGAGGGAAAGAAAACTTCCAGACTCATTCTATGAAGCCAGCATTACTTTGATTCCTAAACCAGACAGAGACCCAGCAAAAAAGCCAGAACTACAGGCCAATATCCCTGATGAATATGGATACAAAAATTTTCAAGATACTAGCATATAAAGAGAATTATTCACCATGATCAAGTGTGATTCATTCCTGGGCTGCAGGTCTGGTTCAACAGTCGCAAATCAATCAATGTGATACATCACATTAATAAAAGAAAACGTAAGAACCATATGATCCTGTCAATCGATGCAGAAAAGCATTTATCAAAATTCAGCATCCTTTCTTAATAAAAACCCTTGAGAAAGTGGGGATAGAAGGAACATACTTAAACATCATAGAAGCCATTTATGAAAAGCCCACAGCTAATACCTTCCTTCCTTTGTGCTGAGGAGACCTCCACCACATTCCTTAGGAAGGGGCTCTACCACACTGTTACTAATGTCTGATCTTGTACAATATCTACAAGCATTTTAAGAGACACAGGGAAGTTTTGGAATTGGTAAAAAAAAAAGATAAGGCAGCTTTGAATTGTTTCTAAGTGTTTCATTGCTGGTTTTGCGAAGATTTGGAAGACAAAGACAAAGACATTTATTTTCAATTCCCCCAAGAACTGGATTGTAGCCTGAGTGATCAAGGGACTGGCCCACCCATCCAACTACAGTAACTTTAGTTTCTCTATGTCAGGTAGATTTCCATTCCAACCAAGATGGAAATCAAAAGATTCTCATCTTTTGGAGCTTTAGGTTATAATGCAGTATGCCTTTGAAAATTATGTATAAAGAATAAAAGTGCTCTATTCCCCCCCCCACCCCCTATTTACAATTGAACCTTGGATCAATTCATTTTAGAGGGAAAAACCTTTGCTATCGTGTGTACTATATGTTTAAGGGAGACATTAGCCCTCAGCTGATTCATTTCCTGATCATTTGTGGGAGGGCCTGGAAGAAACCTGGTCATCTCTTTTCTCTGTGAGAGGGGTTCTCCCCAGGGGGATATCTGGCTTGTCTTATAATTACAGTATAATCATGAGTGAAAAGAATACCCACCCCTTAGCAGCCAATCAAGGTTCCTATGAGTGAGGTTGTGAATAGCCACTGATCTTTCTAAGTGCTTTCCAAATTTGTGAGGATCTTCTTTAAGTGGAGGCAAAATCATTTTTATAATTTCATCTTGCTAAGGGAGTCTCTAAGGCTAGATGCCATACTCCTTTGTGATCTCTTTCAATTTAATCTTTCCATAGGTACCAATAAGACAATTATTTAAAGTGAGAGCTCTCTAAAAAATTGTCAAATATAGTTTTTCCAATTCAAAGGATCCATCATCTGGTCACTGACAAGTATAAACATATTTCTCTCAATAGATACCAATAAGCTTTTTTATGGGTTAGCCATGAATACAAGAAGCATGTAAAAGAGTGTACCAAAGATGCAGTCCTCATAAAATCTAGAAAGTTTACTCACAGAGTTACCCTAAGAAAACAAAGACATTTGTTAACACAAGCTGTGAGAATGGTGTAGTGAAATTTGTGTTTTCTGTTTCACACAAAAATGTGAGATGCCTTGTCACAGACTCAGTAACCCGTGACATCAGTCTGGAATAAGACTTCCAGCACTATTTAGACAATGAACATTGAGATGACAAAGGCCCTTTATGGACCAGGACCTCTGTGGCAAACTCCTCAGAGAGCTGGCACAGTCATACAAATGGAGTGCTGCTTCTCAGATCCACAACCTATGCAGAGGGTCACCAGATGCATACTAATACTTCCATCTTCTGACTGGCAGAGACCAGAGAGAATATTCTGTCACAAAACCAAACTCTCAAGACAGAACACAATGAAAGGAAAACTTCATCTGGCCTGTGGTTCTCCACCTTACAACAAATGTTACAAAAGACAGAAGCAAAGAAAACAATGACCATCTCTGAAAGGAAAGGGATCAATAGAAAAGTACTCATAAAAAAAATCTTTACCATAATTGATACACCCAAGGAACTAGTTCACACATTGTTTTTTTTTTCCTCCTGCTAATCTAAATTCAAAAAGGAAAGAACAAGGTGAAATTTTTACCTTCCTCTCTTGACTGAGCACTACAGAGAGAGATCCTGGAGAGCTGACCTTTCTAAGAATTCTTAGTTTACACCAGCTTCTGTCAGTTTTCCAGGATCACATCTACAATCTCCAGACCAAGTGTGGTGTCTCAGCATGTCCCACTTCAGATCACCAAACTGTAGCGTAAAAAAATAGTTTTTTTTTCTAATCTATGCTCATAGTTGAGACATCCCAATAATAATAATAGGTTAACAACAACAACAACAACAACAACAACAACAAACGGAACTATAATAACCATGCATACCTTCTGTGCATGTGGAGAGACCCAGAAAAACAGAAACTTCCTAAAATGGCCCAAGTAATCACCTCTGATAATATCTCCAGCTAAAGATAAAACCTGTGGGGGAAGGGCAGGCATGGGAGGTTTTCAGACAAAGCATAGTAAACAAGGAATAATTATTATGTAGATTTAAGTCTGTTGTCTCCTTTGGTAAGTGTTTCTTGAGATTTTGTCATCATTTTCTTCCTGTTACTGAGAAGAGGGCACCCTCACAAATTGTGGTTTTCTTTATAAATGCAAATGTTTCTTACAAAAAGGTAATTTCTACTGTTTTCTGAGCTTTTTGTCTGCTGTTTCCTAAAAATAATCAGTTCAATGGGGCGCCTGTGGCGGGCATCCAACTTCAGTTCAGGTCATGATCTCAAGGTCCCCAAGTTTGAGCCCAGCATTTGGCTCGTGCTGACAGCTCAGAGCCTGGAGCCTGCTTCAGATTCTGTGTCTCCCTCTCTCTGCCCCTCCACCGCTCAAGCTCTATCTCTGTCTCTCTCAAAAATAAACACTTTAAAAAATTAAAAAAAAATAATCCGTTCAGGGGTGCCCTAGTGGCTCAGTGGGTTAAGTGGTCAGCTTTTTGCTTTCTGCTGAGGTCATGATCGAGCCCAGCACTGGGCTCTGTACTGACAGCACAGAACCTGCTTGGGATTCTCTGTCTCTTGTCTCACTTTCTACTCTTCCTCTGCTCTCTCTCCCCAAAATAAATAATAAACAGTTAAATAATCAGTTCAAGATAATAATCCTTATATCATAGAGACTGGGCTCCTGGTTGGTTCAGTCAGTAGAGCATGTTAATCTTAATGTTATGAGTTTAAGCCCCATGTTGGGTGTGAAGCCTACTTTAAAAAAAAAAAAAGGCATGTTTTGAAGTAGCATATTCTGGCTACTCTTCAATTATATGAAACCTTCATATCAATCTGACACAAACTCTGAAAAAATAGAGCAGGAAAAGATGTTGCAGTTTTTTTGTTTTTGTTTTGTTTTGTTTTGTTTTTTGTTTTTTACCTCAATTCCTGGGGTTTGTTGTCTTGCCACTTGAAAGAATGAAGAGGTGGACACAAAATAAAATGACCAGCAGGCAAACGTTAGAGTGTAAGATCAGAAAGTAAGAATAGTGTGAAAGCTTTCTTTACAGAAAGGGGGCATTTGAAAGTGAATACCCACAACTACAGACAAGGGTCTTTGTTTTACAGGGTTTTAGTTGGCCCCCTTTCCTTCTGCATTATTTCTTCTCAGGTTCTACCCTTATTGGATAGGTAATTGTAAATGCTTAGTCATTCCCTTATGGTTTCTATTTTATGAGGGGTGGTCTCTGGCCATACCATTCTTTGTGGGTCATACGTTTTATGTTCTACTACTTATTTTTAGTTAGGTCTTTTGTCAAATTCCTGAGGGTAACCTGGGGGGGAGTAGGTGGTGTCTGTTACATTCTTCAGAGGAACCTTATGCCTAAGGGGCTTTGCTGTGGTCAGACACTTTCAGTAGTTTTCCAAAATATGTGTTTTTCCCCGCCCAGGTCCTAACCTTTCCTTCTCTGCCTATTTTATCCTACAATTTCCCTATCATAAAAACACTGGCCAATATTACCTGGAGATCAATTCTATACAAATGCAAATCAAGAAAAGAAAGAACACACTTCAAAGAAGAAAAAGAAAGTGAAATTAGAAACTGTTTTGAACTAAATAAAAATGAAAGTAATCAAAATGTGTGGGATGTAACTAAAACAGCACTTACAGAGAGATTGATAGCACCAAAAAACTACATCAGAAAAGAAGGAACTAAAATCAAGGACCCTTATTTCTTATTTGAAGAAAATTTTAAAAAGTCCAAAGTAAACACAAAGTAAGCAGATGAAATAACTTTCAATGCTTTATGATGCTTCACAAAAGACTCATGAATTATTTTAAGCTAAATAAAATTATAATAATGAGAGATCATACTTAGGAAAACTTACAAAACTAAACATTTTTTCAAACTACTTTTATTTTTTAATTGTAAAATCACCCTGTATTTATTCTGCTCTATGTGACATCATTTTAATTTCCTATTTGAAATGATAAGGATTATTTACAAGCACCCTACATAACTTTAATTACTTTGCAAATAATAAATGGATAATCTGTGGTAATATCATTTGGTTGTACTCACCAGAAGGAAAGAGGAACAAGGACACTAGATGGAATTGCCAGAAGGACAGAGTCAGACCAATATTTATCCTTTCCTTCTTAATTAGCCATCTTTATAGTTATTCATTTGAGGATTTGTCCTCTAGATTATGGTTTATAAATGACAAACTTGTGTCTCCTCATCTTTGGTATGAAAATTGGTGGAATGTCATATTTTCCTTTTCAGTATTTCTCTTACATACACTTGTATAAGTAGACACAAATGTATGTACATAAATGTTCATTATAGTACTGTTTGTAATGATCAAAGACTGGAAATAACAGTACATGTGAATGTTGAGGCCAGTTAAATTAAAGTTCAATTATATAATTGGATACAGATGTCAAAAATAAAGAATTATGTATTCAAATTGGGAATTCTCCCTAAGCTATTTTTCTAAGTATAAAAAGAAAGGTACAAAGAAATGTCTATAATATATTTTTATTAGTAAACAGCGGCATAAATTTGTATATAGAGACCAAAAAGGCATATGAAAAAAGGGTAGTAGTAGTAGTTTGTCTATGTTTTTCATTTTCCGCTTTTCTGCTTTTTCCACAAGAATGAGTTATTACAATAAAATGTAATTAATTTAAAAAATATGCATAACTGTCAAGAGGGATAAAATAAGGGAAATGTAATTAGATGCTAACATTGGGGAATCTTGTTAAAGGCACAAATTGCCTTTTATAATTCTTTAAAATTTTCAGTAAAATTGAAATTATTTCAAAGTAAAAATATACTCATTCCATAAACAGTTCTTTTAAATTCTGAACTCGGCCTATACAATTCTCCACATCCAGCCTAACTCGTGTGCGTGCCCCATGTACTAGCTGTGCAAGTGACATCATTGCTCTGAGGCTCAGTTTCCTCATCCCAAAAATCAGAATGATGTTAACATTAAACTTGTAAGGTTGGGTTTTGCACATACTGAGTAAATACATACATCAGTAAATATTATAATGCCTTTTCTCCTCCATTTCTTTCAACATGCCCTTATTCATATAAAATAGACAGTACTAGAAGATAAGGAAGTCAAAACACTTTGTGATTCTATAAACAGAGTGCAAAAAATATGGATGAGTCAGAGGTTATCATTTTTGGTATTACAGCTGATGGAGTTTTAGGGTGTTGGTGGGGTTTCGGAGCTGACTGCCAAGAAAGAATTCTTGAAGACCTCTTTGGTGCAAAAAGGTGACTTTATTAAAGCATGGGGACAGGACTCATGGGCAGAAAGAGCTTCACTGAGATTGTACAGAGTAACTGCTTATATACTGTGTAGTTGGGGGAAATTAAGTCAAGAGAAAGTTTCTTAAAAGGACTTCCATATGCTAAAGAGTATTTACAGATTACTGGAAGCCTAGCTATTGTCAAACTAAGGTTGTTTTCCCCTCTGGCCAAGCATTATCATTAAGATAGTATGGAACTCCTGGATATTAGGCTATTGATAAGATATTTGTAAACTGATGGAGACTTTATCAGTTTAACCATTTGTTTTCTGTCATTTCCTTTGTTCTTGGGCAGCCAGAAGTGCCTGAGGAATATTATACATATCCCACCTGTGGTGTGGAGTAGGGGGTGGTGGTTGTGCTACCTTGTGCTTGGCCCTCAGCTCGCCTTAGGGTCCTTCATCACAACCACAGAGACTGTCTTTGAATTCAGTCACTTCCTTCTTCCTGCACTTCAGGATATTAAAAACATACCTTTTGCTGTTAAGAAGAATTTTCACAAGTTCTCAAAAGTTCTTGGCTCTGAAATTTTAAACTTGGTTTAGAAATAAGAATTCTGAGCTAATTTAAGAATATCTTCCTTAAATGTATACAAATTTTAATGTCAAGAGATTTTTTTGTTTGTTTTGTTTTTTTGTTTGTTGTTTGTTTACCAGGTATGTCCAGCTCCAGAGAGAAATGAACCAAGGACAAGCATTTGACCTGTGGTAGATCTAACTTCAACCACAAGTGTGGAATTTAGGAGTTTGGTAGAGATTAAGTTAAGATTTCAGAATTAACAAATAGATGAAACAAGTCACCAACTGTCATAGACTCAGAGTCTAGAGTTCTTTCTTGTCCATCAAGAAAGTGGGATACAGTACTAAAAATGTGAGAGAAGCTAATGTTTGGGAGAAGACAAGAGCCCCAAGTAAGAGTCCTTGCTCCATTTCTGTTAGGATCAGGAGGCTTCCAAATGTGGTGCTGGGCTGCACAAAAAGACAATGAAATCATGAACATTAACTCATGGGCATGAGGAAAAGGGGGTTTTGAAGATATGCAGTGTTAGGGGTTTGGGTTAATACAAAACAAAATCCTGGCACCAGTGAAAGGTTGTTTATAGCAGAAGTGAAGCACTACCTCTGTTTACCTAAACTGGTTTAGGGGACAAGAAACACAGAGTATGCTACCTCAGGGTCAACAAGGCACATTTCTTTTTCTAATTAGCTCTGTTTATGGCAACTTCACCCTTCAACAGTCTATTGCCTGATTTGATTTACCTGTTTACCTAATATGGTCCTTCCTTCTTGTGAAAGCAGCTTTCTGCTATTCCACTAAGTTGGGGGGACGTTTCCTCCCTGAATACCTAATCTTATTTACCTCATCTTGGATGTTTTCATCCTGAGATTCCCTATTCATATACCTTTGTCCTATACTGGGGTCTTTGCCCCACCTTATCTAATTTTATTTACCTAATCTTGTTTACGCAAACTTGGGTGCTTACATCCTATGGCTTTGTAATTCTTTAGGCCTTATTAACCCATGGGTACAACCTCAGGGGATTCCTAAGCTTATTCCCCACAACCAACTATGGTTAATTCCGGATATTTCACTAAACATTATTTCTACATGTATCTGTGAAGGTGTTTCCTGGTGAGATTAGCATTAGAATCAGTATACTGAATAAGGCAGATTTCCTTCCACAATGTGGGTGAGTATCATCTAATCCATTGAGGGCCTGAATGAAACAAAAGATGGAGGAAGAGAGAATTCACTCTCTGCCTAATTAAATTGCTTGAGCTGGCAGAACAGTCTTCTCATTCTCTCATACTGGAACTTATACCATTGACCCTTCTGGTCCTCAGACCTTAGGATTCACACTGGAATCACATCACCAGCAACCCTGGGTCTCCAGATTACAAATGGCAGATGGTAAGACTTCTCAGCCTCCACAACTACATGAGTCAGTTGCTTACAATAAGTCCCTATATCTACCTATCTCTACTTATCTACCTAATTATCTATCTACCATCTATCTTATGTATCTATCTATCTATCTACCTACCTATCATCTATCTATCTATCATTTCTTTTTCCCTGGTGAGCCCTGACTAATACACCATATTCTGTCAAATTTTACTGATAAATTATTAACTTTGTCCAATTCACTTCATTCAACATAATCTTTGTGAGTTTGAACCATTCATCATTTCTTACCTGGACTATTGCAACACCCTCTTAGATGCCTTCTGACTTTGGTCTCACCTCCCTCATCCATCCTTTACATAGCTACTATTATACTCTTTATAAAATAAAATCATTCCTCTGTTTAAAGAAAACAAAACAACAAAACAAATTACAAAAGCAATTTAGTCTGTATATCAAGGTTTGTGTTGGCTTCCCAGTGCTTTCAGAATCACTTTGAAAATCCTAGGGGAATGCAGAGCTTTCAAAATACAGGCCATTTCTTTTGTCCCTAGGTTTCCCATCCAACATTACTTTTTTCAGCTTTATCAGTCTATCCCTTATTTTACACTTACACTTTAGTCATTTACCTTCAAATCAAAGTCACTTCTGACTTTTTCTTCAGAAGTGACTGTTGAAATGACTCCCTTCATCCTCCACCTAGTGAATTCCCACTCACCCTTGAAGATGAGCTTAGCTATTCCTCCTGCATGAAGTCTTCCCTAATATCCAGGTAGATGTCCCAAGTATGTTCCCTTAAAGTAGCTTTCATCTCTCTTTTCAATCACTTATTTCAAGGCTGGACAATCGACTGTTTATGGGACTATCTTCCCCACCAGATTTTGAAAGCCTCAGTGACAGGTTGAATGCATCTTTGTGCTCATGGCCTACACTACACCCATGTTTTTTTTTTTTTCTTATTGTTCTTTATTGAGCCTTGCCATGTATTGGGTTCTGGGTTCTGGGTTCTGGGGACATAGGCTTGACTATGACAGCAAAGTTCCTGTCCTCATGGAATTCTCCAACAGGGGGTGGATAACAACACAACTAAAACAATGTGTGTGACTGTGTGTATGTGTGTGTGTGTGTGTGCGTGTGTGCGTGTGTGACAGAGAGAGTGAGAACTTCAAATAGTGTTAAATGTAATGAATAAACTAAGACACTAGTGAATTAGTGACTGGGGCTATAATCAAGGAGAAACCTCTGAGGAGGTGACATGGAGCACAGAAATGAATGAGGAAAAGGAGCCAGCCAGATGAAGATCCAGGGAAGCAGAATTTTAGGCAGAGTGAACATCAAGTAAAAAGGCACTGTATGAAAGAATGACTTTCCTCATAGGTAAAGGGGAACAAAACATTCGAGGATATGTCCGCTAGGTTGTTGTTGTTGTTGTTAATCAAGAAAAAAGGATAAATTGCCATAAAAGTATTCTGAGCAAAAGGCTGACATGATAAAATTTATCTTTTAAAAAATATCCCTTTGTCTAGGATAAGGAAGTTAATGGAAGGTAGGCACTAGGACATTACCTGTGGAAATTTGTGAAGACAACTGAGACCAGCAAAGACTGGTACACTCTGCTGAGGAGGGAGCCCTCTAATGGGTATAATTGATAGTGCAGTTTCTTGGGAGGCAGCAGGGCCGACTTGGACTGAGGGTTGTGAGGTGATGTCCTTGGGGGTCCCAGCTTTCTCTAACATAAGGAACTTGGGCCGAATCAGTGGTTCCCAAATATGGGTATATGTACTGGTGCTGAGCTGATGGTATCAGAATCACCTGGAGGGTTATTGGCAAATACAGACTTGCCCACCCTGCTCCAGAATATGAGGATTTAGTAGAGCTACACTGGCCCAAGAATCTGTATTTACATCAGCATTCCTGGAAATTTTCTCTAAGGTTAAATTTGGGGAGCACTGCCTAGGAGACCCTAGTTTTGCTCTAATAACCTGACATTCAATTGTCTTTAGTGATGGGCGGGGGGGTGGGGTGGGGTGCTTTTCTGAGTGAGCATCACCCAAAAAAGCAACTCAGTATTAACTTCTAGCAATGGAGGTGTTGATTCTTGGAGGTGTTCCAGTTTTCAGTGAGGCAAACAGGTCCAGAGAAGAAACATGACTTGCCCAAGATTACACACCAGACAGTAACAATTCTAGAAATAGAACCAGGTTCCTGGTCTCCTTGTATTTAGAAGACACTGCATGTAAAATATGCATTCCTGTTCCTTGCATCTAGTAATCATCTTCCCCACCATTCCCACTCTGGCCCACTATTTCTCTCACATGGAAACCCACTAGGATTTGGACATTATACTCTGTTTTAAGAAGACTCAACTTTGGCTCCATTAATGGGAAGTTGAGCTACCCCTTCTAGATCACACAGAAAGGAAGGTAAAGTTGGAGGAGGCTATGGGAAGGGCCTCAGAGCTTTTGGGGTGTTGAAGATAAGATAAATTGCAGGACATGAAGAGTGCAGCTGGCTGACCCACAGAATTCCTGATTCCACATTGTCCATCCTGCCCTCTCTCCAAATCCTCAGCTTTCTTACAGGAATGAAATCACATCATCAGAGAAG
Organism: Panthera leo; assembly: GCF_018350215.1. Classification (NCBI taxonomy): domain Eukaryota; kingdom Metazoa; phylum Chordata; class Mammalia; order Carnivora; family Felidae; genus Panthera; species Panthera leo. The sequence goes on along the minus strand of NC_056688.1, from coordinate 31,970,880 downwards.
ACCTGGGCTCAAAATAATTTGTGTTTTGGATGAGAGAAGGAATAGAGGCATTAATTTAACTAAATGCCTTCAAGGGAGCCCTTCTGTCCCATATTCCTCCCACCCCACCTACCATCCACCTACTCCTTTTTCCCTTCACCACACACACTTCTTTGTTCTTGTAGGGACTCCGGGATCATCTAGTGCATATTTTCTTCGGGACAGACCTCACTGACAAAGTCCAGGCCTTGATCATTTGATCATTGCTGGCCTCAGCTTCTCAGGACCACAAGCCCCACTCTAGGCCTGGGATGAAGTTGGGAGTCCTCCTTGAGGTCTACTCCAGGTCCCCACAGCTGCAGCCAAGGCCAGTGGCCTCTGGTTCTGGTTTAGTGTGTTAGAGAGCAGCAAGCTCCCCTCACTGGTTACTGCTTTGATGAGTGTTTAGTTTAAGGCCTACCCTGGGACCCCAGCCCAGCTTCACTATAGAACCTGCTCTCCAGTCTTGGAAACTCCCAGGCTCTCATTCTTTAAGCCACCAGAAGCCCTTGGGCTACAAGACTCTGCCCACTTTCCTCAACTTCTCTGCCTCTTCAGATCCTCCCTGGGCAGCTCAGAGAAAGATTGCTACATAAACTCTTAAGAAAATTTTGGGAAGTAGTAACTTAATCATTACAATGTATTATTCAATCAGTCACAAGTGCTTTTGGAGAAAAAAGCAAAGTATATCATTTTGAGTACATCTGTTGTTCCTTGGAAGCTGTTATTTGTTAGTGAATCAGAAATTTTGTTTTTTGTGTGGCTGAGACTATTTATTCTAATTAAAGGCCATGCCTGCAGCTAAACAAGCGTGCCTTATGTATAAAATGGAAATTTCAGTCCTGCTAAGTGTAATGATCCTAACTTTGGTGGGTAAGTAATTCCCCCAGATGTTATAAGATATATCTGGGAGGAGTGGGTTTGTGAGGCAGTGGGATCAAAGCTGTTCTTTCAGGAACACTGTAGCCCACTAGGACCAACGACCAAGGCATCAAATGCAAAAGTCCAGCCCCTGTTCTCTCCTGCCTGGGGCCATGCTGATTCACCACTGCTTATAGAGAAGGAACACTGGCAGCTGACTGTCCCACTGTTGCTGGTTCAGTCAGCCAGAGAAGACCTAAGGACCTGCAACAGTTTCCCAAGAAGCTGGTCCAGGTGGGAAGCTGGGGCTGCAGGAAACAAGGGGTGGGAAAGAGGCAGCTCCTAAAACTGGGAATCCTCCTTGAGGTCTGTTTCCTTGAGAGATTCATTCTCAATTGTTGGGCTCATCTCCCAGGTCCCAAGGCAAAGACGGGGGGGGGGGGGGGTAGTGCTAAGAGAGACAGTGGGGGTGAGGGGTAGGCTTGTGGGGGAGCAAGGGAAGAGGAGATAGGTGCCAGCATTTATTAAGGACCACTGTGTGGAGAGATCAGTAACGAGAGAGAATCAGAGGAGGTGAACTGAGAGAGAAGGTGAGTTACCAACTGAGGGTTTATGGCTTTGTGGCTACATCAAGTGCAAATGGCAGGAAATAAAAACTGAAATGGATTTATACTTTACACAGGGTTACTCTGAAACTTAATTTTTCATATGAATGGATTGGCCCTGATCTGTCTCCTCTCAAACTCCAAGTTCCTTTCTGACTGTTACAGTTCCTTTTCCCTAAGTGATTGCCCACTTCTCAGGGCTGTAAACTGACATCCCACTCCATCCCCCATCACACCCCCTCCAGGACATTTCTTCCTCTTTGTAATTCATCCTAGGACCTTAATTCCCTAATCCCTGTATAAGCAGCCATGTTAATCAGATATCCTTTTACTTGTTAATTACTCACCCTTTCCAGACAGTCCAGGACATTCCCTGGCACAAGCATTCAGTAAATTAAGGAGCCTGTTAAAGCAAAAGGCGGGTTCTTAAAATTTTCAGTGATTTAACAAAGGTTAATATTTTAGTTCAAAAGAATTTCACGCAGTTGCAAGTGTGTGTGTGTGTGTGTGAGAGAGAGAGAGAGAGAGAGAGAGAGAGAGAGAGAGAGGTGGGGGGAACAAGAGATAAAGACTGAGAAAGAGAGATTCTATCCTTGGGGAATAAAAGTCAAAGTGGAATGACCTTGGACAAGTAGTTCATTCATACAATTGAAATATTGAAAGAGTAATACCCCCTTCATAGGATTGTTATAAGGCTAACATTAAATAGTGTGGATACATTAAATAGTGTGTATAGAGCCCCTTGGACTTAATTTTCTGTATTTTTCTTTTCTCTTTTCTTTTCTCTTTCTCTTTCTTTCTTTCTTTCTTTCTTTCTTTCTTTCTTTCTTTCTTCTTTCTTTGTGCTTGAGAGTTGGAGGAACTTGATATGAACACAAAATAAGTCTGAATTAAGGTTCTGCAGTTCTAGTTGTTTATCTCTAGTCTAGTTGCAAACAAGGTATAGAAGAAACAGGTGTCAACTAGTAGCCTACTCAGTTTTGTGCCCACCCTCCAGGTCCAAGCTCTCCATGGCATTCTTACCAGAGCTCCCCTAGCAATGGTCTGTGCTCTCCTGTGATCTTGTAGCCAGGAAGCTTCTGATCCCACAGACAAGGGCCCACACCCAGTACAACTGGCTCTGGGTGGGTGGGGGTTGGTTTTCTCCTGTGTGGGATGGAAAGCATGCACTACATAGGTGTGGGCAGCTAATGCTCCCTGAGGTGAGTGTTAACTAGTGAGGGGCAGAGATAAAGAGGTCAGCATTTAGGTTCTTCTCCTTTCCCACTCTACTGTCCTGACATGCAGAAATCCACATTAATGAAAACTGCTACCAAGCAGTAGCTCACTAAATACTGCATCTGCTCACCCTGCTTTCCTGTCTCACTGCACTTTTGTTCATTATTCCTACTTCTCTTAGGGTGCATTCATTAATACATTGGTAGCATATAAGATTCTCCTTTAGCACTGTTTTTCAAGGACTCTGGATGAAGATGCAACCTGAAGTATTTAATAGCCTGCCAGGAGTAAGCAGAGATCAATCAGAGAAGGCAGTGGGAGGATCTGTCATTGTGTGGGGCTGGACCATCTGAATGCTGTGTCAGGGAGGGCTGGCATGGACTCTGAGGCCTCAACATCGGGAAAGGGGACATAAAAATGACATGATCACACCAGGAGGAGCCAGTGCTGTTGCAACCAAAGATGTCTGGGAGCAGTGGTGGGTGCTGAAGGCAGAAAGTTAGCTTTTGGTTTCCAGAGGAGCTAGCTGCAAGCTATGCTGGGGACTTCAGGCAGGAGCTAGTCTGTGGGCAGTAGAAACCCAGTGCAGTGTGTACAGCCTAGGCATCATCTTTGTCAGACATCATCATCTTGCCGTCAGTGCACACACTCCTCTCATACTTCCCAGGCTCCCCTCATCAGACAGGCCTGGTCTCTCAGGGGTCCTGGACTTATACTGATCCAATCCCCCTAGAGGAAGGCTTTAAAAATAAAAATATATTACTATCATGATTTCCCTCACTTTTTATTAAGTACTTCTGAGCAAAACTCAAGATTAGCAAAGCAAACACCTTTGTCTTTTTGGCATCTTTGGGGAGTAATTAACTCCATTTTGGCTGCTTTTCTCAGTTATTGCTATATTTTAAGGTTCTCCTGGATCCCTGATCATAGAAGTGACTCCATCTGGACAGAACGCCCCCCTCCTCACTGGCTGCTGAGAAGCCTCCTTGACTGGATTTCCAATGCAACTGGCTGGGTCTGCAGTAGATAGGGACTCCTGTTCCTGGTGCTGTGACAAAACCTAAACATGGCCCACTGATCCTCCCTTTCAGGCCTGTGTTGCCCTGTGTAACCTCTGCCCTCCAAATGTCCTCTACTTTCCTGCTCCAACTGAATCACTATATCTATCCTCTGAGGAGTTGCCATACAACTATGAGGAGCCTAAAAACACAATTTTGTATGCACAGAATAGGAGTAAGTGTGTAACTCTCTTTCTCCAGTCCTTCAAGGGTCCAGTATGGGTGTGTGCATGTTTGTATGTATACACAGGTATGCTGCTCCACGCACATGTATACGCATGTGTGAATGTGTGCCTGTGAGTGTATGTATATGTGAATGTGTGTGCACCACTTCTTCTAGATTAATTAATTAATTCATTTATTATTATTTATTTATACCTCTTTAAATGTCCCTGTGATTTGAGCTGCTCCACCCTCTTTCCATCCCAGTCCCCATCCTTGAAATGACACCATGAGACCACTGGACTTAAGTGCACATTCTCACCATTCTCCAGGGCAGATGCCCTTGCATCCTGTCCAGTTCTTACTCTCTTGCATATGGACACTACCCAAGGTTATCCAAGCTTCAGGTTCTGAGGGGACAGTCCTGACCGAATTACATCTACTTCTGGCACGAATTACAAGTTTGGGAGGTTCCCCAAACCACCCTCATTTTTGATATTTTGCTAGAAGGAACTCAGTGAAAATTCCTATAGTTATAAAGATCGTTTATCTCAGGGTTAGGACATAAATTAAAAGCAGCAAAGGGAAGAGCCATATAGGACATTGTTCAGGAGCAGTTCCAGTCTTCCTTTCCCTGTGGACTCTGGGCTGGTATTGTCAACTACCAGCATGATGTAGATAATATACACAGTATGATGCTGACCAGGGAAACTCACCAGAGTCTTTGTGTTCAGAGTTTCATTAGGGCTAAGTTACATGTTGCCTGTGTGGCTGATCTTTAGTCTCTTGCCCTCTCAGAGGTCAGGCTGACATTAGTTTTCTAGTTCCTCTGGAGGGGTGGCACCAATACCATGTGCTAAATCATAGTCATGCTGTGTGAACAGTCCCATCACAAATCGCATTGTTAGACTGTTAATGGACAAAGCCCTCAGGTAAACACAATGTCCTATCAAGCAGGATAATCCAGGGGCCTGAGGTCACCTCCTAGTAGCTGAGAACAAAGGCCATACTTCTTCTCTTTGGGTAAGGTTAATTCTCTACACAGACCCCTATCATCAGTCCCTGTTTTTGTTTGAAATTTGAGGATTGAGAGGAGTAAACAGCCTCTCTTCAAGTGCCAGGTGACTGAATGCTGCCCCTCAGAGCTGGGTGGCCCATCCCAGCCAAGTAGGAGGACTCTGGTCCTCAATCCAGTGAACTTCTGTTATGAAATAGCCATCACAGTTTGAAAAGCTTTCAAGTTAGTCACTTTCTTGTATTTTGTTTTGCTTTGTTTTTCTCCCATAATTAAGTTAACCTGTAGCAGGGAAAGCACTGGGTGGCAGCTAGTAGAAGAGGCCATCTGCCCACAGATTTTCCACAGTCCTTGAAGAAGAGTGATCCTGAAGTAAAAACAAAATTACAGCCAGCAACCTAAAATGGTGTCACACTGAGATACCTTCTTTTATGGTGTGCATGACCCTGCAGGCTGTGGAAAACTGGGCGTGTTCCACAGGGGCTCTTCCATGAGAGTGATGAGGATAAGTGCAACTCCTAGTTCAGGGAACATTTATTTCTTGTTCTTCCAAGGGTGTGTGCATATGTGTGCATGCCGTCTCATTCTGCCCTGCCAGCTACCATTTTCATATTTTTAAAATTAATTTTAGAGTTTAACTCCAGTATAGTTAACATACAGTGTAATCTTAGTTTCAGATATACAATATAGAGATTTAACAATTCTATATGTCATTCAGTGCTCATCTTGCCGAGTGCACTCCTTAATCCCCATCACTTATTTAACCCATTCCTCCACGGCTTCCCCTCTGGTAACCATCAGTTTGTTCTCTATGATTAAGCTTCTGGGTTTTGGTTTGATATTCTCTCCTTTTTCCCCCTCTTTGTGTTTTGTTTTTTTCTAAATTCCACATATGAGTGAAATTATATGATATTTGTGTTTCTCTGACTGACTTAATTTGATTAGTATTATGTTTTCTAGCTCCATCTATGTTATTGCAAATGGCAAGATTTTTTTATTTTTATGGGTAAATAGTATTCCATTGAATATATATACTGCTTGTTCTTTGTCTATTCATCTATTAATGGATACTTGGGCTGCTTCCATAATTTGGTTATTGTAAATGATGATAGAGTAAACGTAGGGGTGAATCTATCCCTTAGAATTAGTGTTTTTGTATTTTTTATGTAAAAATAATTTTTATGTAAATATTTTTTATGTAAATTACTGGATCATATGCTGTTCCTTTTTAAAATTTTTGAGGAAACTCCATGCATTTTCCACAGTTTCTGCACCAATTTGTATTCCCATCAACAGTGCACTAGGGTTCCTATTTCTCCACTTCCTCTACATTTGATGTTTCTTGTGGTTTTTATTTTAGCTTATCTGACAGGTCTGAGATGAGATCTCATTGTGGTTTTGATTTGCATTTCGCTGATGATGAGTGATGCCCAGCATCTTTACATGTGTCTCTTGGCCTTCTGGATGTCTTCATTGGAGAAACATCTGTTCATGTCTTTTGTCAATTTTTTATTTGTATTTTTATTTTTTATTTGTATTTTTTTATTTGTTTTTTGGGTGTTGAGCTGTATAGGTCCTTTATATATTTTGGATACTAACCCCCATTGGCTATGTCATTTACAAATATCTTCTCCCATTCTGTAGATTGTCTTTGAGTTTCATTGATTGTTCCTTTCACTGTGCAGAAGCTTTTTGTTTTGATGTAGTCATAATAGTTTATTTTTGCTTTCACTTTCCTTGTCTCAGGGGACATAGATAGAAAAAAAGTTGCTATGTCTGATGTTGAAGGAAAAAAAAAGTGCCTGTGCTCTCTTCTAGGATTTATATAGTTTCAGGTCTCAAATTTAGGTCCTCAATTTATTTTGAATTTATCTTTGTGTATTGTGGAAGCCAGTGGCCCAGTTTCTTTTAAAAAATAATGTTTTCATTTATTTTCTCTTTACTTTGAAAGAGACAGAGTGCAATCAGGGAAGGGGCAGAAAGAGGGAGACACAGGATCTGAGGCAGGCTCCAGGCTCTGAACTGTCAGTACAGAGCCTGATGCAGGGCTTGAACTCATGAACCATGACTTCATTACATGAGTGAAAGTCAGACCCTTAACTGACTGAGTCACCCAGGCACCTCAGTTTCATTGCTTTAATGCTTATTTATATATTTTGAGAGAGAGAAAGCACACACACACAAGCTGGGGAGGGACAGAGAGAGAGGGAGAGTGAGAATCCCAAGAAGTCTCTGTGCTGTCAGTGCAGAGTCTGATACTGGGCTTGATCCCTCAGATTGTGAGATCATGACCTGAGCCAAAATTGAATGTTGGAAACTTAATAATTGAGCTACCCAGGCACTCCCATTTTTTGCATGTAACCATCCAGTTCTCTAAACACCATTTGTTGAATAGGCTGTCTTTTTTCCAATGCATATCCTTTACTTCTTTCTCAAAAATGAACTGACCATATAAATGTGGATTTGTTGCTGGGCTTTCCATTATGTTCCATTGATCTATGTGCCTATTTCTGTGCTAGTATCATGCTGTTTTGATGACTACATTGTTGTAGTGTAATGTGAAATTGAGTGTGATACCTCCAGCTTTGTTTTTCTTTCACAAGATTATTTTGGCTATTCAGAATCTCTTGTGGTTTCACATACATTTTGAGATTATTTGTTCTAGTTCTCTGAAAAACTGCTGGTATTTTGAGAGAGATTACATTAAATGTGTAGATTGTCTGGGGTATTATGGACATTTGAACAATATTTGTTTTTCCAATCCATTAGCATGAAATGTCTTTCCATTTATTTGTGTCCTCTTCAGTGTCTTTCCTCAATATTTTATAGTTTTCAGAGTACCAGTCTTTCATATCTTTGGTTAAGTTTATCCCTAGCTATCTTAATATCTTTGGCACAATTATGAATAGGATTTATTTCTTAATTTCTATTTATGTTGCTTTATTATTAGTGTATAAAAATGCCATAGATTTATGTACATAGATTTTGTATTCTGCACCCTTACTGTATTCATTTATCAGTTCTAATAGTTTTTCAGTGAAGTCTTTAGAATTGTTCTACATAGTATCATGTCATCTGCAAATAGTGAAAGTATGACTTATTCTTTACCAATATGGATGCATTTTATTCCTTCTTCTTGTCTGATTTCTGTGGCTGGGAATTCCAGTACTATGTTAAATAATAGTGGTGAGAGTGGACATCCCTGTCTTATTCTCAACCTTAGAGGAAATTCTCTCAGCTTTTTACCATTGAGTATGGTGTTAACTGTAGGTTTTTCACAGATGGCCTTTATTATATTGAGGTATGTTCCCTCTAATCCTACTTTGTTGAAGGTTTTTATCCTGAATTAATGTTGCACTTTGTCAAATGGTTTTTATACATCTATTGAAATGGTCATACAAATTTTATCCCTTCTTTTATTGATGTGATCTATCACATTGAATGACTTGTGAATATTGAACCACTCTTGAATCTCAGTGATAAATCCCACATGATTGTGGTGAATGAATTTTTTAAATGTATTGCTGGGTTTGGCTTGCTAGTACTTTGTTGAGGATTTTTGGATCTATGTTCATCTGAGATATTGCCTGTAGTTTTTTGTTTGTTGGATTTATTTATTTATTTATTTTTGGAATGTACAAAACTATAGTGTATATGGAAGTCAGGCAAGAGACACAGGTTGATATATATATATATATATATATATAGCACAGCGTATATATATGTACATATATATACATATATATGTACATAAATGTACATAAAACTACCAACTTGAATATTTACTTATATCTCCTAGAATTCTACTTCTCTGGCCCCAAGTGTGAACATATGGTGCAGTGGTGAAATGTAAATGGGATTCTGGGAAGGATTGTTTTTCTTCCTAAAATAGTTGATATTTTTGTTCCCATCTGCTTTTCTTCTTTAAAAGTGGATAAAATGTTGCAGATACATCTACGAACCTGTGAACAAAATTTATGGAAATTTGGTTTGATGACATGAAACTAATTCCAAGATGACAATCTGACAGTTGTTTAATTACATAAGGATACTGTATATGAAAATGATATTTAAACTATGATGTGACATTAAATGTGGGGTGTGGCAGTTCATGATATTATTAGTATGATTCCATTCTAAATCACTTTGAGGATATCACATAATATTTAGTGTGGTTGGAAGAAATAAATATAATTATTTCCATTATATTTGAGTTGATATCTGTGATCAAGTCAGCACTAGGACCTACATCTATAAATTCCCGATGTAATGTGGTTTTCCTGGAGAAATGAATTAGATGATAAGATTGCAGCAGGCAGATATAAAATATGAAATCATCTGTGAGAGAATACACTTATAAAGAACAACATGTGTAGCTTCAGAATCAATCCAGTAAAATCAAAGTGAAGTTTTAAGAGAAGTAGGGAAAGAAATTTGTCACCTGAAGACTTAAAATTCCTCTTCCATCTCCTCCATCATCCCAACACTGCCTCCCACCCTTCTCTTCACCACCTCTAGAACACCACAAGGACTCCCATCTTCACTCCTCAACCACCTCCATCACCCCAACACTGACAAACACCACCTCACTTCCAAAACCCCATCAACATAGCCCCACATCCCACATACTACCCTCTACCACTATCACCATAAACCTGCCCATCATCTCCTCTGTTCCACCAAATCATTACATCAAACTCATTTCCCACAGCCTCCCTTCAAACACCTCCATCTACTAAGACTCCCACTTCTTTCCATGCATCACTTCCATCATGCCACTACTCCGCCACCTCTTCCACTTCACCACCTTTAATAGTCCAGCCTCACGTTCTTCTATGTCTATCACAACCCTGCATTCATGTCTCCTCCTCATCACACCACCATAGCTTCCACCTTCATCCCTAACATCATCACACCAACTTAGACTCCCGTCTCCTCCCCTTGAGTAGCACCATCCGCTAATACTTCCTCTCCCCTTCTCCCCTCCACTACTTCCATCACACTAATACACCTCTTACTGCTATACCTTCATTATTGTAAGCACCTCAACTCTCAATTTCACATCCTTTCCTCTTTCAGACCAAAACCAGTCTATCTGAACATCACCACACCACCCCATCTCCACATCCTCCCCTTCTCCACTTCCAATATTCCAAATATACCTTCTACTGCCACCTCTTGTCCACTATTTCTACCACACAAAACCTGATTTTCACCTCCCTCTCTTCACAACCTCCATCATAGAAGCCTGCTTCCTACTTTCTCCCCTGTACTATTGCATCATGCCTAACCAGCTTCTCACCTCCTTTCTTCCACCATCATTATCACACCAACACTGACTCCAACCTCCCCCTCTAAAGATACCATCATACCAATCTTGCATCCCATTTCCTACCTTCTGCCATATCCATCACATCAAAACAGGCTTTCATTTCTCACCCTCCACATCTATCACACCAAATCTAGCTCCAATCATCTCACTTCCACATCCTCTATCATACCAAACTACTTGCCTTTTTCTTCCTTCCAACATCCATTACACTAGACTTATTTTAAAATAAGCTTTACACCCAATGTGGGGCTTGAACTCATGACCCTGAGGTCAAGAGTTTCATTCTCTGCCAACAGAGCCAGCCAGGTGCTTCACATTCATCATACTCACCTCTCCCTACTACCACTCCCATCACACCAACATTGATTTACATCTAATCTCTTCTACATACACAAACAACCTACCTTCTATCTTATGCCCTCCACCAATTCATTATAAGAACACTGTTTCCCATTTCTTCTCTTTCTGCCCTCCTAAATACAAACATCAGCTGTCTGCTCCACTGCACCATTACTATCACTCTAAACCTGGATTAGGAGGTGTGAATCAGAGTGAGCATGATGGAGGTAGACCACAAGAAGAGATGGAGGATTGCTGATTTGATGGAAGCCATGGAATGCAGGGGGTAGGAGTAAGAATTGATGTGATAGACTGGTGGAATGATGAGCTGTGGAATGTGGGATTTGTGTAATAAAGGCCATTTAGGGGAGACAGTGGCCTTCAGTTTTGGTGTGATAAGGGTATGGAAGAGATGGATTAGGAATCTGATTTAGAATGTTGGCAGTTTGGAGGGGAGGACATGGAAGGCAAGATGGGATGGCTGGAAGTGGTAGAGGGGTGTAGGTGGGAGCCAGTATTGGTAAGATGGAGGTAGTAGAGTAAGGAGTAATGTTTGGGGTTATGACATTAATGAAGGGGAGGTGGTAAGAAGTGCATTATTTGATGAAAGCAGTGGTAGAGAGGAAGGGGGAGGCAGTATTGATGTGATGAGGTTTGTAGAGGAGAGAAGGTGGAATTCTAGGTTGTTGTGATGGTGGTCATGGAAAGGTAGAGTCATAGTTAGCATGATGATGTTGGTAGAGGTGGCCAATGGGAGAGGGCTTGGTGAGTAGGAGTTGGTTTATGGGAATGAAGTAGGAGACAGAACTGATAATGTAGAGATTGTGGAGTGGAGAAGAATGTCAATGTTCAGACAGTGTTGGTGTGATGGTGATGGTGGAGAGGAGAAACCCCATCTCCCACTTCCTCCATTGGACAGTGCTGCTCTTGATCTCAATTTTCTCTTCTGCAAAATGGGTACTGCAATTGTTGGATGGTTAAAGAAGTTCCAAATGCCTGCTGTAGAGTAGGTGTTCAATGAAATTAGTTTTTACCTGTCCCTCAACTTTATCCTTGAAACTTTGGCCTCTCCCTGGATTTTGGTATAAATAAATAAATAAATAAATGGGATATTATGGAGTTATTCATTCTGGGTCTTTTGAACTGTAGGGGTGTGATCTTGACTCCTTGGATGTAAGGATCTTGACTCCTTCCTGCAGTTGTATTGGAGAGGAAGAGAGGCTCACTCAGTCTCCAACTCCTCTGACATTTGGATCAGGGACACGTATCACCACTAGCAACAAACATGGGGTGGTATACAAAGCTATAGCCACCATTATGCATTTCCTAAGCTTAGGGTTCTGGAGACAGTTGACATGTGGAAGCATTTCCCACTCACTCACAGCTTGGCATTCTGTTCTCCTCTTTCAGCAGAGACATTCAAATAGTGCAAGATCATGAGATTTCCCAAACTAATTCTATCTTACTTTAAGAAAGATAGTCCCCCTCTCACTATAGAAAGACACACTTTCTCTTGCCATTGAAGTGACAGACGTTGTTTGTTTTTTCCTAAGAAGTTAGGAAGCTGCCTAAGAAGTCAAACCACAGGAGAAAGATGAGCTTTCCTTGGCATTGTCCCATGCATATTCCAGCAGCAAACACTTGTTTGAAAATTCTCACTCACAGGTCAGGCAGATGAGTCTTCCTTTCCTGACCCTTTATAAAGAAAATAATCCTGAGCAAGAAGGAGCTGGGCTTTCAGAGAAACTGGAGGCATCTTAGTCTAGTCCACTATGAGTTAAGCCATCTTACATTCTTGAGTAGGGCCCCTGCCATCTTCTGGTAAATTATCTAAGCATGGTCAGGTGCTTTGTCTCATTTAGGAAATGGCTCAAGACAACCTTCCCAAGTCTCCTCAAATGTCTTTTTGCCCTGCCACGTCTAACTTCCACACAGTTTCATGTCTCATTCCTGGCCCCAAGGGATTAAAATCAGTAAAAATACATTAAAAAATGCTGTCCTATCTTCAAAAACATCACTGGTTGAACAAACATTTATTGGCCTGGATATGTTTTTAACACATCAAAACAAAGCACCACTTGAGAAATCTCAAGCAAAGCAAATATCTAATGGCATAAATAAGACAACATAAATATAAGCCATGGATGAACTTACTCTCTCTGACGGTGTATTTGTGTGGCATTCTTTTAGTTCTGAAGGGTCCACTTAGGCTTGTATCTACGTGTACTCACTGATGTGTGACTGTGAAGGGTGCTTGACTTCTCTTCAAGAGTTTCATGGCCATATATCATGACATGTTTGGGAGAGGTTGTAAACAACCAACATCATGGAATCTGACTCTGCTTTTATCACTATACTTAGTACTCATCTCAGGATCTTGACACAAGGATGAAAGAGTAAGTAAGTAAACAAACACCTCACAGAGGTGAGGGCCATCAGAATAGAAGGATGAAGGTGCTCAGCAAGTAAGGAAAATAGGACTATAGTGGTCACTAAGGGAGACACTTGCCCTTTTCTTCCTATTCAGATTCTCACTGAGCTTCTTTCTGAAGCAAATAACTGAACTGGTGGCTCAGATAGTTTTTTGCCTCCTCTGCTTCATTGTTGTAGCCACCCATTTTCTGGGCCCATGCCCAGGGGCCCACAATGACTTAGCAGTTGAGTAATGCTTTAGACTTTATGCAAAACGTTCCCATTTTTTTTTACCTCATTGAATTCTAATAGCAGTCAGTATTATGTGCCCTTCTTCCCTGACACCTTCTACTTCATAGCCAACTCCTCTTTTATATTGCCTTCCCATTCCCTTCCATTTACTTTTGTGTTGGATAATCTCAGGGTCTATTTTCCTTCCTCTCCCTTCCCCATTCCCCTCTGTTTATTTGGGTATGAACATTGAGTACCATGGCTTAAAGACCATACCTTGGATAACTGCCACATCTGTGTCCTCAGCCCTGACTTTTCCCCATTAGCTCAAGATTCTTTTGTGCATCCGCCTCCCCTTTATATCCATGCAGATGTGTAGCAGACATATAAAACTGAACATATCCAAACAGAACTGTTGGTGACCCCATGAAATCTGTCCTTCTCAGCTCTTCCTCATCTCTCTAAAAGAAATGAGTCAAAAATAATTTGAAGTAACTGAGATTAAAATTCTAAGAGTCATCCTTGATTCTTTATTTTCCTTCATATCCCACATTTAGTTCATTACACATTCTTTTCACACTGTCTCTAAAATCCATCATGAATCCACCCATTTCCCTCCACCTTTACTACTACCAGTTCAAGCCAATCCACCATTATCTCTGGTTTAGATGAGACTGTGGCTCCAAGCACTTTGCCCTTGCCTCCACTCCACCTATAAAATAAACATATTCACTCAATGGTAGAATGATCTTTATAAAGTTTAGGTCATATCATGACATTTCACTGCTTACAAACTTCAAAGGCATTCCCCTTAGGATACAGTGTGGAATTCTTTGACTTGCTCTTGACTCATCTCCTAACTCTCTCACTCCATTGTAGTCACTCTAGCTCTCTTGATGTGTTTGCACTTACCATATTGTGCCCAATATCAGGACCTTGTACTTGTTGTTCCTCTGCCTAGAGTCCTTTCTCCCATTATTTCAAGGCTGACCTATCCTATCACTATCGTATCACTTGGACTTTGGCTGAGATACACCCTTTTAAATAATGCCACTTAGAAGGTGCATCATATTCTCCCACTTGACTTTTATTTTTTGGCAATTTTTATAACACTTGTCATTATCTCAAATTATTTTATTCATTGAGTTGCTTATTGCTATAGACTCAATTGTGTCCCTTCAAAATTCATATGTTGAAGCTCATATCTTCTATATTTAGAAATAAGATTTTTGCTGGCATTTAAGTTTAAATGAGATCATAAGTGTGGGATGCTAACCTAATAGGATTAATGGACTAATCAGAAAAGTAAGAGAGACAGTGATCTCTCCCTCTCTTTCCCCTCATACATTCGTGCACCAAGAAAAGGACTTGGAGAGGACATAGTGAGAAAGTAGCTGTCTATTAAGCCATGAAGAGGACACTTGCCAGGAACTGAATTATCCACAACCTTGATCTTGGACTTCTTAACTGCAGAACTGTGGGAAGTAAATGTCTGCTGTTTAAGCCACCCTTTCTGTAGTATTTTGTTATGGCACCCTAAGGAGACCAGTACACTTATGTATTTACTGTCTATCTATTCACCACTAAAATGTAAATGACATGGGGTCAGGAGCTCTAACTGAGAACTTAATCCTGAGTCTCAGTGCCTAGAACAGTACCTGATACAGAATCAATGCTCAACATATGCTTGATGAATGAGAGAAATAATGCCTGAATGGGCATTGCAGGAGCTATTTTTGATCTACCCATTTTTTAAAGCTTTTATTTGAATTCCAGTTAGTTAACATACAGTATAATATTAGTTTCAGGTATAGAATTTAGTGATTCAACACTTGCATATAAAACCTAGTACTCATCAAAAATGCCCTCCTTAACCCCCAACACCTATTTAACCAAGTCTCCCAACCACCTCCACTCTGGTAACCCTGTTTGTTCTCTAACTCTAACAGTTAAGAGTCTGTTTTTTGTTTGCCTCTTTTTTTTCTCCCTGTTTGTTTTGTTTCTTAAATTTCACATATGAATGAAATTACACGGTATTTGTTTTTCTCTGATTTATTTTGCTTAGCATAATACTCTCTAGCTCCATTCACGTCATTGCAAATGACAGGAATTAATTATTTTTTATTTATGTGAGTAATATTCCATTTGTGTGTGTGTGTGTGTGTATATATGTGTGTGTGTATATATATATATATATATATATATATATATATATATATAATCTTTATCCATTCATCAGTCAATGGACACTTGGGCTCTTTCCATAATTTCACTGTTGTTGATAATGCTGCTGTAAACACCAGGGAACATGTATCCTTTTGAATTATTGTTTTTGTATCCTTTGGGTGATACCTAGTAGTGCAATTGCTGGTATTTCTATTTTTGACTTTTTGAGGAATGTTCATATTGTTCTTCAGAGTGGCTGCACCAGTTTGCATTCCCTCCAACAATGCAAGAAAGTTCCCCTTTCTCCACATCCTTACCAACACCTGTTGTTTATTGTGTTGTTAACTTTAGCCATTCTGACAGGTTGTGAGGTGTTATTTCATTGCAGTTTTGATTTGTATTTGTCTGCTGATGAGTGATATTGAGAATTTTTTCATGCATCTGTTGACCATCTTGACCTACCCACTTTAAAGACAAGGAATCTAGAGTCCACGTCAGCTGGTAAATGGCAGAGTTGGTCTCAGATCCAGAATCTCTGAGCTCTAGTTTAGCTCTCACATCAGCTACAATCACCACTTCCTCTACAAGAAATGATGCAAATGTAAATTCAAGTAATTCTTTTAAAGATATGAACCATCATTGTTTTTTTTGTTTTTGTTTTTCGTTTATCTGATCTCAGAACTCCAGGGTAGCCAGGGAGGATTATATTCAATTTAAATAATAAAGAAACCTAGGCTTTCAGCAGTTCTGATGTTACCCAGTCTCTATTCAAGTCAGGGATACCAAAGCTCAGTCTTTCATAGTCATGGCCATTCTGAGTTCTGTCCCAACTTTTTGGAAGTATGTAAGAGTCACGGAGGAGCAGGAAGGTAGGAGTTGCCTACCCACTTAAAATATGATGAAAACATATTTTGAAATATATGATGAAAGGGTGTGCATGCGAAGGGTGAGGTGGTTGACCTGGAGGGAGGCTGGTCATGGTCTATGAGCTGCTCCTCACACAGGGGATGGAGTTTTGGGGAGTATCAGCAGTCTGGACTCCAGGGACTGTCTGTGACATGAGCAAACCCAGTCTCTCTGGATCTTTGTTTCCCAATCTGAAAGGAGGTCTTGACACTATTTCCTGCCCCAAGCTACCAACTTGTTCTTATTCCTCCTCCACAGTTCCTTGCAGGGATATCTGGATGCCTGCCCTGACACTGAACTAGCCCCCTGACAAGGCTCCCGCTGTGCCCATCTTCCCAGAAGTAGAGCTTACTCTGCCTTCTGGCTTGGGTGGGGGACATAGGTATGCAGAAAGGAGATTGCCCATGGCTGTTGCTTTTCTTGTCTTTAATTGGAAACTAGACCTGAGAGAGTTTATCAGGACTTTTGCTCCCAGACATTCTTCTTTCTATAGACCCAGTCCAGATCCTCATGATTTAAAGCCTTAAAGCCTTCTCTTCAGAACCAGCTGGTCCCTGAATCCCACCACCCCTCCCCCGACCTCCCTCCATACCAGCCTACCCTGGCATAATCCTAGGGAAATGTCCTGCAGGATCTGGAATTGCAAAATGGAAAATGCCCTGTGGGAGGCACACAACATGACCTCCACAGTGCACTGGAACACAGGAAACAAGACTTGCTACCACTTCTCAGTTTTGGTGAAGCAGAGCAAAGAAGGCTTTGGATATTCTCAGAGGTGTCAGATCTATAAGATGAGGGTCTATAACTAGGCCGACAGAGGTTTGCTAGTCTTCCTTTTGAGTTGGAAAATAGAACTCCAGAGTATGTAGCATATAATATCAGCAAAATTTACTCTCTTTTTCTATAAACACAATCATTTGAAATGGCAGAATATTCTCTGGTTATTAATTATAAGGAAGCTGATATATGACTTAGATTAAGATTAAAAAAAAAGATACAGGGTGCCTGAGTGGCTCAGTGGGTTAAGCATCCAACTCTTGACTTCATCTCAGGTCATCTCACAATTCGTGAGTTCGAGCCCCATGTCGGGCTCTGCACTGCCAGTGTGGAGCATGATTGGGAATCTCTCTCTCCCTCCCTGTCCTTCCTCTTCTCTCTCTTTCTTTCAAAATAAATAAATAAATTAATTAAAAACAAAAGATGTACAATATCCTGGTTCAGTAAGTTTATTTCTCAGAGTCTTGAACCAAAACCAGCCAGTGTCTGGTGTGCATGGTAGGATAAAGTACACTTTCACCTACAATGTTATCCTCTAGGTGGATACTTTCTGAGAGCACATACGGAGCCCCTGAGAGAAGTGATATGAGAGCCTAGTGTGCAGAGCCCTTAGGAGCAACTTCCAAAACAGATTTCAGAAGATGCCTTTCATGGTAAGCTGGGCTGTAAGAGGTCTCCAGCTACCTCCTCAGCTCCTCCCACTCTCTCCACATCTTCTACTTTTACTTGTGAAGTAAAAAACTAGAGTTCTTTTTTTTAAATTTATTTATTTTTATTTTTTTTAAATTTATATCCAAATTAGCATAGAGTGCAACAATGATATCAGTAGATTTCTTAGTGCCCCTTACCCATTTAGCCCATCCCCCCTCCCACAACCCCTGCAGTAACCCTCAGTTAATTCTCCATATTTATGAGTCTCTTCTGATTTGTTCCCCTCCCTGTTTTTATATTATTGTTGTTTCCCTTCCCTTATGTTCAACTGTTTTGTCTCTTAAAGTCCTTATATGAGTGAAGTCATATGATTTTTGTCTTTCTCTGACTGACTGATTTCACTTAGCATAATACCCTGCAGTTTCCTCCATGTAGTTGCAAATGGCAAGATTTCATTCTTTTTGATTGCTAAGTAATACTCCACTGTGTGTGTGTGTGTGTGTGTGTGTGTATACATATATATATGTATGTATATATACACACACATATATATCTGCATCTTCTTTATCCATTCATCTATCCATGGACATTTGGGCTCTTCCCATGCTTTGGCTATTGTTGATAGTGCTGCTATAAACATGGGGGTGCATGTGTCCCTTCAAAACAGCACACCTATATCCCGTGGATAAATGCCTAGTAGTTCAATTGCTGGGTCATAGGGTAGTTCTATTTTTAGTCTTTTGAAGAACCTCCATACTGATTTCCAGAGTGCCTGCACCAGCTTGCATTCCCACCAGCAATGCAAAAGATATCTTCTTTCTCCGCATCCTTGCCAACATCTGTTGTTGCGTGAATTGTTAATGTTAGCCATTCTGACAGGTGTAAGGTGGTATTTCATTGTGGTCTTGATTTGTATTTCCCTGGTGATGAGTGATGAGCATTTGTTCATGTGTCGGTTGGCCATCTGGATGTCTTCTTTGGAGAAGTGTCTATTCATGTCTTTTGCCCATTTCTTCACTGGATTTTTGGATGTTGAGTTTGATAAGTTCTTTATAGACTTTGGATACTAGCCCTTTATCTGATCTGTCTTTTGCAAATATCTTCTCCCGTTCTGTCGGTTGCCTTTTAGTTTTGTTGATTGTTTCCTTCTCTGTGCAGAAGCCTTTTATTTTGATGAGGTTCCAGTAGTTCATTTTTGTTTTTGTTTGCCTTGCTTCCAGAGACATGTTGAGTAAGCAGTTGTTGCGGCCAAGATCAAAGAGGTTTTTTCCTACTTTCTCCTAGAGGATTTTGATGGCTTTTTGTCTTAAATTTAGGTCTTTCATCCATTTTGAGTTTATTTTTGCATATGGTGTAAGAAAGTGGTCCAGGTTCATTCTTCTGCATATTGCTGTCCAGTTTTCCCAGCACCAGTTGCTGAAGAGACTGTCTGTATTCCATTGGATATTCTTTCCTGCTTTGTCAAAGATTAGTTAACCATAGAAAACTAGATTTCTGTTTCATGAGGTTTAAAACCAAAAGAAAAAAGAGATTGTCAATGCCATGCCTTACTTCATTACATGTCCCTCACCCAGGTCAAACAGAGAAGTCATACAGTGACTCCCAGTCAGTCTTGTGAAGTTTAGAATAGAGTGTTGTCCCTCAAAATAGTCTTTTCTCTTCCATTCTTTATATAGAACTGAAATGACATTATGTAGGCTCTAATTTCTGTTTGTTGAATCAGGTAGAATTCAAAACTGTTCTGAGAATATCTATCCCTTTTCCCAGAAACCATATAGTTTGAAAATAAAAATGGAAAACACTTGGAGACATATTTAGAGTGAGTGATAAGATGAAGGAAAGTGTGAACAATAAATTTTGTATTTCTTGCTCAAGGTTGGATGGTTGGATAATGATGCCATTTACTGAGATAACAAAGACTACATAAGAACAGGTTGATGAGAGAATGGTGGCATTTGAAACATTCATTTTTGGATTCCAGTGAGCCATTGCAGTGAAGCTGTCATGTGAACCATCTGTTGCTCCAAGGAGAGATCTGGACTGGAGGTGTGGATCTGCATGTTGTTTGCACATGGATGGTCTAGATGCCCTAAAGGGGTTGGGAGAGATGTAGCTACCTGACTGTCCTCCTGGGAATGTTTTGCAGGGCTCAAGATGTCATTAGGGAAGCTGGTTGTTTTAACATCCCTTCCACTTCAACTCTGCAGAGCTCACGTGGGTAATAATGGTTGTCCTGTTTCAACTTGAATTGTGGGAGACAGGGTGGCAGGTTTGTGTAAGAAAACCAATTGTGTGTAAAGCTTATGGCCCATAACTGGCTGCAACATCATTTTATTTTTTAAATCACATTTTAGGAGAGTTTAAAGGTTGGTATGTATTTGTGTCTGTATACAGTGTTCTATTTCAGATCATATGAACTTGGTAACTCAGAATAATCTATATTCATTATATAAAAATCACTGACTGAATAATGGCAAATTTAAGTAATTCTGCTTTCTTAATTATAAAAATACTTTTATATTTTAGGTTCTAAGTGGTAGTGGGAATAATACAATTATTGGATAATTGGATAGAGTTAGCATTGGTATTTGTGTCTTCAAAGTCCTTTGCTGCTTGGTCACTCACATTCTGTTATTAGCCAAAACAAACACAATCTCTTTTGTCTATTTTATCCAGGACACTCCTAGTGGCAGGCATCTCCATGCCTCCTTCCTCTCCTATCTCTCCCTCTCTGTATTTTTCTTTTATAGAGTCCAAATATTATTCATTTGGACTTTTCCAAAACTAGCTAGCAACTCTCCATCTCAACTGTTCCCCCAACACAGTATCCCATTTTCACATACAGTTTTATATATAATAAATGAGAAAGATTTCTAATTCTATAACCAAACCCTACAGTGTAAATTCAAGGTTTTACATCCTATAATGTGATTATAATTATAACCTTCCTTTTGTTATCCTTGTCAGAGACTAATGTGGCTGCATCAATGGTCTAAATGGAAATATTTTCACCTCCAGTCCCATTCTTTTACATCCTCCAAAGTAAAAAAGAAACAGCTATTAAAACACAAAATATACAAATATATTAATTCAGCTCAACAAGCAGAATTGGTGAGCATTCAGCCCACCACAGAACTCACCAAATGTGACTGGTCAAATTCTATAGTTTCCATTGTTCTTTCAGGAATCACCCTGTTCTATGGTCTCTTCCCTCAAGCTTAGGAGACTCTGAGAGATGCAGCTCAAGTATATACAACAGGAGAACAAATAGAAGTAGGTCTGTTTGATGAAATAAAATGTTTCATCTCCTTGAGACTCAATGTGTTCATCAATGATTACCTATGGAGTTGGCACCAGGGTCCTGGCCCTATCACTGGAAGCTCTGTTTCATAGGTCTGGAGCAAGCTTGAGAGCTGCATATTGAAAACTTCTACAATGATTGTAATGCCACCTAGATTGATAACCATTCTGAAACGTTAATGTGCAGATTCCAATTCAGTATTTTGAATGTAGAATCTAAGATTCTACATTTCTAACAAGCTCCAGGAAATGGTGATGTTGCTGGTTAATGGACCACAATTCAAGCCTCAACGTTCTAGATTTTTGTAAACATTGGCTGCCTAATAGAACCATGCAAGTCCTCCCCTAATCAATAATATCTATGAAACTATCAGTAGAATCCCTATCCTAGGCAAGCTATAGCAGTCTGACCCACGCTGGCTCATTATTCAGATATTCTTTTTATGGAATATGATCAGTGACCCAGAGACTGTAGAAGATTAACGTTTATTAATCCTGATTACAGTGACATCAGTGAGGCTGTTATTGGTTCCTGAGACTCAATTTTCCAGAGCCACTATGGTTCTTTCACTTGATGAGTCTTGTTTTCAACTTTTACTTTACAAGATATTCCATCTTATTCCAAATAAACTTATTTTTTGTTTGTCAGACAAATTATCTTTCTGTCACCTACAACTAAAGAACCATAATTGATATTTTCTGTATGAAATGTATAACTCTCCAAAAATATGCTCAACCTACATGTTAGTATTGTTTTCTGAAAGTGATACAGTGATAAAAGCCACCTACCTTTTCTCACATTTCCGTCCCAACCTGGAATTCAAGACTTAGAGAATATATCTGTCACCTACTCCTGCCTTATATTTTGATTTGACTTTGCATAAAGAAGCTCTCTGAGGCAGGATTTTGATTAAATTATTATACAGTAAAGCTCAAAACTTCTGCCCAAACTGATTCTTACTGATTCTTTTTATGAAAAAAAAAAAAAAAATATATATATATATATAAACAGGGACGCCTGGGTAGCTCAGTCTGTTAAGCGTCCGACTTCGGCTCAGGTCATGATCTTACGGTTTGTGAGTTTGAGCCCTGCGTCGGGCTCTGTGCTCACAGCTCAGAGCCTGGAGCCTGCTTTGGATTCTGTCTCCGTCTCTTTCTGCCCCTCCTCATTTGTGCTCTGTCTCTCTGTCTCTCAAAAATAAATAAATGTAAAAAAAATTAAAAAAACATATAAACAAACAAAATTCAACTGAATGAAATTTAAAGACCTTTCTGACTTATTCAATAATCTGTGAATCAGGCATCATCCAATACAGAGATAGAAAGTACCCCCAAGGAGCTGTGCGGTATGAAAGACTTAAAGACAGAAGGGAGCCAGGAAAAAAAAGTTGCATTAAACAAACAGAAAAAAAGCAGATTGGTTATGGCAAGGCAACTTTCCTTTAGGGGATGGATGGGACTATTGGGCAGATTACCTAATTAGTGCTGATTAGGCAATTCATGATTGGCTTTACATTTCATTTCTGGAAGAGGTGAAACTATAATTCTCTGCCCCTAAGCTGCTCACATGCTCACTCTTTTGATCTTTCTCTCAAAATAAAGAAATAAACTTTAAAAAGAAATAATAGGTTGGCCCTTCATTATATTTTAACAGAGCAAGAAGGTGTTTGCACTATGTCCAACACCATTTACTGCACTTGGATTGAAAATGTAATTAAGTCAGTTTGATGAGAAAAGTTTTAGCAAAAGCAACTCCATTTAGGGCCTGTTGTCTTGTTTTAGACAATTTCTCTCTTTTGATCAGACTCTCTGCCTCACTGAAAAATGTGACCAAAATTTCAGTCGTTAGCAGTATTTCCCAGCCACCTCTTCTGGATTTCTTACAAGTTTTTTTTTTTTTCTTTTTGTTTGTGTATTTCTAAAGCACTTTTTGGTATTGATAAGTCATGACACTGGTTTCATATTCTCTAATTTGGGGTCATTCTCTTTATTCCCTTTCTGATGTTCTATCCTTAGATCATTTGGGTGGTGGTTAGCAGCCCTGAATGTGAATTTAAAACTTTTGAGAAAATATAGCACACCAGGGAAACGTCTATGATTATTGTAAGTAGGATAATTCCTAATGTCTGGAGTGCAATTTGTAGCCATGGTCCCCAAGAACCAAACCAATGAAAATGAAATTCAATAAATAAATAAATAAATAATGAAAAAGTTATATTCTTAAGACAACTGGTTTAATCTTATGTAGCTGAGTCTCAACTTCAGCAGAAGTATCAATCCAAGTGCAGTAAATGGTGTTGGACATAGTGCGAACACCTTATTGTTTTGTTAAAATATAATGAAGGGTCATCCTATGATTTGTTTTTAAAGTTTTTATCTTTATTTTGGGAGAGAGATCAAGAGAGTGAACATGTGAGCAGCTTAGGGGCAGAGAGAGAGGGAGACAGAAAGAGAATTTCAAGCAAGCTCCACACTGTCAGTGCAGAGCCTGATGCAGGGCTCAAACTGATGAACCTGAGACAAAACCAAAAGTTGGACACTTAACCACCGAACCACCCAAGTGCCCAAAGAGATATCCAATTATTGAGAACAATTTTGGCTTAGAAGTCCAGGGATTTCAGTTGAACAACAATTGCTTTAGCAGCAGATTAGGCAATATTTGTGAGTTAAGGAGAGAGGTTCTTGATCATAGTCTCATTTGTATTTATTCCTAGCCAGAGGAACAGTAATTTACCAAAAGAAGTAAATTTTTAATCATGAATTCCTTCTGGTATTTTCCATTTGAGTCTGTGGTTCAGGACTAGAAAGGTGACAACCATGGAGACCAGTAAAATTTAAGGGTGAATAGACAAGAATTTTTTTTAATGTTTATTTATTTTTGAGAGAGAGAGAGAGAGTGCAAGCAGAGGAGGGGCAGAGAGAGAGAGAGAGAGAGGGAGAGAGAGAGAGGATCCGAAGAGGACTCCATGCTGACAGCAGAGAGCCCAATGCGAGGCCCAAATTCTTGAACCCCGAGATCATGACCTGAGCCAAAGTCAGATGTTCAACCTACTAAACCACCCAGGTGTCCCCACCATAAGAGATGGTTTTATTACACTTGCCTCATGTTCCTTTCTTTGTACAGAGCATGAATGCTCTGGATTCCCTGGTTTGGGGTTGTTAGCCAGAGACAGTAAAATGGATTCTCTGACTTCTTGCTGAGAAACTGAGGCATTGGAAATCAGAGAGAAGTTTGTGATGGGCAGAACTATAGGGTCATCAGCATCATGGCAAATTCAACAGTCATTTGGAAGTTGGATTATCCCCACCTCTTTGCAATGACCTGAGATAGGAGAACAATGATATTTTCTTTCCAGATCAGAAAAAAGGTAAACAAAAGAATCATAAAAACTTTTATGGACTAAGAATTAGGAAAAGTATGGTAAAAGAGGGAAAGAAGAATGAAAGGAAACGTTCTTGGGCAGATAAAGAATTTGATTTTGGGAAGTTTGTCAAAGAAATATCAAAAGGTTTTGGACACATATGATTTCACTCATATGTGGATTTAAGAAACAAAACAAATGAGCATGGGGATGGGAAGAGGGAGAGAGGCAAACTGAGAAGCAGACTCAGCTACAGAAAGCAAACTAGTGGTTATCAGAGGACAAGTGGTTGGGGGATGGGTAGATGGATTAAGTAGGTGATCCGGAGAATTAAAGAGGGCACTTGTTGGTGAGCATGGGACATTGTAAGTGATGAATCACTAAATTGTACACCTGAAACTAATTTTACTAATATCAATGTTAACTAACTTGAATTTAAATAAAAATTTTAAAAAATATACTTGAGAAAAAAGAATCACAGATTTTTGTGCAATAATTATTATATATGTAACAGAGTGACAATAGAAAATGTTAAAAACAGATAGAAAAGTAATTACATAGTTGTGAAAAAAACTTAGATCTTTGAATAACAAGAAAAGTAGATTACTTAAGTAACCAAAGACCAGATGACAAAAAAAAAAAAAAAAACATGAATACATGAAATTGTGATAAGAAATCTGTTTTCTAAGCAGATTACTTAAAAGGTAAAGAAAAACCTTTCACCATATCTTATTAGCAACAAATCAAAAAATTTTGTCCTTTGATTAAATGAAAAAAAATTAAGTTCAAGTCTTATGTAAGTTCTCTATTTGTATCAAAACTTATTTTTTAAACCCTTATAATAATAGTTCAATTTTAGCTAGCTTGATTGTACAAGGTAAAATTCTTTCTGTTTTATTTTCTCTCTCTTCCCAGCTTTCTGTGCCATTTTGTTCTTTATCTCTTTCCCATTCTGACATAACCAGTTTTATTTGAAGACAAATTTACTTTATTTTCCCTTAAAAATGCATCACTCTATCTCATATCTTTCCTTAGCTAAAAATACATCCTATTTTCATGTATACAGCGGTGTTTCCCTTATTATTTTTAGCAGTTTTAAATATACTTATTAATTAAAATTCTTACCTCTTAAAAGCCTCAATTTCTAGTGAAAACTAAGTATTATGCAATTATGAACTTTCTATTACATAAGCACTGTCAAATTTATGAATATATTTTAGAATTTTGGAAACATACACTGCCTAATAGTACAATTTTTCAATGTGGCAGAAATGTTTACTAAAAAATCCAAATATATTTAGTTCCTCTGTTATAAAAAGCTGAAAACAGGTAAACCTATGTTCAATAATTAATGTTTTATTATTTTACCTGGTTTGGAAATAATCTAGATAGTCAATGAGTATCCATCATTTAACTTAGCAGAACTCTAAAGTCTCAAGTTACCAATAAGATTTAGGAAACTATTTAAGTAGACATACCATAAAACATAATCGCGGCTGAAAAGTTTACTAAAAACTCTTATTCTGTTTATATCTATATATACCATTTGTTTTTAACACGTTATATTACTCCTGAAAATTTCACAAAACAGTAAACCAAATTAGTCATCATATCAAGTTATTCTATTGCTGACAAATCTGTAACAGAGATAACATGAACTTATTTGACTAGTAAACACAGGTAGAATCAAAGATGTATGTCTGTATTTAATGCTGATTACTCTGAAGAAAAACCTAGTTTAAGTAAACAAAAGAACTTAACTAGGTTTTATTGAACAAAGATTATCTTACATTATCACATGAGTTTGAAAAACATTTGGGTTAGTTTCTATATTTTTAGAGTTTTAGGTATACTTTATTTGATAAGCACTTATTTTTAAGCCAATTAAATAGAGTTCATTCACAAGTTAATTTTGGCCATACCATCTGGAGGTAGAAATATATCACACATCTCCAACATTCATATATAGACACACAAAAACATACAGAGACACAAATAGATATAACTCTTATTTTAAAATCTTAGCCTTGAGACAGGTATGAAAATGGAAAACTCACCAGTTGATAAAACGAACAAACAAACAAACAAAACCCAGGTGGATCTAAACTGAATTTTTTGCATATGGAATATGTTACTTTAACCTGCTCGAATGGCTTCAACTTTTACTAATATTTGTGGGAAGGACTTTTACATTTTTTCGTAGTCCTAGTTTTCAAATTGCTTTCCCTCGCTGCCTTATTTCTTCTAAGTTATCAGGTTCATAGAGACCAGGTAGGGCACTCACATTTCAAAGACACAGAACATGAATGCAAGTTCCTAAAAGAAGGACCTTTGTTTCCTGAAGCCAGAATTTTTACAATATCTACAAGCCTTTTGAGATGAATAGGGGAAGTTTAAGGATTGGTTAAAAAAAAAGGGGAAAAATGTGCTTTGGATTGCTTCCAGAGCTGTATTTCTTTCTTGTAAAGGCTCAGTTAGTAAAATACAGATCTTTGTTTTATTCCTCAAAGAACTGGGTTGTGACCTAAATTACTTCAAAAAGGTTGGCCTACCCAGCCAACTACACTATCTTTAATTTGCTGTATCAGAAGATCTTTAAGATGGAAATCAAGAGATTCCTATGGTCTAGATTTAGAGCTTTGCCATTGAAATGTTTTTCTTAACTTCAAAATATATAGTTTTATTTTAGCTTGGGAAAGATGGACAAAAAACAAAAATCTTACCAGGCTCTGAATATCAGCCTCTAATTTGGCCTTCTGCCCATAAAGCTACTTTAAAAAATCCTTTTAAATATCTTATTTTGTCAGGTTTTAGCCAGGACAAACAGTAAATATTCCTGATAGTATTGAACACCCCCATAGACTCAAGGCATTCCCAAAGAGGGTGCTACTCTCCCAAGATCCAGAGCAACTCCCAAAGAAAACTTACACAAAGAAAGACTTAGACAATTCCCCTGAAAACTGAAATGGAAGGGCCCCAGCTACAAATGAGGTACAACTCACTTTTCTACCTGTCCACATTTTGGGGACCCCTAACCTGACAAGCTCTCAGGACACAAAATGAGACATACGAGAAGGTAATAGCTGTCACTGGGAGAGAAAAGAACAATAAACAGTGGGTATGGATTTGTAAAGGAAAGGATAGTGTGAAATTTTACCTTCTTCAGCCAAATATGTACTTCAGACAGAGATCCAAGACAGCTGACACCAGTAAGAATTCTCAACCTCCACCAGCATCTGCCAGTTTCTACAGGATCCCATTTGCGGATTCACAGTGAGGTTTAAAGAGTGTAGCTCCAATATCTAAGAATTTGGCAAAATTTTCCATTAATTTTAATATTAGTTTCCCTTTGACTATTTAAGAGAATAATTGGTAGCAGTTTACAGAGAATCTCTTGAAGTTCTGAAGTACTTTAAAGGACCCACATGGGGCACTCTTTTGAGGGTATATAAGGAGAGATGTGTAATGCCACTGACTTGGTGGGGTTTTGCTTATGGTCCTGTAGTATTTAATTTTTCATTAGCTTCTTGAAAAAAAATATTTTTTTTAATAAAGAAACTTTGAAGCCCTAAGGGCTTTTGGATGCTTAGGCATACCAATTAAAATAGTTATCCCATTCTGTTTGATTTGGGAATTCTTGCTTTCCAGTACACTTCTTTTTTTTTAATATTAAATTTATTGTCAAATTGGGTTCCATACAACACCCAATGCTCATCCCAACAGGTGCCCTCCTCAATACCCATCACCCACCCTCCCATCCCTCCCCCGCCCCAATCAACCCTCAGTTTATTCTCAGTTTTTAAGAGTTTCTGATGGTTTGCCTCCATCCCTCTCTGTAACTTTTTCCCCCCTTCCCCTCCCCCATGGTCTTCAGTTAACTTTCTCAGGATCCACAAAAGAGTGAAAACATATGGTACTGTATTTCTCCGTATGACTTATTTCTTAGCATAACACTCTCCAGTTCCATCCACATTACTACAAAGGGCCATATTTCATTCTTTTTCATTTCCAAGTAGTATTCCGTTGTGTATATAAACCACAATTCCTTTATCCATTCATCAGTTGATGGACATTTAGGGTCTTTTCATAATTTGGCTATTATTGAAAGTGCTGCTATAAACATTGGGGGTACAAGTGCCCCAATGCGTCAGCACTCCTGTATCCCTTAGGTAAATTCCTAGCAGTGCTATTGTTGGGTCATAGGGTAGATCTATTTTTAATTTTTTAAGGAACCTCCACACTGTTTTCCAGAGTGGTTGCACTAGTTTGCATTCCCACCAACAGTGCAAGAAGGTATCTCTTTCTCAACATCCTCTCCAGCATCTATAGTCTCCTGATTTGTTCATTTTAGTCACTCCGACTGGCGTGAGGTGGTATCTGAGTGTGGTTTTGATTTGTATTTCCCTGATGAAGAGCGACGTTGAGCAACTTTTCATGTGCCTGTTGGCCATCCGGATGTCTTCTTTAGAGAAGTGTCTATTCATGTCTTCTGCCCATTTATTCACTGGATTATTTGTTTTTTGGGTTTGGAGTTTGGTGAGCTCTTTATAGGTTTTGGATACCAGTCCTTTGTCTGATATGTCATTGGCAAACACCTTTTCCCATTCTGTTGGTTGCCTTTTAGTTTTGTTGATTGTTTCCTTTGCAGTGCAGAAGGTTTTTAACTTCATGAGGTCCTAATAGTTCATTTTTATACATGGAAAACCAGATAGACTCCACCAAAGTCTGCTAGAACTGATACATGAATTCAGCAAAGTCACAGGATACAAAATCAATGTACAGAAATCAGTTGCATTCTTACACACTAAGAGTGAAGCAACAAAAAGACCAATAAAGAAACTTATCCCATTCACAATTGCACCAAGAAGCATAAAATACCTAGGAATAAACCTAACCAAAGATGTAAAAGATCTATATGCTGAAAACTATAGAAAGCTTATGAAGGAAATTGAAGAAGATACAAAGAAATGGAAAAGGCAAGGGAATTAAAAGCAAAAATGAACTACTGGGACCTTATGAAGATAAAAAGCTTCTGCACAGCAAAGGAAACAATCAACAAATCTAAAAGGCAACCAGCAGAATGGGAAAAGATATTTGCAAATGACATATCGGACGAAGGGCTAGTATCCAAAATCTATAAAGAGCTCACCAAACTCCACACCCGAAAAACAAATAACCCAGTGAAGAAATGGGCAGAAAACATGAATAGACACTTCTCTAAAGAAGACATCCGGATGGCCAACAGGCACATGAAAAGATGCTCAACGTCACTCCTCATCAGGGAAATACAAATCAAAACCACACTCAGATATCACCTCACCCCAGTCAGAGTGGCCAAAATGAACAAATCAGGAGACTATATGTGCTGGAGAGAATATGGGGAAACGGGAACCCTCTTGCACTGTTGGTGGGAATGCAAATTGGTGCAGCCACTCTGGAAAACAGTGTGGAGGTTCCTCAAAAAATTAAAAATAGACCTACCCTATGACCCAAAAATAGCACTGCTAGGAATTTACCCAAGGGATACAGGAGTACTGATGCATAGGCGCACTTGTACCCCAATGTTTATAGCAGCACTGTAAACAATAGCCAAATTATGGAAAGAGCCTAAATTTCCATCAACTGATGAATGGATAAAGAAATTGTGGTTTATATACACAATGGAGAACTACGTGGCAATGAGAAAGAATGAAATATGGCCCTTTGTAGCAACATGGATGAAACTGGAGAGTGTGATGCGAAGTGAAATAAGCCATACAAAGACAGATACCGTATGTTTTCACTCTTATGTGGATCCTGAGAAACTTAACAGAAATCCATGGGGGAGGGGAAGAAAAAAAAAAAAAGAGGTTAAAGTGGGAGAGAGCCAAAGCATAAGAGACTCTTAAAAACTGAGAACAAACTCAGGGTTGATGTGGGGTGGGAGGGAGGGGAGGGTGGGTGATGGGTATTGAGGAGGGCACTTTTTGGGATAAGCACTGGGTGTTATATGTAAACCAATTTGACAATAAACTTCATATATTGAAGAAAAAAAAAAAAGAAATGGAAAAACATTCCGTGCTCATGGATAGGAAGAAAAAAATATGGTAAAATATCAATACTATCCAAAGCCATCTACACATTCAATGCAATCCCAATCAAAATTGCACCAGCATTCTTCTTGAAGCTAGAACAAGCAATCCCAAAATTTGTATGGAACCACAAAAGACCCTGAATAGCCAAAGTAATTTTGAAGAAGAAGACCAAAGCGTGAAGCATCACAATCCCAGACTTTAGCCTCCATTACAAAGCTGTGATCAGCAAGACAGTATGGTATTGGCACAAAAACAGACACAGAGACCAATGTAACAGAATACAGACTCCAGAACTGGACCCACAAAATATGGCCAACTAATCTGACAAAGCAGGAAAGAATATTCAATGGAAAAAAGACAGTCTCTTTAACAAATGGTGCTGGGAGAACTGGACAGCAACATGCAGAAGAATGAAACTAGACCACTTTATTACACCATTCACAATAAATAAATAAATAAATAAATAAATAAACAAACTCAAAATGGATGAAGGACCTGAATGTGAGACATGAAACCATCAAGACCATAGAGGAGAAAGCAAGAAAAACCTCTTTGACCTCAGCCGCAGCAATTTCCTACTTGACACATCTCCAAAGGCAAGGGAATTAAAAGCAAAAATGAACTATTTGGACATCGTCAAGTACACTTCTTAAATGAGTGGTCTTATATACTTGGATCATTTCTTATAATGGCTGTCCTAATTCTAGGTTGTCTTAGTGAGATTTTGCCATCTTCGTAGATGTTTTCAAGACCACGGTTCTTAGATATAAAATAATGAGTTGAACCAGAATGTGTGGCATGCTCAAAATTTCCAAAGAATTTGGAAAATTTTCAAAATATCCAAGTTACTTTGGAACTTAAGGATCCCATTTTCTTTTTTTAGGTAAGCCTTAGCTCTCTCAGAGACAGATTAATACCTGAGAGGGATATGCCATGTGTGGTGTTTTACAGTGTACTTTGCACAGAAATTTTCTTGAGGTTGGTGGGTGACCTAGTGTTCATCTAACCCATTCTGTAACCAACATATTCTAACACAATAGTATTAAAGTTAGGTGGAAAGTACTCTAACAGTTTTTAAGTGTTCAACCTGTGCCCACCAATTTTGTGGCTGTGAATTTTGAGATTATCATTATATATATATATAATATATATAATATATATATATAATTCCTTTATCTCATGTGCACATTAATAGAAACCAACAGTAACCAAAGTAACAAAAGTATGGACACCAGCAGTAACCAAAGAAATGGTACCATGGGCTGACCAAAGGAAGGCTTTAGGTGAATACCACCAGCATCCACCCAAAGTGGATCTATGAACTAATCTAGCAGACCCCAACAAATGCGGACTGCAGATTAACCAAGGACTAGGGACTTGGGTTCCAAGTGGAACTGTCTGCCAGCTCAGTCTGACCTGCTAAGCTCTGGACTGTGAAGCCAATTAGATCAGGAGCTCAAATCCAAGAGGGAATTACCCATGGTCCTCATAAATGACAAGAAATACAGAGAATTTAAAGAGTTCACAGGTACCAATGTCTTTGTTTCTTGTTGCCCTCAAAGCTGCCAGAAGTGTTTGTTTTTTTTTTTTAGAGAGTGCACATGAAGTGGAGGGGCAGAGGAGGAAGGAGAGAATCTCAAGGAGGACCCACACTCAGCACAGAGCCCAATGTGGGGCTTGACCACACAACCCTGGGATCATGACCTGAACTGAAATCAAGAGTTGGATGCTCAACTGACTGAGCCACCCAGGCACTCCAGAAGTGTTCTTTAGATCTCACTGCTGCCCCTAAACTGTTAAAAATATGAAACTCAACTGAGTAAATTTTAAACATCCTATTGAATGTATTCAACAATTCACAAATCCGGTAGCATCCAATCCAGCAGATAGAAACAACTTAGAAGGTGGGGAAGGAATAGTAAAGTATCTCCCAAACTAAGACGATTAGAGAATTAGAGGTTAGAAAATGAAGCAGGTGGGGTACCTGGGAGGCTCAGTTGGTTTAGTGTCCGATTTCGGCTCAGGTCATGATCTCACAGTTCTTGGGTTCATCCCCATGTTGGGCTTGTTCTGACAGCTCAGAGCCTGGAGCCTGCTTCAGATTCTGCATCTCCCTCTCTCTCTGCCCCTCCCCCACTCGTGCTCTGTCTGTCTCCCTCTCAAAAAATGAATAAACTTTAAAAAAATTAAAAAAAAAGAAAATGAAGCAGGTGATTCCATACAGTTTACAGAGTTTAATTCAGGATAACTTACTGTTGGAAGGATCACACAGAGGATGATCCACAGTAGCTGCATAGCTATTCTCTGCAAAGTCTGGCCCTTACTCCACAGATTTTATACAGCGAGGGATGTGCAGATGGGCACTATAGTGAGATCAAAGGATTCACATATACCTCAAATGGCTTGCATGCACCTTATTGACAACTAACCTTTAATTAGATCTTTGGAACCTCCCATGCATCAGGAAGGGGGAAGACTATGGTATCTCTAAAAGATTCATGGGAAGCCAAAGCAAGCCTCCTCCCATCCTAGCCTTGGAGGGCATTTCTTAGGTATGTATATTAATCTCCAAGGGGCCTAGAACACATATCCCCAAGAGAGGTCATTGAGCAAACATGAACAAGATGGAGGGCCAAAGATGGAGTCACTATTGTCAACACTCCTACAAAAAGAGCTCTATGGAGCTATACAATAAGACTTTTTTTTTTTTTTTTATAGGCAGAAAGGAGTGAGAACAAGAAAGCTGTGTCAGACCACAAAGCAGACTGATTATGGCAAGGTCACTTTCCTTTAGGGGATGGAAGGGGTCTATCAGGCAGATTACCTCACTAGTGCTGATCAAGCAATTCTTAATTGACTGACTTAAAATTTCATTTCTGTGAGAGATGAAACTGTAATAGAGTTGTCTTAGTTTGGGCTTAGCATAAGTGACTCCATTTGGAGTCCATGGTCCTATTTTTTTTTTTTTTTTTTGAATAGGATATAATTTTATTTTTATTTATTTATTTTTAATATAATTCATTGTCAAATTGGTTTCCATACAACATCCAGTGCTCATCCCAATAAGTGCCCTCCTCAATGCCCATCACCCACTTTCCCCTCTCCCCCACCCCCCATCAACCCTCAGTTTGTTCTCAGTATTTAAGAGTCTCTTATGGTTTGCTTCCCACCCTCTCTGTAACTTTTTCTTCCGCTTCCCCTCCCCCATGGTCTTATGTTAAGTTTCTCAAGATCCACATATGAGTGAAAACATATGGTATCTATCTTTCTCTGACTGACTTATTTCACTTAGCATAACACTCTCCAGTTCCATCCACATTGCTGCAAATGGCCATGAGAAAGAATGAAATCCATGGTCCTATTTTAAATAACAATCAGGCTTGACCTGTTTTGCACTGGGCATTTTGTGACTTGTTTTGTTACTCCATTTCTTCTGGCTATGGTGGAGATTCTCTGCGTTATGGTGGTAGTGACTTAGAAGTGGTGACACTGTGAGTGTATGGAAACCAGCATTTGGATTCTAAGCTCTACGCTGCCCCTATGGTGCTAACTCACAAATAATTCCCCATAAGGTACAAATTAGTTTACTGGACTTCTGTTTTGAGGCTTGGAAACAAAGTGCCAATTAATAATAAGATATTACTTTACTCTCTTTTGCTAGTTTGACTGATGCATTTATTTTCTTTAGATATCTCATGTGGAGGAGAGAGAGATTTGTGTACAACTGCACTTCCTAGCCAAAATACCATTATATTAGCATCTCATGAGAACTCTAATAGCATTGGTAGAAGGGATGTTTTTAAGAGAGAAATTCCTCAAATTTCTTGAATCATACACATGGGGACTTCCTACAAGTGAACCCAGTCCCATATTATAAAGATCTGAACAATTTCCTTGTGAGGACAGCTATCCATTTGGAAGTCATTAGGTGACTTGATAAATGAGGAGAACTGAACTCCAAGGTGCCTCTTTCAGATGTGTATCTCAGGTTTGTAAGAAATTTTAAATAAAGATTCAGATAGTCTCCTTGTATTTCACATTGGTTGCATATCCCATTTAAAAGGGTGATAATTCTCCTCTAATAAAACTGTGCCCAAAGATTGGCAAGGACATTGATGTCATGAAGGTAAGTGGCAATTGCAAATAAAGAGGCAATAATCAGGAGGCAGAACTAGAGACCACATAGGGCAGACACAGTGATGCAGGCCTTTCAGGACAGATGTGTTCTCTACCTCCACAGGGTCTGTCAGTTTACTAACCCGACAGGGACAGCATTTGGAGAGAGCTGCCAGAAACAAGCATGTTCTGTGCCAGAATTTCTCAAAGTATGTCTCACAGAATAAGTTTTATTATAGAAATTTCACCAAAAAAATGTCTATAGTCAAATAAGTTGTGAAATGAGGAAAAATCATGTTTCTTTGTTGTGGGGATCTTCAGCATATAGATTTCCCAAAATTATTTGACCATAGGAAAAATCCACCCATAGGATTTTTATTCTCAGGGAAACTTAAAAAAATTGATAATAATCTCAAGATGCTAAAATTATTTTCTCTGGTAGGATTATGGCTGATTTATATATATTTTTCTGTTTGCTTGTCTGTATATCGTATATTTTTTATAATGAGTACATACTGCCTTTGTAGTGAAGGAACATATTTTAATAAAATGAAAACTCTTTTCTGCCTCACGTAAAGCTAGATCCTGGGGACAGTGGGCTAAGTCCAAAAGTGGGAAAAGAGTGTTTCCTCCTTGAAGAGTAGGGATGCTGAGGCTGGAACTAGACAGGTCTTGTCCTGATGTTTTGAGTGAAAAGATGGGGGCTGGGGCTGGAGCACAGCACATGTAAAAAATGCTTGGCTCTCCTTCCTCAGCCCCTCCCTGTGCATTCCAATTTCTTTCAGGACAAGGAGCTCTCAGCAGAGGTGGCCAAGGAGGAGTTCAGGATCTCTGCTCCCCACAATTCCTCTTAACCAAAAGGCATTTCCTGGATTCAGTAGCCAAGCTTCTCAAACCTATCTCTGCAGCTGGTAGTTCATTGGAAGTTTTTAATCCATTGCTAAAGGCAACTAATGCATAACCAAATTTATATAAACAAACAGGAATGGAAAATTTTTTATTTTTATTTTTTGAGTGCTTGATAGAATTTATTTTCTTCTCTCCAATTTTGAAAAATATGATTAATAAAAAAAGCATTTGGGATCATGTAGCAAAGATACTTTATAAGAATATTTGTTATGCAAATAACCAAATTAATTACATACATTTGCATCTTATTAAGTAGTGGAAGGAAAAGCAGCTTAAATAGAATTGAATCTATTTCTACCAAAATGATATTAGCCTGAGAGGAAGACTCAGAACAATATTAAGTTGAATTGGGATTTTAGATCCTGCTTAGGAATGCTAAGGTTTTACAGAGAAAAAAGCTTTCATTACTTTGATAATGATTGTTTAAATCATAAAAATGAAAGAAATATTATTAAGATTTCCACAATTTCTACCTCCATCTTAAATATTTTAATGCATTCATGCTGTTATGTCCAACACCTTTCACACATCAATTATGAATTTACATATATTTACTCTAGTATATTATGTCTTATAGATATTATTAAGATAGCATTACTTGCTCAACATTAAGGTTTCAAGATTTTCTAATGTTTGAAGGACAACCCTGCTCAAAAGTTACCCTACTGGCTCTTTGCAATGGTGTTGTTCACTGACCATTCTCAGAGCTCTTGCTTCAGTCA
The DNA here is from genome assembly GCF_018350215.1 of Panthera leo. Taxonomy (NCBI): domain Eukaryota; kingdom Metazoa; phylum Chordata; class Mammalia; order Carnivora; family Felidae; genus Panthera; species Panthera leo. The sequence goes on along the minus strand of NC_056688.1, from coordinate 31,934,646 downwards.
AACCTACTCAGAATAAGAATAAGAGTCAGTTATCTCCCCTCTCAGGTGTCCCTGGGTCTGGCTGAGTTACAGGGCATTAGCTGGGGCCAGCCCAAGGTACAAGTGATGTAATCTCTCGAGGATACTCAGAGGCTTACTCCATCCCACACCTCCTGTCCACATCTCCTCTCAAGTCATTTTTTTCCTGTTGGGGATGGAATGAGTACACACTTTCACACACAACTTTCTTTCCTACTCACCTCAGCTTCCTGTCCTTCCCACTCTTTTACTCTACATATCAATGACAATTTTCACTCTTTTTCCCCCCTTAGAATGCTCTGATGGTTCTTCATAGAAGGTACTCCTCATAGAAAGAGTAAATATATGTAAACTTTTTTGAATTTGAAATCTGACTCTGAGTTATTTGCAACAGAAAGAAAAAATACTTTTAATCCATTTTTACAAGTGGTGTATTTGTTTATATTTGTGTTTTTTTGTTTGCTTTCTTTTTTCTTTATGACAGCATAGTTCAAATGTCGTGCTGGCTTTGCAGGTTTGAAAAAAGCCTAGGTTTGAATTGTGATCCTACTTCCTTTCTGCTCAGTGGCCTTGGCCAAGGTATTTCAGGTCTCTGAGCCCTAGAGTCTTCATTGGGGAAAAGAAGAATAACCACTTCAAGTCTGAATCAACCCAGCATGATTCCACAACCAAAACTATCGAGGAAAGAGGGCCTTCTAAATTAAATTAGTTTGTCTTACACAAAATAATAGTTAACTTGAAAAATGGCAAACACTAAAAATCAAAAAGAGGTATTAGAAAGTGATTATCTGAAAAGAGCACAGCACATGGCGAATATCTAAATGTTAGATACTACTTAGTTTATTTAAAAACATATTTTAATGTTTATTTTTGAGAGACAGAGCATGAGTGGGAGAAGGGCAGAGAGAGAGGGAGACACAGAATCCAAAGCAGCCTACAGGCTCCAAACTATCAGCACAGAATCCAAGGCAGAGCTCAAACCCTTGAATTGTGACATGATGACCTAAGATGAAGTTGGAAGCTCAACGAACTGAGCCACCAGGTGCTCCTACTTTATTTTTTTAATTTTATTTACTTTTAAAGTTTATTTATTTTAAGAGGGGGGAGGGGCAGAGAGAGAGGGAGAGAGAGAATCCCAGAATCCCAGGCAGAGAACCTGTCAGTGCAGACCTTGATGCAGGGCTAGAACTCAGGAACCATGAGATCATGACCTGAGCTGAAGTTGGGTGCTTAACGAACTGAGAGCCACCCAGGTGCCCTGATTTTTTTTAAATGGTATTTTAAATGGTATTCTTTTGAAAGAATAAGTAGAGAGGTTACAACAAAACAAAGTAGATAAGATTTTTTTGTATCTTTAAAAAAATTTTATTTATTTTGAGAGAGAGAGATAGAGAGTAAGCAAGGGAGTGGCAGACAGAGGGAGACAGAAAATCCCATGTGGGCCCTACAGCTGTCAGCACAGATCCCGACATGGGGTTAGAACTCACAAACTGCGAGACTTGACCTGAGCCAAAACCAAGAGTCAGATGCTTAACCACCTGAGTGACTCAGGTGCCCCTTGTTTGCATCTTCAGAGACTCAAGGCCTTGGTATGAAACCAGGTCTGTCTAAGCAAAGGTTTAGGAGCCAGGAATTTGGGCATGGCCTAAGCCCAGCTATGTCATGGAGTCAGTGGTCAGCTGAGGACAAGTACTCATGTAGGTGGCAAGGATTTTCCCAGAATGAATGGGAGAAGAGAAGTTCTCAGTCTAGCAGTGAAGAATCCCATGGTTGTGTTCAACACCACGTCATCATGCATTTAGCTGTCCCACTTTGGGACCTAACCTGTAAAAGCAGGTAAAAGGTGCTCAGAACTCTTAGAGGAATCCCAGAGGCAGGCCCATAACAGGATGAGAGTTTGAGATGAGTAGATGTCTGAGTTGAGAGTGACTGAGACCTGGCTGCTTTTCACCTCTCTCAACTAAGTGTCAGGCTTAGAGGGTAGCATAATGTGGGTGGTGGGATACACTTTGCCTACAGCCAGCATGAAGACATTGCAATAAATGGACCACCAGCAAGAACCCCCCTACACATTCTCTGTCCTTGGTTTCTTGGGATTCTTGCCAAGTTTATGAAAAAGACTGAAGATCACCTGGAAATGGTGGCTCCTTCCCAAACTTCCAGTCACCTATCTTTCATCTCCTTCCCTGCTTCTCTTGTTTCCTATTTTTCCTCATTCCTCCTGCTCTTTTTTCTATTTCAGCTTTCTTGCACTTGTGTCTCCATTTTTTCTTTCCTTCCTGCTTTTATTTTCCCCACATACTCTGCTGTGGATAACCTGTGTTGTTTGTGTGCCCAACCTCTATCTCCCACCCTTCCTCCTTTGAGAAGCCAGCTCTCCCCTCACTCTGAGCACAGTGACAGGGGTGGTGCTGACCCTACAGCACCTGTTGACTTCACTTCAAGATCAGGTTATTGGCTGAGCCCTGACTTTTCAGGTATTTCAGTCAGCAAATGTCTATTATTTTGCCTAAGCTGGTTGCACTTTGGTCTCTGTCACTACCAAAAGAGGCTTCTCATACCTCAGCACTGGCTGCTGCCATTATCTCTAAAATATGATTTCATCCTCATTCTCCTGAAGTCCAAATCCCTGCCAGATCTAAGTGCCCTCAGGTTGGTCACCGCAACAAGCCAGTTTTCTTCCTCTATCTAGGTCACAAGTCCTCCTAGGTATCCCTTGGAATCCTTTGTTTTCTTAGTAACTGCACTTGTCTCATTACATGATATGTGTGTATTTGTTTAGTTTTCTATGCAGCTCCCAGCCCCCAGACACCTGTACTCTTCCCTGAGCTCTGTGAGAGCAGAGGTCCACTCTGGCAATCTCCCTAGCTCCTGTCACAGAGAATACTTCCCTTTCTCTTCTTTCCTTCTGCCTGTCTCCCCCTTGCTTGTCCCTTCTTCTCCCCTAACAACTTACTCTCCAACCCTTTCCCCTCTTCCTATTTAGCCAGCTCTTCTCCCAGAATCTTTCAGGGACTCAGCCTAGAGCTGGAAAACTATAAGCCCTGATGGGGATGGCCAAGATGAGTTACAGTTTCCCTAATGCTGACTAAGGCCTATAGGCCAAGGGCCAAAGATACTCTGTTGCCTCCTGAGTCTCCCTTCAATAGAGTCCTCAAGACTTTCTGGGAAAACAGATCCTTTCATACTCACGACAGGAATAAAAACTCATAGTTGTGTTTTCCATACATCTATAGTCTTGTACTGACCTCAGGAAGCTCCAGGTCCAGGTATAAACAATAAGACACCATGAAAAATCACATGTAATTAAACAGTGAGTGCTGTGGTGCCATCAAACATACTGAAGGAGCTCAGAGAAGGCAGGATAGTTGCAGGTCACAGGGCAAACACTGGGAGGGAGGAAGACTTAGAGATGGATAGGATTTGGATAGGGGTTCTAGTCTCAACACTTACTTGGTGTGTCACCTTGGGCAAGTTTTTTTTTTTTTCTTAATTTTTTTCCTAATCAGTAACATGGACATACAGAATATGCAAGTACTACCTCCCTGGATAGTTGTGAGAATTAGCTGATGATGTTTTGTACATACCTGAAATAATGGTCTTCTTCTCTTCCCCACCCCCTTCCTTTGGCGCCCTCCTGCCATCTTTGCAAGGGCATGAGGAAAGAATGACATGGTTGACTGGGGAATCTGGATTTTTCCCTTTGCACAACCTCCTCTTACAACAACTCTGGCCATCATTCCAGGAAAGGCACACGGCATGCAACGGACAGACATACTAAACAGTGATCTTTACCACAAGTTTCTAGCTATCACTTTGGCCCTAGGGCCTCCTGGGGTCTGGTAGAAGGAAGGTTGCTCAAATTCAGGTGTGTCTGGGTCAAGCCTGAGCTTTCCCACCACACCCTGCTGACTCCCCTCTTCACATGCGATCCTGTCTTGGGGTCAGTGTCCATCAAGCTCCCCATGTCTAGCTGGATCAGGCCCTTCTCCCAGTCCTGTCCTCCACCACCAACTGCCTACCTACCTATGTACCTAACTAATGAGCTGTTTCTGAAGCTGCAACTCACAGTGACATTTTTGATGTTCATAACAATCATCCCGATGGTTTCACTCGTTCCGCCATCTTCTGGTGGGTCTTTTAAAGACTCTTCTATGGATTCTTATAAATCTGATAAGCTTCATATGTAAACGAGGCCTCAAAGACTGGTGTTCATGGCTGACATGTGTTTTATAAGATAAGATAGTACTTTTTCACAAACCAGAATAAATTAATGTAAGTGGACAATAGAAGTAGAAAAGTTACTCTTTATACAAGGGAATGTCAAGGTTCTTTGTGACTGGATGCTGAGAAGAACCTGTACTCCATGAATCTGGATGGGTAGATGTTCTTTTAACTTTCAAGTGAAGGTTTCCCTTGAGGAGTCTTTTGTGAATATTGGATAGTGAAGCCAGGCTGAGAACTGAGAAAGAATTGTTGCCCTGGCCCCAATCTTCTCTGTTCAAGGAGATGACAGCAACAAAATCATTCATTTAGTTTCTCTTGATGTGAACAATTTGCATTGTGTACGTATAAAACACTTTCAAAACTTGTGCTTGGTTTTAATCACACCAAGATCTCTACAAAAACATGAGTAATGTATCTAAAGGACTAGGATAATTTAGAAAATATATGTATTTCCTTTCAAAGAGCTACACTAAAAAAATGTTTTCCTACTGTAGCATCTGAAATTCTTGCTTTCTACTCATTTAAGGCAAATATTTATTTTTGAAGTGAAGCTAAAATATTAATTTTCTAAACACAAAGTTTCCATGGCACATTGAGAGAAGACTGAGCAATTGCCCAGAAAATTAACCAAAAATGTCCAGATAACCAAAGTATTAGGGTTTTTCATTCTAACTGAAACATAATTGCTTTAACCCTCACTTACTTTTTAGTGTAGACTATTCATTTTCACACCTGCTAAGTGAGGTCACACCAAGCCCAGTAAATCACAGACTCTGCCTTTCAAAGATGATAGGTCTGTGGAAAGAAAGAAATGGACACTAGATTGCCTGTGAGTAAATGATGCCAGTGAGGGCTTTCTCCTGGACCCACTCCACACAACCCACACACACTTGGCCAGAGGGGGGCTTCTTTCAGTGTGGCCTGGAACTGATTTTGATTGTCACTGTGGAATTAAAGCAAAGGCTGTGACAAAAGACCCTCTGGAACTAAGTTACCGAAGCCCTTATCCATCTCCCTAACATTTTCTGGGCCAGCACTTCTTGTCCAGTGTCCCTACAGCACTGACCCCAATACCTGTCTGCTTGCCTCAGTGGACAATTTTCACAAGTCTCTCAAGTCTCTCCTACCATCACCCCACCTTCATCCCTTCTTACTTCCCTCCCCTCCCCTTCACTCCCTTCTTCTTCCCTTCCCTTCCCTTTCCTTTTCCTTCCCTTCCCTTCCTTTTCTTTCCCCATCCCCCTTCCCGCCCTCCCCCCATCATACTTTCTCTATCCAGTATCTCTACTGGACAATAGGTACATTTTCTTGTGCTAATCCCTGCAAAAATATGAACCCAGCCTCTTTTACATAATCTAAAAACTCATCTCCTTCATTTTTTCGATCACAAACCTTAGCCTGGAAGAACTCGTGGCTCTTCAACCCTGATGTTGACCCTGCTAGTTTTTTATTCTTCTGTCTCCACTGCAGGGACACTGGTGGCTTAACTGAACCCCTCCATTCTAAAGGGTTGAGGAAGCAGGAGGAAAAAGAATGGGGCCAATATAAAGAAAACAGGCAAAGAGAGACTGGTATACATGAGTGTTGTTAAATGATTAAAAAAACAACAAAACAAAACGAACTCTCTTAGAGTTGTAACAAGGGCATCAAGATGATAAGAATGGTTAAATTGTCAAAAAAGTCCAAATCACTATGTGTGTCTGGGGAACATAATAATCATGAGCAAGAATTCTGACCTACACACCACCAACTCCCACTTCGGAAAAGATCAATTCATAGGTTTAAATGGTTTAAACCAGCTACTAATTTGAGGCAGCACTTTCCCTTAACTTTTTCAAACTGAACAAGGATCCAATATGGATCCTAGATATTTTTTTAATCACACAGTCTCCTGGATGGAGAAGGAATATGCTCAGGAAATACATTTTTTTTGGGGGGGGTTAATTTTTATTTTTTTTAATTTACATCCAAATTAGTTAGCATATAGGACAACATATTTTCAGGAGTAGATTCCCTAGTTCCCCTTAACCATTTAGCCCACCCCCCCTCCCACAACCCCTCCAGTAACCCTCTGTTTGTTCTCCATATTGAGTCTCTTATGTTTTGTTCCCCTCCCTATTTTTATATTATTTTTGTTTCCTTTCCCTTATGATCAACTGTTTTGTCTCTTAAAGCCCTCATGAGAGAAGTCACATGATTTTTGTCTTTCTCTAATTTCACTTAGCATGATGCCCTCCAGTTCCATTCACCCAGTTGCAAATGGCAAGATTTCCTTCTTTTTGATTGCGAAGTAATACTCCATTATATATATATATATATATATATATATATATATATATATATATAATGTATATATAATGGAATATATATATATATATAATGGAATATATATATATATATATATATATCCACCCACATCTTCTTTATCCATTCATACATCGATGTACATTTGGGCTCTTTCCATACTTTGGCCATTGTTGATAGTGCTACTATAAACACTGGGGTGCATGTGTTTCTTCGAAACAGCACACCTGTATCCCTTGGATAAATACCTAGTAGTGCAATTGCTGGGTCATAAGGTAGTTCTCTTTATACTTTTTGAGGAACCTCCATACTGTTTTCTTTTTTTTTAATACAAAATTTATTATCAAATTGGTTTCTATACAACACCCAGTGCTTATCCCAATAGGTGCCTTCCTCAATACCCATCACCCACCATCCCATCCCTCCCACCACCCCATAAACCCTCAGTTTGTTCTCAGTTTTTAAGAGTCTCTTATGGTTTGCCTCCTCCGTCTCTAACCTTTTGTTTTTTCTTCCCCTCCCCCATGGTCTTCAGTTACGTTTCTCAAGATCCACATAAGAATGAAAATATATGGTATCAGCCTTTCTCTGTATGACTTATTTCACTTAGCATCACATGCTCCAGTTCCATCCACGTTGCTACAAAAGGCCATATTTCATTCTTTCTCATTGCCACGTAGTATTCCGTTATGTATATAAACCACAATTTCTTTATCTATTCATCAGTTGATGGACATTTAGGCTCTTTCCATAATTTGGCTATTATTGAAAATGCTGCTATAAACATTGGGGGCACATGTGCCCCTATGCATCAGAACTCCTGTATCCCTTGAGAAAATTCCTAACAGTGCTACTGCTGGGTCATAGGGTAGATCTATTTTTAATTTTTTGAGGAACTTCCACACTGTTTTCCAGAGTGGCTGCACCAGTTTGCATCACACCAAGAGTGAAGAGGGTTCCCGTTTCTCCACATCCTCGCCAGCATCTATAGTCTCCTGATTTTAGCCACTCTGACTGGCGTGAGGTGGTATCTGAATGTGGTTTTGATTTGTATTTCCCTGATGTGGAGCGGCATTGAGCATCTTTTCTTGTGCCTGTTGGCCATCTGGATGTCTTCTTTAGAGAAGTGTCTATTCATGTTTTCTGCCCATTTCTTCACTGGGTTATTTGTTTTTCGGGTGTGGAGTTTGGTGAGCTCTTTATAGATTTTGGATACTAGCCCTTTGTCTGATATGTCATTTGCAAATATCTTTTCCCATTCTGTTGGTTGCCTTTTAGTTTTGTTGATTGTTTCCTTTGCACTACAGAAGATTTTTGTCTTCATGAGGTCCCAATAGTTCATTTTTGCTTTTACTTCCCTTGCCTTTGGAGATGTGTCAAGTAAGAAATTGCTGTGGCTGAGGTCAGAGAAGTTTTTTCTTGCTTTCTTCTTTAGGGTTTTAATGGTTTCTTGTCTCACATTCAGGCCCTTCATCCATGTTGAGTTTATTTTTGTGAATTGTGTAAGAAAGTGGTCTAGTTTTAGTCTTCTGCATGTTTCTGTCCAGTTCTCCCAGCACCATTTGTGAAAGAGACTGTCTTTTTTCCATTGGATATTCTTTCCTGATTTGTCAAAGATTAGTTGGCCATACTTTTGTGGATCCAGGTCTGGAGTCTTTATTCTATTCCATTGGTCTATGTGTCTGTTTTTGTGCCAGTACCATACTGTCTTGATGATCACAGCTTTGTAATGGAGGCTAAAGTCTTGGACTGTGATGTTTCATTCTTTGGTCTTCTTCTCCAAAATTACTTTGGCTACTCGGGGCCTTTTGTGGTTCCATAAAAATTTTAGGATTGCTTGTTCTAGCTTCGAGAAGAATGCTGGTGCAATTTTCATTGGGATTGCATTGAATAGATTGCTTTGGGTAGTATTGACATTTTAACCATATTTTTTTCTTCCAATCCATGAGCACGGAATGTTTTTCTATTTCTTTATATCTTCTTCAATTTCCTTCATAAGCTTTCTATAGTTTTCAGCATACAGCTCTTTTACATCTTTGGTTAGTATTTTATGCTTCTTGGTGCAATTGTGAATGGGATCAATTTCCTTATTTGTCTTTCTGTTGCTTCATTGTTACTGCATAAGAATGCAACTGATTTCTGTATTGATTTTGTATTCTGCAACTTTGTTGAATTCATGTATCAATTCTGGCAGACTTTTGGTGGAGTCTATCGAGTTTTCCATATATAATATCATGTCATCTATCTGCAAAAAGTGAAAGCTTGACTTCATCTTTGCCAATTTTGATGCCTTTGATTTCCTTTTGTTGTCTGATTGCTCATTCTAGAACTTCCAACACTATGTTAAACAACAGTGGTGAGAGTGGACATCCCTGTCATGTTCCTGATCTCAGGGGGAAAGCTCTCAGGTTTTCCCCATTAAGGATGATGTTAGCTGTGGGCTTTTCATAAATGGCTTGTATGATGTTTAAGTATGTTCCTTCTATCCCAAATTTCTCAAGGGTTTTTATTAAGAAAGGATACTGAATTTTGTCAAATGCTTTTCTGCATCGATTGACAATATCATATGGTTTTTATGTTTTCTTTTATTAATGTAATGTATCACATTGATTGATTTGTGAATGTCAAACCAGCCCTGCATCCCAGGAATGAATCCCACTTGATCATGGTGAATAATTCTTTTTATATGCTAGTATCTTGTTGAGAAGTTTTGTATCCATATTCATCAGGGATATTGGCCTGTAGTTCTCTTACTGGGTCTCTGTCCAGTTTAGGAATCAAAGTAATGCTGGCTTTATAGAATGAGTCTGGAAGTTTTCCTTCCCTTTTTATTTTTTGAACCAGCTAGAGAAGGATAGGTATTATCTCTGCTTTAAATGTCTGGTAGAATTCCCCTGGGAAGCCATCTGGTCCTGAATTCTTATTTGTTGGGAGATTTTTGATAACTGATTCAATTTTTTCACTTGTTATGGGTCTGTTCAAGTTTTCCATTTCTTCCTGTTTGAGTTTGGGAAGTGTGGGTGCTTAGGAATTTGTCCATTTCTTCCAGGTTGCCCAGTTTGTTGGCATATAATTTTTCATAGTATTCCCTGATAATTGCTTGTATTTCTGAGGGATTCGTTGTAATAATTCAATTTTCATTCATGATTTTATCTATTTGGGTTATCTCCCCCTTTTTTTTTTTGAGAAGTCTGGTTAGAGGTTTATCAATTTAGTTTATTTCTTCAAAAACCCAACCCTTAGGAGTTCACGGGAAGATGGCGGCGTAGGAGGACGCTGGGCTCACCGCGCGTCCTGCTGATCACTTAGATTCCACCTACACCTGCCTAAAGAACCCAGAAAACTGCCAGAGGATTAGCAGAATGGAGTCTCCAGAACCAAGCGCAGACGAGAGGCCCACGGAAGAGGGTAGGAAGGGCGGCGAGGCGGTGCCCGCTCCATGGACTGGCGGGAGGGAGCCGGGGTAGAGGGCGGCTCACGGCCAAGCAGAGCCCCCGAGTCTGGCTGGCAAAAGCGGAGGGACCGGATGGTCTGTGTTCCAACAGCAAGCGCGACTTAGCGTCTGGGAGGTCATAAGTTAACAGCTCTGCTCAGAAAGCGTGAAGGCTGGAGGAAAAAGGGAGGGAGAGCTACTGAGCCCCCTGACGACAGAGCTCAGTTTGGTGGGGAACAAAGGCGCTCACCAGCGCCATCTACCCCGCCCATCCCCCAGCCAAAATCCCAAAGGGAACCAGTTCCTGCCAGGGAACTTGCTTGCTCCACGCAAACACCCAACTCTGTGCTTCTGCGGAGCCAAACCTCTGGCAGCGGATCTGACTCCCTCCCGCTGCCACAGGGCCCCTCCTGAAGTGGATCACCTAAGGAGAAGTGAGCTAAGCCTGCCCCTCCCGCCCCCGTGCACCTTGCCTACCCACCCCAGCTAATACACCAGATCCCCAGCACCACAAGCCTGGCAGTGTGCAAGTAGCCCAGATGGGCCACGCCACCCCACAGTGAATCCCACCCCTAGGAGAGGGGAAGAGAAGGCACACACCAGTCTGACTATGGCCCCAGCGGTGGGCTGGGGGCAGACATCAGGTCGGACTGCGGCCCCGCCCACCAACTCCAGTTATACACCACAGCACAGGGGAAGTGCCCTGCAGGTCCTCACCACTCCAGGGACTATCCAAAATGACCAAACGGAAGAATTCCCCTCAGAAGAATCTCCAGGAAATAACAACAGCTAATGAAATGATCAAAAAGGATTTAAATAATATAACAGAAAGTGAATTTAGAATAATAGTCATAAAATTAATCGCTGGGCTTGAAAACAGTATACAAGACAGCAGAGAATCTCTTGCTACAGAGATCAAGGGACTAAGGAACAGTCACGAGGAGCTGAAAAGAGCTTTAAACGAAATGCAAAACAAAATGGAAACGACAACAGCTCGGATTGAAGAGGCAGAGGAGAGAATAGGTGAACTAGAAGATAAAGGTATGGAAAAAGAGGAAGCTGAGAGAAAGAGAGATAAAAAAATCCAGGAGTATGAGGGAAAAATTAGAGAACTAAGTGATACACTAAAAAGAAATAATATACGCATAATTGGTATCCCAGAGGAGGAAGAGAGAGGGAAAGGTGCTGAAGGGGTACTTGAAGAAATTATAGCTGAGAACTTCCCTGAACTGGGGAAGGAAAAAGGCATTGAAATCCAAGAGGCACAGAGGACTCCCTTCAGACGTAACTTGAATCGATCTGCACGACATATCATAATGAAACTGGCAAAATACAAGGATAAAGAGAAAATTCTGAAAGCAGCAAGGGATAAACGTGCCCTCACATATAAAGGGAGACCTATAAGACTCATGACTGAGCTCTCTTTTGAAACTTGGCAGGCCAGAAAGGCTTGGCACGATATCTTCAGTGTGCTAAACAGAAAAAAATATGCAGCCGAGAATCCTTTATCCAGCAAGTCTGTCATTTAGAATAGAAGGAGAGATAAAGCTCTTCCCAAACACACAAAAACTGAAGGAATTTGTCACCACTAAACCAGCCCTACAAGAGATCCTAAGGGGGATCCTGTGAGACAAAGTACCAGAGACATCACCACAAGCATAAAACATACAGACATCACAATGACTCTAAACCCGTATCTTTCTATAATAACACTGAATGTAAATGGATTAAATGCGCCAACCAAAAGACATAGGGTTTCAGAATGGATAAAAAAACAAGACCCATCTATTTGCTGTCTACAAGAGACTCATTTTAGATCTGAGGACACCTTTAGATTGAGAGTGAGGGGATGGAGAACTATTTATCATGCTACTGGAAGCCAAAAGAAAGCTGGAGTAGCCATACTTATATCAGACAAACTAGACTTTAAATTAAAGGCTGTAACAAGAGACGAAGAAGGGCATTATATAATAATTACAGGGTCTATCCATCAGGAAGAGCTAACAATTATAAATGTCTATGCACCAAATACCGGAGCCCCCAAATATATAAAACAATTACTCATAAACATAAGCAACCTTATTGATAAGAATGTGGTCATTGCAGGGGACTCTAACACCCCACTTACAGAAATGGATAGATCATCTAGACACACAGTCAATAAAGAAACAAGGGCCCTGAATGATACATTGGATCAGATGGACTTGACAGATGTATTTAGAACTCTGCATCCCAAAGCTACAGAATATACTTTCTTCTCGAGTGCACATGGAACATTCTCCAAGATAGATCATATGCTGGGTCACAAAACAGCCCTTCATAAGTTTACAAGAATTGAAATTATACCATTCATACTTTCAGACCACAATGCTATGAAGCTTGAACTCAACCACAGGAAAAAGTCTGGAAAACCTCCAAAAGCGTGGAGGTTAAAGAACACCCTACTAACGAATGAGTGGGTCAACCAGGCAATTAGAGAAGAAATTAAAAAATATATGGAAACAAACGAAAATGAAAATAGAACAATCCAAACGCTTTGGGATGCAGTGAAGGCAGTCCTGAGAGGAAAATACATTGCAATCCAGGCCTATCTCAAGAAACAAGAAAAATCCCAAATGCAAAATCTAACAGCACACCTAAAGGAAATAGAAGCAGAACAGCAAAGGCAGCCTAAACCCAGCAGAAGAAGAGAAATAATAAAGATCAGAGCAGAAATAAACAATATAGAATCTAAAAAAACTGTAGAGCAGATCAACGAAACCAAGAGTTGGTTTTTTTGAAAAAATAAACAAAATTGACAAACCTCTAGCCAGGCTTCTCAAAAAGAAAAGGGAGATGACCCAAATAGATAAACCATGAATGAAAATGGAATTATTACAACCAATCCCTCAGAGATACAAACAATTATCAGGGAATACTATGAGAAATTATATGCCAACAAACTGGGCAACCTGGAAGAAATGGACAAATTCCTAAACACCCACACGCTTCCAAAACTCAATCAGGAGGAAATAGAAAGCTTGAACAGACCCATAACCAGCAAAGAAATTGAATCGGTTATCAAAAGTCTCCCAACAAATAAGAGTCCAGGACCAGATGGCTTCCCAGGGGAGTTCTACCAGACGTTTAAAGCAGAGATAATACCTATCCTTCTCAAGCTATTCCAAGAAATAGAAAGGGAAGGAAAACTTCCAGACTCATTCTATGAAGCCAGTATTACTTTGATTCCTAAACCAGACAGAGACCCAGTAAAAAAAGAGAACTACAGGCCAATATCTCTGATGAATATGGATGCAAAAATTCTCAATAAGATACTAGCAAATCGAATTCAACAGCATATAAAAAGAATTATTCACCATGATCAAGTGGGATTCATTCCTGGGATGTAGGGCTGGTTCAACATTCGCAAATCGGTCAACGTGATGCATCACATTAACAAAAAAAAAAGAGAAGAACCATATGATCCTGTCAATCGATGCAGAAAAGGCCTTTGACAAAATCCAGCACCCTTTCTTAATAAAAACCCTTGAGAAAGTCGGGATAGAAGGAACATACTTAAAGATCATAAAAGCCATTTATGAAAAGTCCACAGCTAACATCATCCTCAACGGGGAAAAACTGAGAGCTTTTTCCCTGAGATCAGGAACACGACAGGGATGCCCACTCTCACCGCTGTTGTTTAACATAGTGCTGGAAGTTCTAGCATCAGCAATCAGACAACAAAAGGAAATCAAAGGCATCAAAATTGGCAAAGAGGAAGTCAAGCTTTCGCTTTTTGCAGATGACATGATATTATACATGGAAAATCCGATAGACTCCACCAAAAGTCTGCTAGAACTGATACATGAATTCAGCAAAGTTGCAGGATACAAAATCAATGTACAGAAATCAGTTGCATTCTTATACACTAACAATGAAGCAACAGAAAGACAAATAAAGAAACTGATCCCATTCACAATTGCACCAAGAAGCATAAAATACCTAGGAATAAATCTAACCAAAGATGTAAAAGATCTGTATGCTGAAAACTATAGAAAGCTTATGCAGGTAATTGAAGAAGATATAAAGAAATGGAAAGACATTCCCTGCTCATGGATTGGAAGAATAAATATTGTCAAAATGCCAATACTACCCAAAGCTATCTACACATTCAATGCAATCCCAATCAAAATTGCACCAGCATTCTTCTCGAAACTAGAACAAGCAATCCTAAAATTCATATGGAATCACAAAAGGCCGTGAATAGCCAAAATAATTTTGAGGAAGAAGACCAAAGCAGGAGGCATCACAATCCCAGACTTTAGCCTCTACTACAAAGCTGTCATCATCAAGACAGCATGGTATTGGCACAAAAACAGACACAGAGACCAATGGAATAGAATAGAAACCCCAGAACTAGACCCACAAATGTATGGTCAACTAATCTTTGACAAAGCAGGAAAGAACATCCAATGGAAAAAAGACAGTCTCTTTAACAAATGGTGCTGGGAGAACTGGACGGCAACATTCAGAAGGTTGAAACTAGACCACTTTCTCACACCATTCACAAAAATAAACTCAAAATGGATAAAGGACCTGAATGTGAGACAGGAAACCATCAAAACCTTAGAGGAGAAAGCAGGAAAAGACCTGTCTGACCTCAGCCGTAGCAATCTCTTACTCGACACATCCCCAAAGGCAAGGGAATTAAAAGCAAAAGTGAATTACTGGGACCTTATGAAGATAAAAAGCTTCTGCACAGCAAAGGAAACAACCAACAAAACGAAAAGGCAACCAACGGAATGGGAAAAGATATTTGCAAATGACATACCGGACGAAGGGCTAGTATCCAAAATCTATAAAGAGCTCACCAAACTCCACACCCGAAAAACAAATAACCCAGTGAAGAAATGGGCAGAAAACATGAATAGACACTTCTCTAAAGAAGACATCCGGATGGCCAACAGGCACATGAAAAGATGTTCAACATCGCTCCTTATCAGGGAAATACAAATCAAAACCACACTCAGATATCACCTCACGCCAGTCAGAGTGGCCAAAATGAACAAATCAGGAGACTATAGATGCTGGAGAGGATGTGGAGAAATGGGAACCCTCTTGCACTGTTGGTGGGAATGCAAATTGGTGCAGCCGCTCTGGAAAGCAGTGTGGAGGTTCCTCAGAAAATTAAAAATAGACCTACCCTATGACCCAACAATAGCACTGCTAGGAATTTATCCAAGGGATACACGAGTACTGATGCATAGGGGCACTTGTACCCCAATGTTTATAGCAGCACTCTCAACAATAGCCAAATTATGGAAAGAGCCTAAATGTCCATCAACTGATGAATGGATAAAGAAATTGTGGTTTATATACACAATGGAATACTACGTGGCAATGAGAAAAAATGAAATATGGCCTTTTGTAGCAACGTGGATGGAACTGGAGAGTGTGATGCTAAGTGAAATAAGCCATACAGAGAAAGACAGATACCATATGGTTTCACTCTTATGTGGATCCTGAGAAACTTAACAGAAACCCATGGGGGAGGGGAAGAAAAAAAAAAAGAGGTTAGAGTGGGAGAGAGCGAAAGCATAAGAGACTGTTAAAAACTGAGAACAAACTGAGGGTTGATGTGGGGTGGGAGGGAGGGGAGGGTGGGTGATGGGTATTGAGGAGGGCACCTTTTGGGATGAGCACTGGGTGTTGTATGGAAACCAATTTGACAGTAAATTTCATATATTAAAAAATAAAAAATAAAAAAAAAAGAATAATGGGAAGACAAAAAAAAAAAAAAAAACCCAACCCTTGGTTTCATTGATCTGCTGTACTATTTTTTTAGATTCTATATTGTTTATTTCTTGATGGTTATTATTTCTGTTCTGCTGGGTTTGGTGTGTCTTTGCTGTTCTGCTTCTGTTTCCTTTAGGTGTGCTGTTAGATTTTGTATTTGGGATTTTTCTTGTTTCTTGAGATAGGCCTGGATTGCAATGTATTTTCCTCTCAGGACTGCCTTTGGTGCATCCCAAAGCATTTGGATTGTTGTATTTTCATCTTCATTTGTTTCCATATATTTTTAAATTTCTTCTCTAATTGTCTGGTTGAACCATTCATTCTTTAATAGAGTGTTCTTTAAATTCCATGATTTTGGAGGTTTTCCAGACTTTTTCCTGTGATGTCAAGTTTCATGGCATTGTGGTCTGAAAGTGCATGGTATGCTCTCAATCTTTTATACTTATGAAGGGCTGTTTTGTGACCCAGTATGTGATTTATCTTGGAGAATGTTCCATGTGCACTCGAGAATAAAATATATTCTGTTGCTTTGGGATGCAGAGTTCTAAATATATCTGTCAAGTCCTCTGATCCAATGTATCATTCAGGGACCCTGTGTCTTTATTTATCCTGTGTCTAGATGATCTATCAATTGTTGTAAGTGGAGTATTAAAATCTCTGGCAATTACCACATTCTTATCAGTAATGTTGCTTATGTTTGTGATTAGTTGTTTTATATATTTGGGGGCTCCCGTATCCAGTGCAGAGATATTTATAATTGTTAGCTCTTCCTCATGGATAGACCCTGTAATTATTATATAATGCTCTTCTTCCTCTCTTGTTACAGCATTTAATTTAAAGTCTAGTTTGTCTAGAGTAGTCTAGTCTGATATAAGTATGGCTACTCCAGCTTTCTTTTGACTCTGATAGCATGATAGATAGTTCTCCATGCCCTCACTTTCTTTCTTTTTTTAATTATAATATTTGGAATTTATTTGCCTGCTGATTAAACACATAGACTAAATATATCTATATGTTGTCTGTGTAAGACAGTTGGGGGAAATAAGAATAATAACTGGATTTTTTTTATTTTTTTATTTTTTATTTTTTTCAATATATGAAACTTATTGTCAAATTGGTTTCCATAAGACACCCAGTGCTCATCCCAAAAGGTGCCCTCCTCAATACCCATCACCCACCCTCCTCTCCCTCCCACCCCACATCAACCCTCAGTTTGTTCTCAGTTTTTAACAGTCTCTTATGCTTTGTCTCTCTCCCTCTCTAACCTCTTTTTTTTTCCTTCCCCTCCCCCATGGATTTCTGTTAAATTTCTCAGGATCCACATAAGAGTGAAAACATATGATATCTGTCTTTCTCTGTATGGCTTATTTCACTTAGCATCACACTCTCCAGTTCCATCCATGTTGCTACAAAGGGCCATATTTCATTCTTTCTCATTGCCACGTAGTACTCCATTGTGTATATAAACCACAATTTCTTTATCCATTCATCAGTTGATGGACATTTAGGCTCTTTCCATAATTTGGCTATTGTTTACAGTGCTGCTATAAACATTGGGGTACAAGTGCGCCTATGCATCAGTACTCCTGTATCCCTTGGGTAAATTCCTAGCAGTGCTATTGTTGGGTCATAGGGTAGGTCTATTTTTAATTTTTTGAGGAACCTCCACACTGTTTTCCAGAGTGGCTGCACCAATTTGCATTCCCACCAACAGTGCAAGAGGGTTCCTGTTTCTCCACGTCCTCTCCAGCATCTATAGTCTGCTGTTGTTCATTTTGGCCACTCTGACTGGCGTGAGGTGGTATCTGAGTGTGGTTTTGATTTGTATTTCCCTGATGAGGAGTGACTTTGAGCATCTTTTCATGTGTCTGTTGGCCATCCAGATGTCTTCTTTAGAGAAGTGTCTATTCATGTTTTCTGCCCATTTCTTCACTGGGTTATTTGTTTTTTGGGTGTGGAGTTTGGTGAGCTCTTTATAGATTTTGGATACTAGCCCTTTGTCTGATATGTCATTTGCAAATATCTTTTCCCATTCTGTTGGTTGCCTTTTAGTTATTTTGGTTGTTTCCTTTGCTCTCCATGCCCTCATTTTCAATCTGAAGTTGTCCCCAGGTCTAAAATGAGTCTCTTGTAGACAGCAAATAGATGGGTCTTGTTTTTTATTCCATTCTGATACCCTATGTCTTTTTGTTGGAGCATTTAGTCCATATACATTCAGTGTTCTTATAGAAATTTATGGGTTTAGAGTCATTGTGATGTCTGTAGGTTTCATGCTTGTAGTGATGTCTCTGGTACTTTTTGGTCCTTGCAACATTTCACTCACAGAATCTCCCTTAGGATATCTTGTAGGGATGGTTTAGTGGTGATGAATGTCTTCAGTTTTTGTTTGTTGGGGAAGACCATCTCTCCTTCTATTGTGAATGACAGGCTTGCTGGATAAAGGATTCTAGGCTGCATATTGTTTCTGTTTATCACATTGAAGATTTCCTGCCATTCCTTTCTGGCCTGCCAAGTTTCAGTGAATAGGTCTGTCACTAGTCTTATTGGTCTCCCTTTATACATTGGAGCATGTTTATTCCTAGCTGTTTTCAGAATTTTCTCTTTTCCTTGTATTTTGCCTGTTTCACTATATGCCATGCAGAAGATAGATTCAAGTTTCATCTGAAGGGACTTCTCGGTGCCTCTTGGATTTCAATGCCTTTTTTCTTCCCTAGATCAGGGAAGTTCTCAACTATGGTTTATTCAAGTACACCTTCAGCCCTTTTCTCTCTCTCTCTCCTTCTGGAATTCCTATTATACGGATATTGTTCAGTTTAATTGCATATTTTAGTTCTCTAATTCTCCCCTCATACTCCTGAATTTTTTTAACTCTCTTTCTCAGCTTCCTCTTTTTCCATAAATTTATCTTCTAATTCACCTATTTTCTCCTCTGCCTCTTCAATACCAGCTGTGGTTGCCTCCATTTTAATTTGCACCTCATTTATAGCATTTTTTACCTCCTCATGACTATTCCTTAGTCCCTTGATCTTTGTAGCAATAAATTTTCTGCTGTCCTCTATACCTTTTTCAGGTCTAGCGATTAATTTTAAGACTATTATTCTAAATTCTTGTTCCGTTATATTGCTTAAATCGTTTTGATCAATTTGTTAGCTGTCACTACTTCCCAGAATTTCTTTTGAAGAGAGTTCTTCCGTTTCGTCATTTTGGGTAGTCTCTGGGGTGGCATGGAACTGCAGGGCACTTCCCCTGTGCTGTCTGGAGTAACTTGTGTTGTTGGGTGGGGCCTCAGTCAGACTGGTGTGTACCTTATCTTCCCCTCTCCCAGGAGCAAGACTCATTGTGGAGTGGTGTGGCTCCTGTCCAGGCTACTTGCACACTGCCAGGCTTGTGGTGCTGTTTTGATGGGACCTGGTTTATTAGCTGCAGTGTATCCACAAGGTGCACAGGGGCGGGAAGGGCAGGCTTAGCTCACTTTGCTGTCAGTGGTCCTCTGTTGGAGGGGCCTTGCAGCTCTGGTAGGGAGGCAGACCTGTCGGAGGGATAGATCCACTGAAGCACAGCATTGGGTGCTTGCGTGGTGCAAGCAAGTTTGGTGATGGGTTCTGGTACCCTTTGGGATTATGGGTGGGGAATGGGAAAGAGAGATGGCACTTGCCAGTGCCTTTTTTCCCTGATGAGCTGAGCTTTGTCTTCTGGGGTTCAACAACTCTCCCTCCCAGTGTCCTCTCGCTCTCCCACTCTCTGAGCAGAGCTGTTGACTTTTAACATTCCAGATGTCACGTCCTGCTGGCTGTCAGAAATCACGGAGTCCAGCCACTCTGCTTTTGCAAGCCAGACTTGGGGATTCTGCCTTGCTGGAGGGGCTGCCCCTCAATCGCCCTGGCTCCCTCCCACCAGTTCATGTAGCATGCACCGCCTCTCCACCCTTCCTACCCTCCTCCGTGGGCTTCTTGTGTAAGCTTGGCTCCAGAGTCTATTCTGCTAGTCTTCTAGCGGTTTTCTGGGTTATTTAGGCAGGTATAGGTGGAATCTAAGTGATCAGCAGGACGAGGTGAGCCCAGGGCCCTCCTATGCCACCATCTTTCACACCAATTTCCAGGAAATACATCTTTAAATATGCTCAGGACAGAGGTCCAGGCTGAAGATATCCATTTAGCAGCTATTTGTAACTAATCTCAGAATTATCAATTCCTCAAATATTTATTTTTATTTTTTTAATGTTTATCTATTTTTGAGAGACAGAGCATGATCAGGGGAGAGGCAGAGAGGGAGACACACACTGAACCCAAAGCAGGCTCCAGGTTGTAAGCTGTCAGCACAGAGCTCGACCTGGGGCCTGAACTCACAAACTGTGAGATCATGACCTGAGCTGAAGTCGGACAGTTAACCTACTGAGCCACCCAGATGCCCCTCCCTAATAATTTTTTAAATAATTTTTTTGGTGAAGTTTGATCTTTCAAAAATGAATGGTGATGGTCCCAGCAGATAAAAGTAAGGCTGGCATTCAGTCCTTTTCCCCCATGCCTGATGTCCCTAGAGCCTACTCCTACCATAAAACCTTCTCTCCTGCATGGTTTTTATGTAGGGGTGTTCTCTCAAATGATGTGCAGGTTAATGACAGGGGCAGCAGAGTTCAGTTGTCTTCATGATAAGGGTGAGGATAAGCACAGGCAGAGTAATGTTCTCCAGTGCACTTGGTATTAGATAGATTTGGCCTAAGAAAGGTCAGTATGGACAAAGTGGCAATGGAAAGAACCAGATTAAGGAAAGTCATCAGCAACATTACAGAGCCTTGGCTGAGACATTTTCTTATCCAGTGAATAGGAAGCCCTAGATTTTCAGCTTAAGCAGTCAACATGATTGCTTAGCAGAGAGGAGGAGGTAGTGGAATTCAGTGAAGAGCCTTTTTAAAGGCTGCACCAGGACAGATGGAGCCCCTTCCCATGCTAGAAGTCTGGGTTTATCTCAGTATCATTGACTACACCCTCCAAGACAGCTCCAGAGAGGATCTCACACATTTTTATCTCATAGTTAGTAAGGTATTAAGTAGGGGGTATGAGACTATATATTTTTCTTTTCACTTTAACACTTCGAGAGTACTCCTATTTTCCCAAACAAAAGATTGTTTAGAATTCTAGGATTCATTCTCCCCTCCTGCCTATCTGCCAAATTCCTTGTTGAAATGAGACTACAGGATCATTCTGCTTATGATCAACTGTCAGCTGAGTTTCCTGTTTCCTTCTCCTCTCCCACACTGGAGGTGTCTCTATTTGTGTTACCATCTCTTCAATTTTAGTCAAAGTGGCTTTCCTGGTTGGGGGGATGTTGAAATGTCAAGATGTATCTGACATGGAAACCATGGGGAGAAGGAGAAAGAAGGCTTAGACGAATAATCAACAAGGTTTACTTACTGAACTGTGGAACTCTCTGCAGCTTCCTTCCCTGTTCTGTGTTAAGAGGAGGCAGGCATCACTGCTGATATTATGGGAGAAGGGAAGTTGGGGGCAGGAAACTGTGAAGGAATAAATAGAAACAGAGACGAAGACTCTTGGAATTATTTTTCAAAAACTTCTTAATAACTGATGGATTGCATTAAAAAATTCCCACATTTTAACTGGTAGGAAACAGTCCTAATAGGAACACACATTTCAAGGGTTATCTATGGCCTCTACAAAGCACACCAGAAGGTTAATGGCTTTTGGAGTCAGAGACATACATCCACACTCACTGGATGTTCTCTGTATAAATGCAGACCTTAGTCCTCTTATCTTTTAAATGGGGATGATAATATTGCTTACTGCATAGTGCTGTTTGAGTAAGAAATAAGATTACATATGTAAATATTCTAAGCTCCATTAGTTAAGTTTTATTATTTTAGTTTGTTTTATTATTAAGTTTATTGTTAAGTTTTATTATTTCCCTTTTTATTTTTCCTCAAACAATTAACTGAGCATCTAGCATAATGATTGGAAAATAATAGTCACATAATATGTATTTGTAGCATAGATTTCTGAATGAATGAATACATGATGAAATTAATGATAGAATACCAAACTACTGAGAAAAATGTTTAGACAAAAGAATTACTTGCTGAGAAGTCTATCCCTGTCCTCTGCCCAGCCAGGCAGCCAACAAGAGGGCTTACTGATCCATTTAGAAGCTGAGTGGAGCCTGTTAAGGTAGGTCTGTATATCCTTAGGGATTTTTTGCTTTGTTGAGATCATAGAGGAAATAAAGTCATCAGAATGGGAAAGAAGGTCAGAACTGCCCCCCAACCTCAGAGACAGCGAGAGAGAGAATGAGAGTGAGTGAGTAAGCAAGCTAGATAGATAGATAGAATCAGATAGAATCAGATAGAATAGAATCAGATAGAATCAGAACAAGGAAATGCTTCCTGGGGCAAACAGCACTTCTTAAGCCCAAAAAAATCCTGGACATAAAGTATTATACATTATTAATAGTAATTAGTTTTTCCAAAGCCATGAAACACCTGGAATCAAATAAACATTGTGATCCTAGGATTCACAGGGCAAATCAAAGCCTTGTCTCTAAAATAATAGTTTCCCACTATAAGTATAGTGCATTAGATCATTACATCTATGGATTTGTCCCTTGTAGGATATTAATAGGTGATAAAATAGCGGGACAATGCAAATTTAACTTCAATTATTTGTTTTGTCAGAAGACCTATCTCCAATATTCAAAATATAGATAATCCACATTAAGTCATACATAAGTTTTATTAAATTTTCTTAATAAGATAACTAACTTAGGGATGCCTAGGTGGCTCAGTTTGTTGAGCATCCAACTTCAGGTCAGGATCTTGTGGTCCATGAGTTTGAGTCCCTCGTTGGGCTCTGTGATGACAGTTCAGAGCCTGGAGCCTGCTTGTATTCTATGTCTCCCTCTCTCTCTGCCCCTCCCCAACTCATGCTCTGTCATTCAAAAATGAATAAATATTTTAAAAAATTACATGGTAAACTTAAAATGTAACTCTAAACATTCAAAACCCAAATCAATTGTTGAAATATGAACCTAAAAATGTATCTAATTGTGGTATATCCATAATTTGAAAAACTATTACAAATTGAAAAATAGACCTCTGTTGTTTCTTAGAACTTCAATACCGAGCTTAGGAAACAAGAATTGCCATTTGACAAATTTCAGTTGGACTTGTTTATGTCATCAAATTTTGCTGTTGATAATTAGCAAAAGACTTTCACCTTGCAACTGTCTAGAGCTGATGACCTTACATATAATAGGATATAACACGTTTTCTAACAATTATAACACAGGAACAAACCGGAAAAATGAAAAGGGGGTACACAATGCCCTTACTGCTCCACTCCTTCCACAGAGGTCTTAGTTGTTGATAGTGGGATTCTTGCAAACAGAGAGTTTCTCTATTCTCTATTCCATGCTGTTTCCTTTGCTGTTACAATTGTTACCATCTTTAGAAATCTACAGAAAAAAAACCATGCTGCTTGTGTCTTACTGAGGTTTAGTTTTAATAACCAAATTTACATTTGAGCCTAGATATAGAGGATGAGAAAGATCGGACTCTCAGACTCTGGCAAAGCAATGGCCCAACATGTGAAAATGTTGGCATGTCTGAGAAGTCATGAGTTTTGGGATGCTGGGGTCTGGTAAGGGAGGGGAGAACAGTAGGAAGTGAGATGAGAGAGATCATGAAGCCAGACCATTTATGGCCTTACAGGTCCTCTCAGGGTGAGGGATGCATTCGGTGGAAAGTTACAGGGCAATAGGCACCTGGAAACAGAGTGAGAACTAACTAAAGCATTCTCAGAAAGAAAGCAGGTTCTGGGACTCACCCTACATAATTGACTTTTGGACTGGAATGGCCATCGTGCCAGGAAAGGCAGAATCCTTGTACCTATTACCTCATCTTGGTTTTATTCTCTCAGTAAATAGCACCACCTACTTCCTATTTGCTGAGGCCAAACACATCCTTGGTTTTGTTTTCTGTTTCTGTCTTAAAGCCCACATTCAGTCCATAAATCTTAGTTTGTGCTTCAAAGAGGATCTCAGTCTCTCTATTTTCTGTATTTACTTTTCCCTAGTCCAAGCAGTCCTCTGTCTCCTGAAGTATGGCAGCATCACCCTCACTTGTCTCCCTTCTCTGTCCTATTCTATCTTCCACAAAGCAGCCAGACACATACCATTAAAACACAGGTCAAGCTATATTGCATTACTATTTTGATCCCTCAGTGCCTTTCCACTGAATGCATTCCTCATCCTGAGAGGAGCTGTAAGGCCTTAAATGGTCTGGTCTCATGATCTCTCTCATCTCACTTCCTACTGTTCTCTCTTGCCTTACCAGACTCCAGCCTCCCTAGACTCATGACTTCTCAGACACGCCAACACTTTCACATGTTGGACCATTGCTGTGCCAGACTCTGAGAGTCATACCTTTCTCATCCTTTATATCTAGGCTCAAATGTAAACTTGGACATCCATTTCGAGGCATTTCATGCTTTGTAAAGGAACATGCCTCAGGCTAGTACCTCTAGTTTACAATGTCCGTATAATTTATTCCAGCTGGTATTATCACTTCTATTTGTCTCCTTTTTTCTTTCTATTATCTACAACTATTGGAATAAGAGCTTGGTGACATCAGGGACTGAGTCACTTTGGTTCCTTGCTAGATCCTCTCCCCATCAGGGTCTAGAACTTCTAGTGCAGGCACTTAAGAAGTGATATTTATTGAATACACAGATGAAGGAATGGAAGGACTTCCAGTGAAGATGGTATCTGAGACATGTTTGAAAACACATATTAAATTTGAGTGGGAACAGGGTAAAGAGAGATAATAATCAACAAAGGTATAGAATCAGTCATGTAAGAGATGGCAGAGGAGGTAGGACAGGCTACTGGGGCAGAATTGATGGAAACACATGTGTAGGGAAAGTGGCTGAAGTGTGTTTAGTAAAAATATCATATGATATTTCTACCTTTAGTTTCTGTTTGGGGTTGAATTGTATTCAATAAAATTCACATGTTGAAGCTCTCACCCTCAGTACCACAGAATGTGTCTGTATTTGGAGATAGGGCCCTTAAATGTGTCTGTATTTTGGAGATAGGTGAATAAGTTCAAATGAAGCCATTAGAATAGGCTCTGATCCAATCTGACTAGTGTCCTGATGAGGAGAGGAAATTTGGGCACATGGAGAGATAGCAGGGACTTGTGTGCACAAAGAAAGAACAAGTGAAGAAACAGCAAGAGGCCTCAGGGGAAAACAATTCTTCTGGCTCTTTGATCTAGGACTTCCATAATTCATGAAAAAACTTTATAAGAAAATTGATTTTTGTTGTTTAAGCTACCCAGTCTATGGTATTTTGGTATGGAAGCCTGAGCAAATTAATATAGAATCCCTTGCATTGAGATACCCCAAATCCCCTTGACATGTAACTAAGAAACTAATACCCAGCTGTGCTTTGTCATGTGGCTCCAGTTTGGCCAATGAAAGTACTCCCTCTTCCAGGACACAGTGAAGGGCTCAGTATGAGCATGTGAACCAAGCAAGGAAGTCCTCCACAAGATAGACTATAGGACACAGGAAAACACAGGTCTTTCTTCTACTGACCTCGAATATGAGCTTTGAGGGCCAGGTGAGCCGGGTACTGCTGGCTTTTCTGTCCCATGAAGAATAACCTTGACACAGAGTACAGCAGAGCAAGAGATACAGAGGAAATAAGGGGAAATATTTTCATTGTTCTTTGGTCAAAATGTGCTTAGTTAATTTTATCTCTGAGCTTTTTAGTTTCTTTTTTAAAGTTAATTTATTTTGAGAAATAGAGAGAGCACAGGAGCATGAGCAGGGGAGGGGCAGAAAGGGAGAGATAGAATCCCAAGCAGGCTCCATGGAATCAGAGCAGATCCCAATGCAGGGCTCAAACTCATGAACCAAGGACCAAGAGATCATGACCTGAACAGAGATCAAGAGTCAGATGCTTAACTGACTGAGCCACCCAAGCATCCTTGGGCTTTTTAGTTTCTTAAGCTAATAAAATTCCATTTTTGTTTAATTTATGTAAAATGAAGACCTAAAAAATGATCTGGCTTCATCATACCATTGATAGTACAATTTTCTAGCATTAGCCAGTGCTATCTCTGCTAATATTTGTTATTTATCCTTTCATACTTTTCCTATAAATATCCAAATGTAAGTCCATGATTAAATATAGGTATCAAATCAAATATAGGTATAAATATAGATATGGAAACAAATGTAGTCTTTTTTCAACAATGAATTTTGTGGAACCCAGCCATACCACTACATTGAGATCCATACAATGAAGTCATACAGAAATGTGGTTAAGATGGCAGACTTTGCCAGACTGCCTAGATTTATATCCAGTCTACCTTCAGGTGTGAATTTAAGCAAAACATTTACCTTTCTGAGCCTCAATTTCTTCACCTTTAAGTGGAAACCATAGTAGCACCTACTTCCCCAGATTGTGTGAGCATCAAGTATTATGCAAGGAAAACGCCCTTCTGTTCTAGTGAGTATTGTCTATATTTCTTAGTTATGATAATTATAGTTGTTTTTTTTTAATTCACAGATAAGCAGCAAAGGTTAGAGAGATCATTTGGCAGAGGCATTACTGGTGGATTAGAAGTGGTAAGAAATGGAGACCATTGCTGTTCTCCAGTGGGGGAGGACCTGTCCCCAGGACCTCTCCTGGGGAGGAGCAGAGGGAGCAGTGGAGTTGAAAGGAGACCAGAGGAATACAGGTGTTTCATTTTCAGACCAAGTGCCATTGGGAAAAGAGACATGTAGACCACCCCTCAGGAATATTTTAGTATTCTGATGTTGAAGAGAGAAGAAATTTGCAAATGTTTTCCAAAAGGGAGAATATGTTCCATGGGACCAAAGAATGGTTTCAGGCTAAAACACAGTTGAGATACAGGGACAAAGAACGCAGAGGGTCTTGAAAGACCCCTTTCATTGCGGACTTCATTGCAATGTGAGATTCACTCAGGTTCGGGGAAACATCACTTCAGTTATTTCAGGAGGAAACACAGATGCCCTTATCTGCCTTAATAAATGAGCCTATTAATTCACAGGTCTAAGGTGAGGCCAGACTTTTCATAACATTCAGGGCATGATGCACATTGTGTTTTCAGCCAAACACAATTCTTTTTTATTGTCTTAGGATCAGAGTGAAGATATGGATTGAAACAGGACCCCAAGATATCATTTCAATATTGGAGGGATCAACTTGGTGCAATAAACTCATTCCTTTGGGAGCAATGTGGAGTAGAAAGGTCTGAGAAATAATAAACTTTCCAGAACTAGGATGGTCTCACTGCTAAGAGACCTACATCCTCTCTTCAATAGACAACCAAGTTACAGGCCTTAAGAAGCTGTTTTCTCCTCCCAAGCAGGACTGTCCATAAGCCAGCAGACTGTAAAAAGAGTATGGTAGGGGTCACTGTGTCTTTATTTTTCTTAAAATCTCTTACAAATTGATCATTATTAAATGTAGAATAGAAAGAATATCAGTTTTCTGGCCTGTAGAACTAGGTTCCAGCCATGTTTCTCCATTTCTGAAGTCAGACAATTTCATTGAAATCCTGGTGCTGCCACTCTGAGGGCTATGTTTCTGAGCATATTTGTTACCCTCAGCATACTTCAATATCTGTGTTTCCAAAGTAAGGACAACTGTAATACCTACTATAAAAGATTATGTTGTAGTTTAACTCTGAATACATGTTAAATGCTTAAACAATGCCTTTCACTTAACAAATAGTTAATTAATTTTATATACTGTTGTAATTACTACACCATATAACCCTGAGATGCAAAGATTAAAAATAGTCACTGTCCATTCCATTCTAAGAGCTTGCATTTTAATGCTATGTAAAATAGATATGGCACTAAGGCTAAGGCTTCTGCAAACTTCAATCTAGTGAGATAGTGCCAAGGTAGCTGTAAAATAGCAATCATGAGAATTGTACTCTGGGTTTCTAAACACTTTTGCAGCAGGAAAAAATTTTCTTTGATTGACTTTACAAAGCACATGCACGAACTCTTGTGTTATAAGGAACACAAGGATCTTTAAAATAATACCACCAGGGGTACCTGGGTGGCTTGTGCACAGAGCCTGCTTAGGATTCTCTCTCTCCATCTCTCTCTGACCCTACCCATCTTGCATGCTCTCTCTCTCTCTCTCTCTCTCTCAAAACAAATAATAGAATATTTAAAAAATAAAATAAAATAATAAAATAAAATAATCACTACCATTCCTTCCACTTTAAAAGGATTTTGAGCTGGAAAAATTCTGATCCTTTGCTCAGTGGAAGTTTGCTTCCAAACAATGAAAAAGTTATAAAGTTCAAGTCTATTCAGCAAGTTAGTTGGCCGTGTCTAGAAAAGTTAATAGGTAATATTTGAGATAGTACCTTTTTAACCTTGTAGAAATATAAAAACAAAATAAACATCAGTAGGAAATTTATTTGTAAATGAGACACCAAGATGCATACATTTTCATATTATTAATGGAAATTGCTTCCTGAAATTACTATGAAACTTGAATATTTAGTGCAATAATCATGTGTTCAAAATAGCTGACTGAGAAAAGCAGTGGCTAGAGAAGAAAGGATGGTTGCAATTGCTTCTAATGAGATAATTGTTTCCCTCCTACCCAGTATTAATTTCAGTCTGGGCATGAGCCAACTGAGCTGGTCTATTCTGGGTTAGGCTTAAATTCAGCAGAAAAGAAAGAACTAAGTAGCAATAAAGACCTCTAATATACCCATAAGCTGCTTAGTTGCTTTTGTCCTGGTTTATGTTTGATTGTGTGTATATATGTATGTATGCTTAATTCATTCATTGTTTCCAACAGATGTCATTACTCCATATCTAACACCTCACTCCCATCTCCTGGCATTATTCTTGGGAGCTCACTGTTCATGTGACCACTCAACACCTGGATTCACAATGCCTTAATTACCACATCACTAATATCTTTTCCTCTACTGGAAAGTAGTCAGTATTTACCCACTTCCAGGCTCATAGCCAGGGCCTTGTATTCACCAATAACTCACTGCCAAAATGAATTCCAATTTCCCACTCTCATGACAAACTCTCATGCTTTTGGTCTACTTATTGTTGTAACCTCATCAAGACCTTGTATCACTGATCTTATGACTTTCCAATTATCTATATCTATGTTATAGGTACTTAATTTGTTATAAATACAGATAATTAATTTTCTTCATAATTTATCTTAAATCAATTATCTCTATTTATAGTCACTTAGTTTAAATTAATCTCAAACTTCTGGTACAACTTTCACTCCATCATAGCTACTAATCCTTTGCCACAGAAAATCTGAAACAAGCTTTCTTCATCTTCACACAGGTGAATTGCTGAAGACAGAAATCAGAAAAAGGGATTGGTCAGTAAATTTATGACCACCCATCTCAACACTAGTTGACAATCTTACTTGTTTCTCAAATAAGCTCACTCATCTATTTTCCTTAAGTAACTCTTATATTCTCCATTTTATTCAAGATTTATTCAAATATCCACTTTCCCATTCCTATTGTGAGCACTAACTAATGTCTTACCCTTATTGAGAAAACTTAAGTCATGAAATAAGAATTCCCTTTGTGTCCCAGAGGAGAGGAGGGATTAACTTTTCCACATTTTATCAATTTTTTATTTCCTCCTATTTAATAAAACAGTATTTCTCCTGTTAAAATAGCAAACACATACAAACACACTGGAACTGAACAATTAAGTAAATGGATGGCAGGTGCTGGAAGACAGTTGTCTCCCTGTTGGAGTAGGAGACACAGATAAGCAAGTAGAGGAGGCTAGACTGATTTGTGTGATACTGAATTAGATGGAGACATAGTATGGACTCATGTTTAGTTTAACACAGATACATATAGTTTCATATAGAAGTTTTTTGAAGTTACATGTTTACACAGAATTTGCTATATACCTGTACGTTCTCTTGCTCTGTCAGCTGAGAAGACCTACAAGAAATGACCATCTAGTAGTAAAAAGCACACTTAGAACCTCAATCTTGGTTTCTAATACCATTCTTCAATAAAAGGAACCAGGACTTCTTGTAGAAATGGTGGATTGCATAACTAACACAAGAAATATAAAAGAAGACCATGAAGCATACTGTAATGTCAGAAAGAAAGAAAGTGCTACACACATACATGAATCACATGAGACAACTGAAGGAGCTCCAAGTGACCAAAGTTGGAACATTTTGAGCAAAAAAAAAAGTAGATAAGGTGATATTGGATTATATAACAAAATATAAAATCATGAGTCCATACTGATAGAAATAAATGATTGAATAAATAAATAAGGAGAGAAAAGGAGATGACTATCCTATGTGGAAGAATTCCAAATAATTTATGAAGACACTCTGCCCTCAATAAGGTAGAATATAATTTCTCAGCCTTTAAATTTGAGCAGCTTATAGTGACTCTGTTCCAAATAGTACAGTACAGAAGTGGGGAGGACAACTTTACAGTGGAGAAAACTGACAGACACTCTTTCAGCCAGGAAATCAATGTCAAAATCAACAAAGAAAAGGCATGGTGATAATATGTACCCTTTATATAATGCCAAGAGCATGGCATTTTATCTCTGTGGTTTTCATCCTCAAAATCTATACCTGCAGTCTAACCATGAGAAAAAAATTATAAAATA
Source organism: Panthera leo (assembly GCF_018350215.1). Taxonomy (NCBI): domain Eukaryota; kingdom Metazoa; phylum Chordata; class Mammalia; order Carnivora; family Felidae; genus Panthera; species Panthera leo. The sequence continues at coordinate 31,904,184 of NC_056688.1, read as the reverse complement.
TTCAATAAAGGAACATTCTACAAAATGCCTACCTAGTGCTCCTCAAAACTGTCAAGGCCATCAACAACAAGGAAAGTCAGAGAAAACGTCACAGACAAAAGAAGCCAAGGAGACAACTAATGAGAGCTAAATGCAATGTAGTATACTAAATGGGATCCTGGAGCAGAAAAAAAAAAGGATATTAGGGAAAAACTAAAGATGTCTTAATAAAGCATGGACTTGAGTTAGTAATAATGTACCAATATTGGTCCATTAATTGTAACAAATATGCCATACTAATGTAAGATATTAATAACAGAGGAAACTGGGTGAGGGTTATAAAATAAGTCTCTGTATTATCTTCATAATTTTTGAAATGTCCTTGCAACATTTCACTCACAGAATCTCCCTTAGATTGTCTTGTAGGTCTGGTTTAGTGGTGATGAATGTCTTCAGTTTTTGTTTGTTTGGGACGACCTTTATCTCTCTATTGTGAATGACAGACTTGCTGGATAAAGGATTCTCGGCTGCATATTTTTTTGTTCATCATATTGAAGATTTCCTTCCATTCCTTTCTGGCCTGCCATGTGTCAGTAGATAGGTCTGCTACTACCCTCATGTGTCTACCTTTGTTTTTTAGGGCCTGATTATCCTTAGCTGCTTTCAGAATTTTCTCTTTATCCTTGTATTTTGCCAGTTTCACTGTAATATGTCATGCAGAAGACAGATTCAAGTTACATCTGAAGGGAGTTCTCTGTGCCTCTTGGGTTTCAATTCCTCTTTCCTTCCCCATATTAAGGAAGTTCTCAGCTATGATTTGTTCAAGTACCCCTTCAGCCCCTTTCTTTCTTTTATGTCTTGAAGTCCTATGATACGGATATTGTTTCATTTGATTGCATCACTTAGTTCTCTAATTCTCCCATCATACTCCTGGATTTTTTATCTCTCTTTTTCTCAGAGTACTTTTTTCCCCATAATTTTATCTTCTAATTCACCTATTCTCTCCTCTGCCTCTTCAATCTGTGCTGTGGCAGCCTCCATTTTAATTTGCACCTCATTTATAGAATTTTTTTAAATTCCTCATGACTAATTTGTAGTCCCTTGATCTCCTTAGCAATAGATTTTCTGCTGTCCTCTATGCTTTTTTTCAAGCCCAGCGATTAATTTTATGACTGTTATTCTAAATTCTTGTTCCATTATATTGCTTAAATCATTTTTTAACAATTTATTAGCTGTCACTACTTCCTGGAGTTTCTTTTGAGAAGAATTCTTCCATTTCGTCATTTTGGGTAGTCCCTATGGTGACTCCAAACTTCAGGGCACCTCCCCTGTGCTGTCTGGAGAAACTTGTGTTGGGGGAGGTCACAGTTAGACTTGATGCCTGCCCCCAGCCCCCTGCTGGGGCCACAGTCAGACTGGTGTGTACCTTATCTTCCCCTCTCCCAGGGAAAAACTCACTGTGGAGTGGTGTGGCCCCTGTCTGGGCTGGTTGCACACTGCCAGGCTTGTGGTGCTGCTTCCATGGGATCTGGCCAATGGCATATTAGACGGGTTGGATCTGAAAGGTTCACAGAAGCAGAAGGGGCAGGCTTAGCTAGCTTTGCCATTCATGGTCCCCTGTGGTAGGGGCCCTGCGGCACTGGGAGGGAGGTAGGCCCGTCTGAGGGATGGATCCACAGAAACACAGCATTGGGCATTTGCACAGTGCAAGCAAGTTTAGTAATGGGAACTGGTTCCCTTTGGAAATTCAGCTGGGGGATGGGAGATGGCAATGGCGCTTGCCAGTGCCTTTGTTCCCCCACTGAGCTATGTCCTTCCAGGGCTCAACAACTCTCCCTCCTAGTGTCCTCTCACCCTCACTGCTCTCAGAGAGCAGAGCTGTTGACTTTTAACATTCCATATGTTAAGTCCCACTGGCTGTCAGAAGTCTCGCAGTCTGGCCCCTCTGCTTTTGTAAGCCAGACTTCAGTGGCTCTGCCTTGCCAGGCGGGCTGCTCCTCCCCAAGTTTTTCTTGAATAAGCTGAACTTCATTGAGTATGAGAACCAGACATTTTACATATGAATTTTGTGCTAATTTTGTGAACTCATGTTTTGTTTTTGTTGTGGTTGTTGTTGTTGTGGTTGTTGTTACTATACCCTGAAAAATTAGCTTCCTCTGAATAAAGGTGGATAGTAACCTATCTCAAGGTTTAGGAAACTCTTCTGCTATCTATTCTGAATACAGTCTGCTTTTGATGATGGAGACATTGAGACCCTGACAAGGATTTAGGTCCTTTCAGAATCATTAGGATTTTTTCTCCATGGAGTCTCCTTCATTCAAAATATTTATTAAAACTGGAAAACTTGGTTCAACTCCTATCTCTACCATGATAACTCCAATATTGAAGTTAAAGGGATAAATTCACCAAATCCTAAAAGCCAGTTCACATCTGGTATCTATTGTCGCTAAAGGTTCTGAAGGAAAAGCCACTGAGGAATTCCGAGGTTCTGTTCCAGGAATGCAGCAGTATGTGGATGCCCCTCTCTGCAGCTGCACACAAGCATCTCTTGCTCTTTTCCTTCTGATACCCACTCCCAGGACCTGCCAATCACATTGACATCTCCAGAGAGTAATTGATCACAAAGCAGAGATTGATTTCCAATGAAAGATTTATGGTCTTGTTGAGCCAGCTGCCCTCTGACCATGCACATTATTTATCCCTATCCCTTTGACAGGGGCATGTAATTATTCTCACTCTGTCTGCCCTGGTATGAGGCCACAAATCTGGGCAGGTTCATTAAAGTGTCTACATGTCGAGGAGCATCTTGTTAGGAGGATTGTTTGGCAGTCAGGCCTCTCTGCTGTCTCCACTGGAGAGGTGACTGACACAGCAGAGAAGTTACTTGTTTATAACACACTTATTTGCCATTCTTAAACAGCTCTGGGAGCAAAGCATGCCAGAAACTTGACCTGGCTCTGACAGCTTGGGGGGGTGGGGGGTGGGAGAGGATAAAGAGAGGGAGGGAGGAAAGCAAGAAGAGTGGACATTCCACCCCAAGATCCTGGAGCCTATATCTTCTCTTTCCACACTCACCACAGCTAGGCTACTGTTTCAAGTCCAAACCAAGCTCTCAGAAATTTTGCAGTGGCTAAGGATATTCTTCTGTTGACTGCACAGGGATCTGGATATGATTGTTTTGGACCACAGGAAGAGACACTGTTTCTCTACCCTGAGAACTGGAATGTTCAGAGGGAGAAAATTAAGGTGTAGCTAAGGTTATATTTTTGCCATTCCCTTTAGTATCTCTGAGCCTTGGTTTCTTCATTAGTAAAATGACAATAAATGTATGTATTTACTTTCTTCTCAAGGTTATTATGATATGAAGTGAAAAAATGTATAAGGAAGTTTTTGAAAAGATCCCTAAAGTTTTCACCTGTGCACAAGAAACATTAGGGAATAAAACATTTCTAGATTAATCCCTGGAAAAATTTTAACAATGGCGTTCTCATATTTTATTTGTCTTGACAGTGGGAGGGTTGGATGACTCAATGCAGAGAAGGCAACTTATAAAAGGATCCGGAACCAGTGGTGAGACAGAACTCTCACCAATCTAGAGGTAGTTTAGCATGCATCACTTCCTACTTATAGGAAAGGCATCTGTAACACTCAGGGAGCAGAGAGTGACACAGGAGAAGGAAAACAAGAACAGCAGGAAAAGGAGGATGAAGAGGAGAGGATTTTAAGTCCTACATTTTAAGTCCTAACATCAGCAGTTCTCAAGTTTTCATAATACAATTGCTCTGACATTTGCACTGATGGCACAAAATCAAAGATGGAGACAACTCCAGGTGTCTTGCTATGAATCAAGATGGTGCTACCTAACTATAGTCATAGTATTCTTCAGTGCCACATGTCCACAGTAATAAAACAGGCCCAAAAATAAAACATGTCAGTTATCCTTCAAAATGTCCTTGATTAAACAGTAAAAATTATAAATGTTATTAAATTTAATCTCTTTTAATTTCATCTTTTTAACGTTCTGTAAGGTGAAATGGGGAATACATCTCGAACTCTTCTGATGTATGCTGAAGCATAATGGTTATCTTGAGGAAAACCTCATACACAAGTATTGACCAAGCCATTTTTTTTCATGGAATGGGCATTTTCTAAATATTAATGAAACTCAAGGAAAGTAACTGAAGTGATATTATGTATTGTTGAGAAATCTGAGCTTTTAAATGAAAATTTAAAATTTGCAAAACTTGTATCTGGCAAGAGAGTTTGACAGATTTTTCAATACAAAAAATAGAAAGCTTTTTCTCATTCTTTATATTTCTAACTCCTACTCATCCTCTAAAACTCAGCTCCTTTTGAATTTCCTCAGAATCTTTCAACTGCTTTTCTTGCTGCAGGTTTGTGTGTGTGCATGTGTGTTTCTGCATATCTCTATATATCTATATATCTACACCTACATCTATATCCATCTCTATTGCCTATCATCCATCTATTATCTCTATCTATCTATCGTCATCATCATCATCTATCTATCTGTCTTTATTTAAATGTTCATTCTACTTAGAGGTTTTTTTTTTCTTTCCAGTCACTATTCAATATGACACTAACATTGAGCAGAAACACAAAAACTATATAATTTACCATAATATTTTTTGTTCACATGCATAGTTCAGGAATGTTAGTGTTTAGCTACTTTTTAGTCAATATTTCCTATTTTACACCTAATTGAGGACCAAAATAAATTTGTATTTATTCGAATTAATTTTACTGAAAATATGGAAATACTGAAAGCAAGAAGGAAAACACACTAAACACTTAGTATATCCTCAATACTTAATAAAAACTCTTTTTTTAAATTTTTAAATGTTTATTTTTTGAGAGAGAGATAGACAAAGCACATGTGGGGGAGGGGCAGAGAGAGAGGCCATATCAGGCTCCAGGCTCCTAGCTATCTGCCCAGAGCCCAATGTGGAGCTCAAACTCATGAGCTGTGATATCATGACCTGAGCTGAATTTGGGCACTTAACTAACTGAGCCACCCAGGTGCCCCAATAAAAAACTCTTGTTTACTATATCTATGGTCATCTCCTATTAATTTAATTTTTCACCCAGTATTTCTATCAAATGACCCTCCATACTAATACCAAATTAAAATTCATGATGCAATTCTTTTTATCACATTATCTCCAGAATACCAAATTTCCTATGATTTTTCACTATATAGACTAAAAAAATAAAATCTGTGCTTCTGGTAACAATAACAAGTATTAGTAGAAAATTCCATCAACTGAGGATGACTAGAAAAGCTTGTCAAATGTAGGAGAAAAATATGAAAGCATTAGAGGGCTCCAAGTCAGGAAATATTTGAGAAAACAAAATCCTGGAGAGAAACAAACAAACAAAGATTTGAAACAACATGTAGTGCTGATTGTACCCTAACATTTTCCATCCCCAAGTGGTTATTGAATGCCTGCAAAAGTAAGTAGAAGTGTGGAAAATGAGAAGCTTAGAACACAATTAGAGCTCTGTAAGTCTAATGGAGATAGGGAAACAAAGTGGGAGTTCATAACTTGCCAAGGAAGAAAGTCCATCATCCCATATATCATATTGGAATGCACAGAGGGCTATGCATTCAGAGTTAAGGTGAATTAGAAATAAAAGACCCTCAGAAAGTCTGAAGCCCTGCTTCAAATGATCTTACTTTCTGATTAAATTAAGGTTATCTTTCTGTGTCCTATTTATCTGCCATAGGCAAGTATGATTTCACTCTAGAGAAATAGAACATCAGCCAGAATTAGAATGATCTTTACAATTTTTCATACACATATTTGTTAGTCAATGAATGTTTATCAGGTATACCAGGAGAAAATACCATGTGACTGAAAACACAGAAACAATCAAAAAGCCAACCGACATTGGAAACAGACCCATTGGATGAATAGATGCTGGTTTGTGTCAGACATGGAATTTAAAACAAATATAATGAATATATTCAAAAAATTAGATAACAAGGTACAGATTTTTATATGATATGTAGAATTTATAAAAGAAACAAAGTATAAAGTAAAGTAAAAAAGAATCAGTCTTATTAAAAGCCAATTATAAAAGTAAAGACAATAAGTGGAATTAAGAAATTCAAACTAAATTGGTTTAATAGCAGATTAACCAGAATTGAAGACAGCATTAATGATTACTGAATTGACTATATCTTGATTTAAATATAGATAAAAAGATATAGATATAGAAACTACCTTAGGAGATATGTAAGAAAGAGTGAATGCATGTTCATACACATATATGCATGTTGTGCAACATGTGTGTATGTGTATGTATATGTGTGTGTGTGCGTGTGTGTGTGTGCCTGTGTGTGTAAAAGGAGAGAAAGAGAGAAACAGATAGATATTCAGTGACAGAATAGGGTATAAATATTATATGAGGAAATATCTTTGGAAAATTTTATAAAATAACTAAAAGTCATTATACACAGGTTTAAGATGTATGGAAACTTCAAGAAGAATTAAAGGAAAATCCACACAGTTACATCAAAAATAAATTGCTAAAAACTAAAGGAAAACATTATTTTTTAAATTTTAATATTAATTTATTTTTATTGTTTTAAATATGTTATTATCAAATTGACTAACATACAGTGTATACAGTGTACTCTTGGTTTTGTGGGTAAATTCTTGTGATTCATCGCTTACATACAATACCCAGTGCTCATCCCAACAAGTGCCCTCGTCAATGGCCATCACCCATTTTCCCCTCTTCCCCCCCACATGAACGCTCAGTGTGTTCTCTGTATTTAACAGTCTCTTATGGTTTGCCTCCATCCCTCTCTATTTGTAACTATTTTTTCCCTTTTCTTTCCCCCATTATCTTCTGTTAAGTTTCTCAAGTTCCACATATGACTGAAGACATATGATATCTGTCTTTCTCTGACATGTCTTCCATCCATGTTGCTCCAAATGGCAGGATTTGACTCTTACTCATTGGCAAGTAGTATTCCATTGTATGTATAAACCACATCTTTATCCATTCATCAGTTAATGGACATTTAGGCTCTTTCCATAATTTGTCTATAGTTGAAAGTACTGCCATAAAATTGGGGTATATGTGCCCCTAGGAATCAGCACTTTTGTATCCTTTGGATAAATTCCTAGTGTTTTTCTGGGTTGTAGGGTAGTTCTATTTTTAACTTTTTGAGAAACCTGCACACAGTTTTCCAGAGTGGCTGCACTGGTTTGCATTCTTGGAACAGTGAATTGGGGTTACCATTTCTCCACATTGTCACCAGTATCTGTTGTTACTGAGTTGTTAATTTTAATCACTCTGACTGGCATGAGGTGGTATCAGGGTGGTTTTGATTTTTTAATTAATTAATTTATTTATGCATTTATTTTTCTATTTTTTTCAATATATGAAATTTATTGTCAAATTGGTACATACAAGTATGTAAGTGTATGACATACAACACCCAGTGCTCATCCCAAAAGGTGCCCTCCTCAATACTCATCACCCAAACTCCCCGCCCTTCCACCCCCCATCAACCCTCAGTTTGTTCTCAGTTTTTAAGAGTCTCTTATGCTTTGGCTCTCTCCACTCTAACCTCCTTTTTTTTTTCTTCCCCTCCCCCATGGGTTTCTGTTAAGTTTCTCAGGATCCACATAAGAGTGAAAACATATGGTATCTGTCTTTCTCTGTATGGCTTATTTCACTTAGCATCACACTCTCCAGTTCCATCCATGTTGCTACAAAGGGCCATATTTCATTCTTTCTCGTTGCCACGTAGTACTCCATTGTGTATATAAACCACAATTTCTTTATCCATTCATCAGTTGATGGACATTTAGGCTCTTTCCATAATTTGGCTATTGTTGAGAGTGCTGCTATAAACATTGGGGTACAAGTGCGCCTATGCATCAGTACTCGTGTATCCCTTGGATAAATTCCTAGCAGTGCTATTGTTGGGTCATAGGGTAGGTCTATTTTTAATTTTTTGAGGAACCTCCACACTGTTTTACAGAGTGGCTGCACCAGTTTGCATTCCCACCAAGAGTGCAAGATGGTTCCCGTTTCTCCACATCCTCTCCAGCATTTATAGTCTCCTGGTTTGTTCATTTTGGCCACTCTGACTGGGGTGAGGTGATATCTGAGTGTGGTTTTGATTTGTATTTCCCTGATGAGGAGCGACGTTGAGCATATTTTCATGTGCCTGTTGGCCATCAGGATGTATTCTTTAGAGAAGTGTCTATTCATGTTTTCTGCCCATTTCTTCACTGGGTTATTTGTTTTTTGGGTGTGGAGTTTGGTGAGCTCTTTATAGATTTTGGATACTAGCCCTTTGTCCAATATGTCATTTGCAAATATCTCTTCCCATTCCGTTGGTTGCCTTTTAGTTTTGTTGGTTGTTTCCTTTGCTGTGCAGAAGCTTTTTATCTTCATAAGGTCCCAGTAGTTCATTTTTGCTTTTAATTTCCTTGCCTTTGGGGATATGTCCAGTAAGAAATTGCTACAGCTGAGGTCAGAGAGGTTTTTTCCTGCTTTCTCCTCTAGGGTTTTGATGGTTTCCTGTCTCACATTCAGGTCCTTTATCCATTTTGAGTTTATTTTTGTGAATGGTGTGAGAAAGTGGTCTAGTTTCACTATTCTGCATGTTGCTGTCCAGTTCTCCCAGCACCATTTGTTAAAGAGACTGTCTTTTTTCCATTGGATATTCTTTCCTGCTTTGACAAAGATGAGTAGGCCATATTTTTGTGAGTCTAGTTCCGGGGTTCCTATTCTCTTCCATTGGTCTATGTGTCTGTTTTTGTGCCAATACCATGCTGTCTTGATGATTACAGCTTTGTAGTAGAGGCTAAAGTCTGGGATTGTGATGCCTCCTGCTTTGGTCTTCTTCAAAATTACTTTGGCTATTCAGGGCCTTTTGTGATTCCATATGAATTTTAGGATTGCTTGTTCTAGCTTCGAGAAGAATGCTGGTGCAATTTTGATTGGGATTGCATTGAATGTGTAGATAGCTTTGGGTAGTATTGACATGTTGACAATATTTATTCTTCCAATCCATGAGCATGGAATATTTTTCCATTTCTTTATACCTTCCTCAATTTTCTTCATAAGCTTTCTATAGTTTTCAGCATACAGATCTTTTACATCTTTGGTTAGATTTATTCCTAAGTATTTTACGCTTCTTGGTCCAATTGTGAATGGGATCAGTTTCTTTATTTGTCTTTGTTGCTTCATTATTAGTGTTTAAGAATGCAACTGATTTCTGTACATTGATTTTGTATTCTGCAACTTTCCTAAAGTCATGTATCAGTTCTAGCAGACTTTTGGTGGAGTGTATCGGATTTCCTGTGTACAATATCATGTCATCTGCAAAAAGTGAAAGCTTGACTTCATCTTTGCCCATTTTGATGCCTTTGATTTCCTTTTGTTGTCTGATTGCTGATGCTAGAACTTCCAACTTTATGTTAAACAACAGCGATGAGAGTGGACATCCCCTGTCGTGTTCCTGATCTCAGGGAAAAAGCTCTCAGGTTTTCCTCATTGAGGATGATATTAGCTCTGGGCTTTTCATAAATAGCTTTTATGATCTTTAAGTATGTTCCTTCTATCCCGACTTTCTCGAGGGTTTTTATTAAAAAACTTGCTGAATTTTGTCAAATGCTTTTTCTGCATCGATTGACAGGATCATACAGTTCTTATCTTTTCTTTTATTAATGTGGTGTATCATGTTGATTGATTTGCCAATGTTGAACCAGCCCTGCATCCCAGGAATGAATCCCATTTGATCATGGTGAAAAATTCTTTTTATATGCTGTTGAATTCGATTTGCTAGTATCTTATTGAGAATTTTTGCATCCATATTCATCAGAGATATTGGCCTGTAGTTCTCTTTTTTTACTGGGTCTCTGTCTGGTTTAGGAATCAAAGTAATGCTGGCTTCAGAGAATGAGTCTGGAAGTTTTCCTTCCTTTTCTATTTCTTGGAATAGCTTGAGAAGGATAGGTATTATCTCTGCTTTAAACATCTGATAGAACTCCTCTGGAAAGCCATCTGGTCCTGGACTCTTATTTGTTGGGAGATTTTTGGTAACTTATTCAATTTCTTTGCTGGTTATGGGTCTGTTCAAGCTTTCTATTTCCTCCTGATTGAGTTTTGGAAGCGTGTGGGTGTTTAGGAATTTGTCCATTTCTTCCAGGTTGTCCAATTTGTTGGCATATAATTTTTCATAGTATTCCCTGATAATTGCTTGTATCTCTGAGGGATTGGTTGTAAAAATTCCATTTCATTCATGATTTTATCTATTTGGGTCATCTCCCTTTTCTTTTTGAGAAGCCTGGCTAGAGTTTTATCAATTTTGTTTATTTTTTCAAAAAACCAACTCTTGGTTTTGTTGATCTGCTCTACCATTTTTTTATATTCTATATTGTTTATTTCTGCTCTGATCTTTATTATTTCTCTTCTTCTGCTGGGTGTAGGCTGTCTTTGCTGTTCTGCTTCTATTTCCTTTAGGTGTGCTGTTAGATTTTGTATTTGGGATTTTTCTTGTTTCTTGAGATAGGCATGAATTGCAATGTATTTTCCTCTCAGGACTGCCTTCGCTGCATCCCAAAGCTTTTGGATTGTTGTATTTTCATTTTCGTTTGTTTCCATGTATTTTTAAATTTCTTCTCTAATTGCCTTGTTGAACCACTCATTCTTTAGCAGGGTGTTCTTTAACCTCCATGCTTTTGGAGGTTTTCCAGACTTTTTACTGTGGTTGATTTCAAGCTTCATAGCATTGTGGTCTGAAAGTATGCATGTATGATCTCAATTCTTGTATAATTATGATGGGCTCTTTTGTGACCCAGTACATGATCTATCTTGGAGAATGTTCCATGTGCACTCGAGAAGAAAGTATATTCTGTTGCTTTGGGATACAGAGTTCTAAATATATCTGTCAAGTCCATCTGATCCAATGTATCATTCAGGGTCCTTGTTTCTTCACTGACCGTGTGTCTAGATGCTCTATCCATTTCTGTAAGTGGACTGTTAAAGTCCCCTGCAATTACCACCTTCTTGTCAATAAGGTTGCTTATGTTTGTGAGTAATTGTTTTATATATTTGGGGGCTCCTGTATTTGGCGCATAAACATTTATAATTGTTAGCTCTTCCTGATGGATAGACCCTGTGATTATTATCTAATGCACTTCTTCATCTCTTGTTACAGCCTTTAATTTAAAGCCTTCATCTCTTGTTACAGCCTTTAGTTTGTCTGATATAAGTATGGCTACTCCAGCTTTCTTTTGACTTCCAGTGGCATGATAAATAATTCTCCATCCCCTCACTCCCAATGTGAAAGTGTCCTCAGGTCTAAAATGAGTCTCTTGTAGACAGCAAATAGATGGGTCTTGTTTTTTTATCCATTCTGATACCCTATGTCTTTTGGTTGGCGCATTTAGTCCATTTACGTTCAGTGTTATTGTAGAAAGATATGGGTTTAGAGTCATTGTGATATCTGTAGGTTTCATGCTTGTAGTGATGTCTCTGGAACTTTGTCTCACAGGATCCCCCTTAGGACCTCTTGTAGAGCTGGTTTAGTGGTGACGGATTCCTTCAATTTTTGTTTGTTTGGGAAGACCTTTATCTCTCCTTCTATTCTAAATGACAGACTTGCTGGATAAAGGATTCTCGGTTGTATATTTTTTTTCTGTTCTTCACATTGAAGATCTCCTGCCATTCCTTTCTGGCATGCCAAGTTTCAGTAAGAGATCGGTCACGAGTCTTATAGGTCTCCCTTTATGTTAGAGCACGTTTATCTCTAGCTGCTTTCGGAATTTTCTCTTTATCCTTGTATTTTGCCAGTTTCACTATGATATGTAGTGCAGAAGATCGATTGAAGTTACGTCTGAAGGGAGTTCTGTGCCTCTTGGATTTCAACGCCTTTTTCCTTCCCCAGATCATGGAATTACTCACCTATTATTGCTTGAAGTACACCTTCAGCACGTTTCTCTCTCTCTTCCTCCTCTGGAATACCAATTATGCAAAGATTATTTCTCTTTAGTGCATCACTTAGTTCTCTAATACTCCCCTCATACTCCTGGATTGTTTTTATCTCTCTTTTTCTCAGCTTCTTTTTCCATAATTTTATCTTCTAATTCACCTATTCTCTCCTCTGCCTCTTCAGTCCGAACCGTGGTTGTCTCCATTTTATTTTGCAGCTCATTGATAGCATTTTTTTAGCTCTTCCTGGATGTTCCTTAGTCCCTTGATCTCTGTAGCAATAGATTCTCTGCTGTACTTTATACTGTTTTCAAGCCGAGGGATTAATTTTATGACTATTATTTTAAATTCATTTTCTGTTATATTGTTTAAATGGTTTTTGATCAGTTCGTTCGCTGTTGTTATTTCCTGGACGTTTTTTTGAGGGGAATTCTTCCATTTCGTCATTTTAGATAGTCCCTGGTGTGGTGTGGGACTGTGGGCATTTCCCCTGTTGAATTACTTGCGTTGGTGGGCGGGGCCGCGGTCAGACCTGATGTCTGCCCCCAGCCCACCACTGGGGCCACAGTCAGATTGGTGTGTGCCTTTTCTTCCCCTCTCCTAGGGGTGGGATTCACTGTGGGGTGGCATGGCCCATCTGGGCTACATGCACACTGCCAGGCTTGTGGTGCTGGGGATCTGACATATTAGCTGGGGTGGATAGGCAAGGTGCACTGGGGCGGGAGGGGCAGGCTAAGTTTACTTTTCCTTCAGTGATCTGCTTCAGGAGGGGCCTTGTGTCACTGGGAGGGAGTCAGACCTGCTGGAGGGATGGATCCACAGAAGGACAGTGTTGGGTGTTTGCAGGGTGCACGCAAGTTCCCTGGCAGGAACTGGTTCCCTTTGGTATTTTGGCTGGGGGATGGGTGAGGGAGATGGCGCTGGTGAGCTCCTTTGTTCCCTGCCAAGCTGAGCTCTGTCGTCCAGGGTTCAACAACTCTCCCTCCGGTTGTCCTCCAGCCCTCTCGTTCTCAGAGCCCAGCTGTTAGCTTATAACCTTCCAGATGTCTAGTCCCGCTTGCTGTCAGAACACACTCCGTTCGGCCCCTCCGCTTTTGCAAGCCAGACCCGGGGGCTCTGCTTTACCGGCGGGCCGCCCCTCTGCACTGGCTCCCTCCTGCCAGTCCACGGAATGTGCACGGCCTTGCTGCCCCTCCTACCCTCTTCTGTGGGCCTCTCATCTGCGCTTGGCTCCAGAGACTCCATTCTGCTAGTCTTCTGGCGGTTTTCTGGGTTATTTAGGGAGGTGTAGGTGGAATCTAAGTGTTCAGCAGGATGCTCGGTGAGCCCAGTGTCCTCCTATGCCGCCATCTTCCCAGGATCTCAATTTATTTATTTATTTTGAGAGAGATAGAGACAGTGTGAGCAGGAGAGGGGCAGAGAGACAGGGGTGGGGGGAGAGAGAAGCTCAAGCAGGATCTGTACTGTCAGAGCAGAGGCTGACATAGGGCTTGAACTCATGAAACCCCAAGATCATGACCTAAGCCAAAACCAAGCCTTCTGTTGTTTATTTTTTCAATAAAACCAAGTCTTGGACGCTTAACCGACTGAGCCAACCAGGCACCCCATCAGTGTGGTTTTGATTTGTATTTCCCTGATGATGAGTGACGTTGAGCATCTTCTCATGTGTCTGTTGGCCATCTGGATGTCTTCTTTGGGAAAGTGTGTATTCATATCCTCTGCCCATTGCTTCACTGGATTATTTGTTTTTCAGGGGTTGAGTTTGGTACTTTTTTATAGATTTTGAATACTAACCCTTTATCCAATATGTCATTTGCAAATATCTTCTCCCATTCCATCAGTTGCCTTTTGGTTTTCTTGGCTGTTTCCTTTGCAGGACAGAAGCTTTTTATCGTGATGAAGTCCCAATAGTTCATTTTTGCTTTTAATTCCCTTGCCTTTGGAGATGTATTGAGCAAGAAATTGCTGTGGCTGAGGTCAAAGAGGTTGTTGCCTGCTTTCTCCTCTAGGGTTTTGATGATTTCCTGTCTCACATTTAAGTCTTTCATCCGTTTTGAGTTTATTTTTGTCTATGCTGTAATAAAGTGGTCCAGGTTCATTCTTCTGCATGTTGCTGTCCAGTTCTCTCAGGGCCATTTGCCAAAGAGACTGTCTTTTTTCCACTGGATACTCTTTCCTGTTTTGTCAAAGATTAGTTGGTCATATATTTGTGGGTCCAATTCTGATTTCTTTATTATATTCAATTGGTCTATATGTCTGTTTTTGTGCTAATATCATACTGTCTTGATGATTACAGCTTTGTAGTAGAGGCAAAAGTCTGGGATCGTGATGCCTCCCACTTTGGTTTTCTTTTTCAACATTACTTTGGCTATTTGGGGTCTTTTGTGGTTCCATACAAATTTTAGGATTGTTTGTTCTAGCTTTGAAAAGAATGCTGGTGCAATTTTGATTGGGATTGCATTGAATGTATAGACTGTTTTGGGTAATATTGACATTTTAACAATATTTATTCTTCCAATTCTTGAATATTGAATGTTTTTCCATTTATTTCTGTCTTCTTCAATTACCTTCATAAGTTTTCTAGAGCTTTCAGCTTACAGATCTTTCATATCTTTGGTTAGGTGTATTCCTAGGTATTTTATGGTTCTTGGTACAATTGTAAATGGGATTGATTTCTTGATTTCTCTTTCTGTTGCTTCATTATTGGTGCATAGAAATGCAACCAATTTCTGTACATTGATTTTGGATCCTGCGACTTTGCTGAATTCATGGTTCTAGCAGCTTTTGGTGGAATCTTTCAGGTTTTCCATGTAGAGTATCATGTCATCTGTGAAAAGTAAAAGTTTGCCTTCATCTTTGCCAAGTTTGGTGCCTTTGATTTCCTTTTGTTGTCTGATTGCTGATGCTAGGACTTCCAACACTATGTTAAATGACAGTGGTAGAGTGGACATCTCTGTTGTCTTCCTGATCTCAGGGGGGAAAGGTCTAAATTTTTCCCCATTGATGATGATATTACCTGTGTTTTTTTTAATATGGCTTTTATGATGTTTAAGTATGTTCCTTCTATCCCGACTTTCTTGAGGGCTTTTTTCAAGAAAGGATGCTGAATTTTGTAAAATGCTTTTTCTGCATCGATTGACAGGATCATATGGTTCTTACCCTTTCTTTTATTAATGTGATATATTACATTGATTGATTTACAGATATTGAACCAGCCCTGCAGGCCAGGAATGAATCCCACTCAATGATGGTGAATAATTTTATTTATTTGCTGTTGAATTCGATTTGCTAGTATCTTGTTGAGAATGTTTGCATCCATGTTCCTCAGGATATTGGCCTGTAGTTCTCCTTTTCTGTGGGGTTTCTGACTGGTTTGGGAATCAATATAATGCTGGATTCATAGATTGAGTCTGGAAGCTTTCCTTCCACTTGAATTTTTTTGGAACAACTTGAGAAGTATAGGTATTAACTCTGCTTTAAATGTTTGGTAGAATTCTCCTGGAAGACCATCTTGCCTAGTACTCTTATTTGTTGGGATATTTTCAATACCTGATTCAATTTCTTTGCTGGTTATGGGTCTGTTCAAATTTTCTATTGATTCCTGTTTGAGTTTTGGTAGTGTTTGGGTGTGTGGGCATTTTTCCATTTCTTCCAAGTTGTCCAGTATGTTGGCATAAAATTTTTCATAGTATTCGCTGATAATTGTTTATATTTCTGAGGGGTTGGTTGTGATATGTCCAATTTCATTTGTTATTTTATGTATTTGGGTCATCTCTCTTTTCTTTTTGAGAAATCTGGCTAGGGGTTTATCAATTTTGTTTATTTTTTCAATAAAACAGATCCTAGTTTCATTGATCTCTTCCACTGTTTTGTTTGTTGGTTTGATTCTATATTGTTTATTTCTGGTCTGATCTTTATTTCTCTTCTGCTGGCCTTGGGGTTTCTTTGTGTTCTGCTTCTAGTTCTTTTAGGTGTGCAGTTAGATTTTGTATTTTGTATTTTTCTTGTTTCTTGAAATAGGACTAGATTGCAATGTATTTTCCTCTTAGGACTGCCTTTGCTGCATCCAAAAGGTTAGGACTGTCATTTTTTTTTTCATTTTAATTTGCTTCCATATATTTTTTAATTTCTTCTTTAATTACCTGAATGACCCATTCATTCTTTAGTAGGATGTTCTTTAACTTCCATGCATTTGGAGGTTTCCCAAACTTTTTCCTGTAGTTGATTTCAAGTTTTATAGCATTGTTATCCCCAAATATGCATGGTATGATCTCAGTTCTACTATATTTATTGAGGGCTGTTTTGTGATCCCGTATGTGATCTATCTTGGAGAATGTTTCATGTGCACTGGAGAAGAATGTGTATTATGCTGCATTACGATGACAAGTTCTGTATATATCTGTCAAGTCCATCTGGTCTGTGTATCATTCAGGGTCATTATTTATTTATTTATTTATTTATTTATTTCTGCCTAGATTATCTGTCCATTGTTGTAAGTGGGGTATTAATTACCTGAAATTACTTTATTCTTCTCAATATGATTCCTTATGTTTGTGATTGTTTTATATATGTGGGTGCTTCAAGTTGGGTGCATAAACATTTATAATTCTTAGCTTTTTTGATGGATAGACCCTGGAATTATGATTTAATGCCCGTTTTCATCTCTTGTTACAGCCTTTAGTTTAAAATTTTGTTTGTCTGATATAAGCATGGCTATTTCAGCTTTATTTTGACTTCTAGTAGCATGATAGATGGTTCTCCATCCCTTCACTTTTAATGTGAATGTGTCATCAAGTCTAAAATGGGTCTCTTGTATACATCAAATAAATGGGTGTTGTTTTTTTTTTATCCATCCACAGATACTCTCTGTCTTTTGATTGGAACATATAGTCCATTTACATTCAGTGTTATTATTGAAAGATATGGATTTAGTGCCATTGTGTTATTTGTAGGTTTCATGCTTGTGGTGATGTCTGGTCTTTTGTAGTCTTTGCAACATTCCACTCACAGAGTTCCCCTTAGGATCTCTTGCAGAGCTGGTTTAGTGGTCACGAGCTCCTTCAATTTTTGTTTGTCTGGGAATACCTTTATTTCTCCTTCTATTGTGAATGACAGGCTTGCTGGATAAAGGATTCTTGGATCCATATTTTTCCTACTTGGCACATTGAGTATTTCCTGCCATGCCCTTCTGGCCTGCCATGTTTCAGTGGACAGATCTGCTACTACCTTTATGTGTCTATCCTTGCAGGTTAAGGACCATTTGTCCCTGGCTGTGCTTTCAGAATTCTTTCTTTATCTTTGTATTTTGCCAGTTTCACTATAATAGGTCATGAAGAAGATCAAATCCTGCTACATCTGAAGGGAGTTTACTGTTCCTCCTGGATTTCAGTGTTTGCTTCCTTCCCCAGATTGGGGAAGTTCTCAGCTATGATTTGCTCAAATACACCTTCAGCCCCTTTCTCACTCTTTCTTCTTCTTCTGGAACTCCTATGAAAAGGATATTGTTCCATTTCTTTGGATCACTTAGTTCTCTAATTCTCCCCTCATGTTCGAGAATTTTTTATCTGTCTTTTTCTCAGCTTCATCTTTTTCCATAATTTTATCTTTTATTTCACTTATTCTCCCCTTTGCCTCTTCCATCCTCGCTGTCACATCTAGTTTATTTTGTACCTCATTTACAACATTTCTTAATTCACAATGAATATTTTTTAGTTCCTTGATCTCTGCAGTAATAGATTCTCTGCTGTCTTCTATGCTTTTTTTGAAGCCCAGCAGTTAATCTTAAGACTCTTATACTAAATTGCTGATCATATATATCTGCTTTTAGCAATTCTTTAGCTGTCATTTCTTCCTGGAATTTCTTTTGAAGACAATTCTTCTGTTTCATCATTTTGGCTAGTTTTCTGTTCCTTATGTGTTTCGAAAACTTCTTATGTGTCCTGCACCTGCAAGGACTACTATATTAAAGAGTGGTCATACACTGTCCAGGGCCTGACCCTTCAGGAAGTGTTTTTTGGAGTGTGTTACATGCTATCTTTTGTTGTGAATCTGGTTGCTTTATCTCTATACTTGTAGTGATGGTTTGGACCCTCCACAAGGTGTGATTTGATTTGTTCATTGAAGTAACCCTGGAAAAAAATTAAAAAAGAGGTCTTATCCCATGCAAAGAGAGAAATTATAGGAGCATGGAAAGAGAAAAGAAAAGAAAATTTACCAGGCAGAGGAACTACATATGGCTTAATCCAGAGAGAGAGGGGAAAATAAAGAAGGAGATATAGAACAGGTATAAAGAGAATAGATTAAATATGACTGCTTAAACAAATCAAACAAACCAATAAGCAGAATACACACACACACACACACACACACACACACAATAAGAATTGTCTGAGAATTAAATCAGAAAATGCAAAACTGCTGGGTGCTTTGGAACCAGTGGCAGCAGCAGTGCTGGTCTGGATGAAGGACTGTCTGGTTGGTCAGCATCAATCTTGCTCCAGTAGATATACAGTTACCAGGCGAGGAGTGGTGTGGTTTGGTTTAGGCAGATCCCGCCTCCACTGTGACCTCTTGTGCATTCCTTGAAGCCCCAACTTGCTCATTATGGGGAGAAAAATGGCAACACCCCAGCCTCTCCTCCCTGGACTGGGTGTCCCAAACCACTATGTTCAGGCCATCCTCACAGTGCCATGTGAGTGTGAGTGGATGGTTTTGTTTGTTTGCTTGTTTGTTTTTGTTTTTGTTTTCCACTCCAAAGTCTCCTGTGCCTCTGTAGTGCTCATCTGGGATTCAAATACTGATGTCTAGGGGCACCTGGGTGTCTCAGTTGGTTAAGCATCTAGCTTCAGCTCAGGTCATGATCTCACAGTTTGTGGGTTTGAGTCCTCCATTGGGGTTTGTGATGACAACTCAGAGGCTGAAGCCTGCTTCAGATTCTGTGTTTCCCTCTCTCTCTGCCTCTCCTCCTCTTGCTCTCCCTCTCTCTCTCTCTTTCTCTTTCTCTCTCCCTCTCTTGAAAATAAGTAAACATTAAAAAACAAACAAGCCTTGATTGATGTTTTAAAGGATCCTGCTCTGCATTCCTCAGTACTGGGGAAGTGCTGTTCTATCATGCCTATAAAGGCCTCTAGATGGTGGGTGCAGGCAGGGATCTTTGTCCCTGTAAAGGCTATATACCTTCTTCCCACAGCACTTCAGGGACGGTATTGCTTTCTCCAACTGTGTACTGTGCCTCTGAGCTAGTTACTGAGCCCTGGGATGGCTCCCCTTGTCCCTAGGTATGCAAACAGGGCAGCCAGACCCAGTCCAGAGAAAGCACCACAGTTAGAAATTGGATCTTTCTCCACTTTTTTTTTCTGATCCCTGGTCTGTGGTTTTTCTCTTGTCCAAATACAGTCTTATACTTCCACAGCCTTTATTTCTCTTCCTTTTGTCTATCTGTAGAAGGGGATCCCTCCCCTCCATGCCTACATCAACTCTTTTACCTCCCCCAGTTTGTAATCATGCACTATGGCCCGCCAAGTTGTCCCACTGGATCCCTGGAGGTGTTTCTGTCACTTTGTGGCCCAGATTCTTGGAGTTCAAAGTCTTGAAGTCAACACTGCTGTGTTTGAGGGATGAGAAAACTTTGGGTCCCCCTAATTCTCCACCATATTGGATTCTTCTTACAGGAAAACATTCTTAAATAGCAGAAAGAAAAAAAATGGAAATTTTCTTCCAGAAAAAAGGAACATTTTACTAAATAGTGAAATAGCACTATCAGCTAATGTTTCAACAGAAACAATAGAAATTGGAGGACAACACGATGACAACTTTTAAGTAGTAAAAGAAAATCACCTCCAATGTTTCAGATACAAAGATGAAAGTAAAACACTTTAGTTATAGATAAATGGAAAGAATTTATTACTAGAAGATCCACAATAAATGAAATACTTAAGATTTTTCAGCAGAAAGAAAATTACTCCAGGTCATTTTCACACAAAGATTTCAGAAGGAATGAATAACAATGGAAAGAATTTATATTTATTTATATTTATATTTGTTTATATTTATATCCATATAATAAATATAAGAATGAAAGCCTGGATGTAGCCAATTAGATTAACAACATTCTAAGGTCTTCTTATGTAGAAAATGGTAAAAGTTTCAGTTTTTAATAAACTCTAATGACACACACCTGGAGTTGAGTCTTTAGTAACATACTTTACATTAATAAAACCAGCAAGTATTTAATGGTTGTTATGTGCCTGATACTGCCCTAAGTGCTTACATGCAAAAATTAGAAGGAAATACTAAACATAAAAGATTAAATTACTGAAATAGAAACAACTGTTTAGTAAACATAATCAAGAAAGTCAAAAGTTGTTTTCTAAAACAGATTAATAAAATGGATAAGCCCTCTAGAGACTGTTTAAAAAAAAATAAAAATACAATTTCCTGCTATCAGGTTTGAAAAAGATAACATCAATACAGATAATAAAACTCTAAAAAACAATATTTGAACATTATACTAGTAAATTTGAGAAATTAAATGATACCGACTGATTCCTAAAAAAGTACAACTAAAGCCACACAAAATCATGAGAAAAATCAGATTACTTCTAATAAGTATTAAAGATGTTAAGTACATGATTTAAAACCTACACACACACACACACACACACACACACACACAAACACACACACATTTAGACCTACAAGTCTTCACCGGTTGTTAATTCTTCCAATCATCGAAGGAAGTAACATAAAACTTACACAAAAGTTTCAAAAAATAGCCCAGAGGGAAAATGCAAATGCAATTCTAAATATAAAAGGAAAAATCAAGATCCTGCTCTCAAAGGCCTTAGAGTTGAGGTGCAACTATCATACATGTGCACACCATTATAGAACACTGAAAGGCAGTTTGTGGTTAAGTCCCAAAGCAGTTGGTTGTGGAAACATGTGTGTTAGGGGAGGCTAAACTACAATCACCAGCAGATGTAACTGGCAATGGCTGAGCAGAAATTTGTTTCTAGCTTAGGTAAGAGTGAAGGGCAGGTGATCCAGGTGGTGGTAAGTTCTCCTGTCAGGCCCTGGAGAGCTGCCCATGGCTAAGACACATTATGCATTCTAAATTCAAAGCAGCAGTGAGAACAATCAGTTTTCATTTTAGGGAATAGTCACCACTAGCACTCTTTTAAACCATCTTAGCAACTTTTGAGCAGGCCAAGATAGTTTCATAGATATATTCCACTTGTTCAGTATGCAACACTTTTCAGAGGTGTCTCTTCCTTAGGGAACTCCTTCTAAAATCTAATTGAGGACAATCTCTGAATTTCTTTAGGCTTCACCTTCCCTGAGGAAGCCAATGTGCTAAAATTAGTGTACTTTCCTATTATAGAATTCTGACATAATTCTGCATTACTCATGAGCACACAATTTCCTATTAGCATATACTCAAAGTATTTCCAGTGAAAAGGAAATGTGTGAGTCTGGATAACTATGGCACTCTTGCACTTCTATACCTCTTCCAGAAGCTTGTCTTATTAAAAGCTAATTCATGGTGATACAAGTGCCGTCATTAAGTTTGCTTGGTCTTAATTTTGAACAGAAAAATAATGGCTTTCCTTACTTCTTACACTTACTGAGGCATATTTCAGCTACAAGTGCAGACACTCTTTTCATTCATCCAATCAATTAGTGATTTAATCAGCAAACATTTGCCAAGTGCCTACTATTTGCCAGGCTCTGTGCTGAGTTTGCAAAGACAAATAAGATAGTCCCTGACCTTCAGAAACTCTGAGCACAGCAGGGAGATGACAATTTGCAATAAAGCAAGAATGAATGGTGACATAAGAAAGCAGGAACTCAGGGGAAAACATGAATTTGTCCTCATAGGAAGGAAAGAAACATGAGGAAAACTTCGTAGAAGATTTGTAAAACTAACCCTAGCCTTGAAGAAATCATGGTATAGGGGATAAGCTTGTATCTTCAAACACATCCTGCACATCCACTGTAGATCTTACTGTGCTAGACACTGGGTTTAAAATGTCAATAAGACATAATCTCTGACTGAGGAAAGTCACTATATTCCAGGGAGTTATACACACAAATGATGGCTGTAAAGTACTGGGGGTGTTAGGATGGAAGGAAAACAAAGTATACAGAATGAACAACCAGACTAAGAGTCTGGGAAGGCTTCCTTGAGGAAGTGACAGCTGAAAGACCATGTGGCTGAAAAGTTGGTCAGGTGAACAAGGGAATGAGTCAATTCACAGACTAAGCAGCATAAGGCTAAGACATGGGAGTGAGAATTTGGACATGATGTTGAAGTGCAATCATTCACCCTGAACAAAGGGGAAAGGGTGCACAAGTGAGAATGGCCAGAAAATGAGGAATTTCTTATGAATAATAATAGAAAGTAATAAAAGGGGTTTAAGAGAGGACAAACAACAGCCTGCTTTTCACTCTTATTTAGAAAATAATAGCTAGTGACTATTGAGTCTTTGCTTTGTGTTGGGCTTGAGACAAAATACTTTGACTTCTCTCTGTTTCCAGGGTAAAGAATCCACTGAAAAGGTAAACTGGAATATGAGAGAGAGTGAAGAGGCCAAGAGGGAAGTAGCATTGTCACTAGTGTTGTGAATCCCTGTCTCCTCATTACCCACAAGTGTCATTTATTTCCCTTCTCCTTACAGATCCCAGAAGATGTTATTCCTGTGTGACAGTCTTTATTGCCATGGAGCAAAATGAAGAAGAAGACTTGAGTTGGGGGTTACTCTCTGATATTCACTTATATACTGTCTTATCCCACACACTCTTATTTGTGGCTTTGGAAGGTTGTATGGCATCTTTCAGCCTTAGTTTTTCATCTATAAAAATTAAAATAATAGAGACTTATAGTTGTAATCATATTAAATAAAGTATTTGTGAAGCATATTTGAAATCGAATAAATAACTTTTCACTTCTCTCCATGAGGTAATAAAAGACAAGCCTTCCGGATCATCTTCTCTTTCCCAACTGTTTCCACACCTCTTCCTGACCTGAAGGAGATTAACACATGTTGATGTACTGAATTCAGTTCAGGGACAGGAACTTCAACCCAGCAGAAGAGGACCTCATCCTTCCATAGTAGAAAAGATAATCTTTGACCCTCAGTCTTTAGCTAGCCCAGAAGACAAAAATGATCTTGGTTAGAGCCCAAAGTTGAGCTGAAATAGATAAAATCATCATAGAGGGGTAGAGGCATGTCAAGCTGGGATGGCCAGGGTATTACATGCTTTACAACACTCAATGTTCAGGTCAGTATCTGGTGGCTCCCTGGCAGAGCACACACAGTCCTTGATTGATTCACACTGACCTCCATTCTTTCCCCCAGTGAGTGCATACACCATGGTTTCAAACAACTTTGGAAAATTCACTGTCATCTGTTTCAAGATCTATGCATTTATATACAATGTTCTATCCATGTAGAATACCCTTTCTATGTGAGGCTTATGGGGACAATGACAGCAACAAAAAAGAGAGCAGCATTAACATTTGTGTGGGTGCTCGACAGTTTACAAGACACTTTCACAGCCATTCTTTCATTTGATCTTTTGATAATGGAAAGTAAGTGCTTGTTCCTATCTTACAGATGAGGAAACTGAGACTCAGAAGCCTTTAAGAAAGTTTAACTGGCTCTCAAAACTTGTAAATCCAAACATAGCCTTCTTTTCACTGCCTTCCCAATGCCTAATGCATTGTACCTTCAAAGAGGTAAGCTATACTGAGAAAACAAATGTTTGACTGTTAGGACTATGATACTACAGAGAGAAGTTTAATCTTTCTATAGATTTAAGTAAAGAGTAAATATTCTTTTGACGAAAAATATCATATTTTAAAATAACTAGGCTGGCCTCTACTGGCCATGTCTAGAGTAGCCATCAGCAGAGAAGGAAGAGATGCTGAATTAAATCATCTTAACATGCCCCGATACCCTGGCATCCTAGTGATCTATACTAGAAAATGAGGTTATTTTTTCTCTGATTATCTCATTCTTTATGCATATATGCATGAAGCTAACACAAATATATTTACATCCCGAAGAGGACACTGAAGATAAATTCTTTGGCTGAGACTTTTTTTGCCTCCTCTTCTCTAGCATGGTATTATTCAGTTTAGAAGCTATCAAAACAACCATCTCAGCCACTTGCATTGGTCTTTTATAGTTACAAAAATTTATTTTTCCAGTGCTTAACTCGAAACTTGGCTCAATAATTTTCTAAAGTGATTCCCAGCTAAGCAGTTCAAGCACGTTTTCCAACTTGAGTACTGCTGCTCCCTCCCAAATTTTCCTTCTTGGCTCTTCATTCCTTTTCTTTACCAGGGATCATCCTCCTAGTTCTTCTCTCTTTCTTGTGATCCACTGAGTTTATCCAGAAAGTAATGCCATATCAGTCTTCCTGGTGCACATCTCTGACATGATCACATCCCATTCAAAAACTTCTTGTAATTATCCATTGTCTATAGAATAGGTCCCACAGACTAACCCAGGTTTATCTCCACAGTAGGGCAAAGGCTAAGACAGTAGGCTCTGGAGCCAGACCACTAAAATTTGAATCTCAGATCTATCAAATCTACTGCTTACCAGGCATTCATCTTTGTGCATGATACTTATTGCTCCATAGCTTAGTTTCTCCATCCATATTACAGAAGAAATTATAGTACCTAGCTCATGGAGTAGTAGGAATTGAGATGCCTTGTAGTTATTATATAGCAAGCATTAAATGAATGCTATTTATCTATTATTATTAGTATTATCAATATTATTGTTACTCTATTCTTCTCAGTCTTCCTCATAGCTGAGCCTTTGCTGCCTTACCCATGTAGTTCTTTCTCCCTGAAATGTATTTTACCCACATTAAACTCAGATAAGGAAAATTAGTTTAGTTTTGTATTCCAGTACCAACTAGCTGGTGGTGGCTAGCTGAGGGATAAGTGGAGAAACCTTTAGTGTTACTGTCTCAACTCAGGGTAGATGGCTGGAGATGGGGTAGGAAGGAGACTATAAGCAGTTGTTAATGGGCAGCAGAAGCATATATGTATTTTCCATCCCTGCTCTAAAAGCTTTCATTGTCAAGGTCTACTTCAAATGCAGTACTTCATGTTTTCCCAACTCAAGTACCTTAATCATAATCTTATCTGCAAAGTCCTTTTGCTGTAAGGTAACACATTGATGGATCCAAGGAATAAAGCATGGAATGCCCTTTAAGATAGCATTATTCTGCCTACTACATCCCATAGAGTAGTACAGATAATATTAAAATTTTATATAGTGTTTGTAATGTACAAGGTACTGTTTTAAATGCTTTTCTTAATAAATTAATTGAATATTCCTAATGAGGTGGGTACTATTATTCTTCTTCTCCTAGTTGAGGAAACTGAGGCACAGGTAGGTTAAGTAACTTGATCATAGTGTAGCAGTAAATGCTAGCACAGCCAGGATTTGAGGTGTGTACTCCTGGATCCATGTTTTAAACCATTATATTAAATATCTTGTTAAACAATATTTGCTAATCTGAGACTTTAACAACAAAATTAGTTTTAAGAGGTTTGAAATTCATATGAGCTTCTTGCTATCATTGAATATTCCTCCTCAGTGTTCACATGCATATACACAACCTCTACAACATACAGAAATATATTTCATCATGGCACAGTTTATTCTAGGTCTCTGAGTTATTTTTTATTTACCTCTGAAAATCTTATTATTATGATCATTTCATGTTTGTCAGTTTTTGAGGATCTGTTGTTCTTACGATTAACCTGAAACCATGCTTTACATATTTTATGTAGTACTACTGATTAATGGGTAGATGCACAAAAATCAAAACCTCCCATATCCTCTGAATATAGGCCAAGTAAGACAAATGTCGTATATCCCAAATGTTTTCTGCTGCCTTGATGCTAACATTGTCATTGAGGGTCATTCAGGACTCAATGCAGTTGAATCTATATGAGGCTCCATCTATACCTTTACCTGCTTCAGAGGCAACATAAAACATTTTTAGCCTTTTCCTCAGATTAATGGGAGAATTTAAGTTTTTAACAATGTAAGTAAAGTAATTTTATTTAGTTTTTTTAAATTTTTTTATGTTTATTTATTTTTGACAGAGAGAGAGAGAGAGAGAGAGAGAGAGACAGAGCATGAGCGGGGGAGGGGCAGAGAGAGAGGGAGACACAGAATCTGAAACAGGCTCCAGGCTCTGAGCTGTCAGCAGAGATCCCTACGCGGGGCTTGAACTCACAGACCGAGAGATCATGACCTGAGCCAAAGTCGGACGCTCAACCGACTGAGCCCCCAGGCGCCCCAATTTTATTTAGTTTTGAACAGATCACTTTTGCTGCAGGTGGGAGTGTTGGACATTAGATGAAATAAAGTCTATTTTAACATTTCGGGAAGACAATTCTAGCTTGGACTAAAATTGTGTTTGATACATAGAGAAATTAATATCTTCAAGAAATGTTTAATTAGTAAATGTCTTGGTAATGAATTAGACATGGGGGCTAAAGGAGAAGAAGTCTTCAGTTTCATGTCATTGTATTAAAAATAATTATATTTAATTTGTTAGGTCACAGTGAAGGATGACCAGAATTAGAGAATTTGGTGAAGATCAGGAAGTTTCTACATGATGAGTTTGATGCACTTTAGCAACATTCATGGAGGGAGATCAGGAACGTGCTTGAATATATGTCTAGAGCTCAGAAAAAAATTGTGTACCAAAAAAAATATATGTGTGTCATTTACATATATTTATAATGAAATATAATGACTTGAATGATATTTTCAATAAAGGGTTTAGACAAGTGAGAAAAAAAGGGGGCCTAGAGTTCAGCTTTGAAGAGCCTCAGTCATTAAGGTTTAAATAGGAGAGGATGAACTTGCAAAGTCAGAGTGGCTCTGTATTCAGTTGGTGAGTTACTTAGTATCACTTTCTTCCAATTTACCCAATATCAACACTGAGTGAATACATAGAAATTAAGCTTCTGTGATTGCAATGGAGAAATAGAGAGGACAGACAAAGAAGAAAAAAAAATCCTATTTAGTGTGGTCTGACTTTAAGGGCAACTATCTTCATTAGATCAGTTTCTGAAAATCACTGCACTATCACAATAGATATCTTTTGCTTTGTCTTTGTGTATCCAGAAAAGTGCACTTTACCTTCCTCCCTCCTACTTGCAGTAAATCTCTCTCTCCCATCACTCCAACACTGGTTTCCAAGAGAGCTGTCATACTTTTATTGACCCAGCTTCCCTGGACACATTGGTTTAAAAGCAGACCCTTGACCTAAGCTGGATAGGTTGGAGACCTTTTCTTTTCTTTCTCTTTCTTTCTTTCTTTCTTTCTTTCTTTCTTTCTTCTTTCAACTTGAGACATAAAAGAGTCAGTCTCCGTACCTCACTGGTGAAAAAAGTTTTTGTCACACCTAGTGGCACATATCCAAGGGCCAGGTTGAATTCAGCCATGTGGGAGATGTATGTCTGAGGGACAGAAGCCAATCTACAAGAAGCATACATGAAAGGGAAATAGTCCTGATCCCTGACAATGTCTGAGATTTAGTTATTCATGAGGCATAGCTGCATCCCAGCCCTTATTGTAGTTTACATCCTTAAGACAATAAATTACATTATTTTGCAAAGGTAATATCTCATTATTGGGTAGGCCCTTGACATGAAATTATGCTCTAAATGATTTTTCACACTCTATGACAGAGACAGCAGCTATGCCTGTTGGTGATTAAGAAGTGGCTGAAAAAGGGGGCACCTAGATGTCTCAGTTGGTTAAGCATCTGGCTTCAGCTCAGGTCATGATCTTGTAGTCCATGAGTTTGAGCCCCGCATTGGACTCTGTGTTGACAGCTCAGAGCCTGGAGCCTGCCTTAAATTCTGTGTCTCCCTCTCTCTCTCTGCCCCTCCCCTACTTGCACTCTATATCTCTCTCAAAAATAAATAAACATTAAAAAATTAAAGAAGTGGCTGAGAAAGGAGGTTCACTGTACTCCTGGGCTGAAAGCCTCTCTCTAAAGGGGTATGTTCTGCACTGAGGGAAGGTGGCAGAGGGTCAGCTTAGGAAGGGGGAGGATATGTGTGGTTTTTCATGAATGATGTGTTATAGTTTGGTAATTGCCTCTGGGATCTGGAGTTGCCATTATCTCTTAGGTAATGAAGTTGCAGGATGACACTACTGGTCCTGATCTGTTGAATTCTGCTGACTCAATTTTAGTCACTCAAGTGGGGAGGGGGTGGAAGAATGAGCTCTTCTGCCTTTGTAGGCTGCCTCTGCAGCCTTATGACTAAGGACCTCTTCCTGACCACATAGTTTACTTAGGTCCTGCCTGAGGCAGGTTGAGCTACAGATTATGTGGAAACACTGGGGGTGGGGATGGAAGGGTACCTGTAAATTCAACATAATCCAAAACAGTAGTTCTTTATGAAAGAATTATTCCTTCCTGATTATCTGAGCTAATGGAATGTGTTTTTTGATGATTTTTTTTCAGACTATCAGGTTCTTTACAGATAGTAATGGTAAAGTGTTTATGTATTGTGGCCAATTATATACCAGAAGGGTGTTGACATTGTCCCTATGTTGCCCTTAATTTACACAGTGAGTTTATAGGGTGAGCATCAACATGCTATTTTACAGGTGAAAAAACTGAGGCTCAGAGAGATTGAATTATTTTAAAAACTTATCCCACTGGTGAAAGGAAGAACTTAACCTGAAATATGGGTTTTCTAAATTTTTCTTAACGTTTCATTTATTTCTAAGACAGGGAGAGACAGAGCATGAACAGGGGAGGGTCAGAGAGAGGGAGACACAGAATCTGAAACAGACTCCAGGCTCTGAGCTGTCAGTACAGAGCCTGACGTGGGGCTCGAACTCACG
This sequence comes from Panthera leo, assembly GCF_018350215.1. Taxonomy (NCBI): domain Eukaryota; kingdom Metazoa; phylum Chordata; class Mammalia; order Carnivora; family Felidae; genus Panthera; species Panthera leo. The sequence goes on along the minus strand of NC_056688.1, from coordinate 31,875,316 downwards.
GACCGCGAGATCATGACCTGAGCTGAAGTCGGCCACTTAACCGACTGAGCCACCCAAGTGCCCCATTATATGGGTTTTCTGAAGACACATCTAGAAAGAACTGACCTCTGAAATTCTCCTAATATTTAGATCTCTGTAATTATAACCAAGATTGTTATTTCATGGGACAAAATGGCCTTGTGAGCTTGCAACAGAGGGATTTCTTTCTGGGAGCTCCAGCCTCCCCACTTCACCTTCCCAGCCCAGGGGCATGGGATCCAGTTGGAGGCAGTAGACTGGATCTGATGACCTCTAGAATCTCCAGCCCCAGCCTGAGGTTCTCCTTTTTAGACAGAGTCTGGTCCCTGCCAATTTGTATTATCAGACTGCAGTTCTCCTCAAGAAGCACAATGCTAATGACAGAAAACTTTGGTGAGTTTCAAACAAGAATTTTCATGCCTGTCTGAGTGATAATCAGGCTTATGCCGTCTTATTCATGACCCTTTCTACTCATGCACCATGATTAATGCTGAGTCCCAGTGGCTTTGTAGATCTGGAGCTTCTGGTGTGGAAGCACTTGGAGCACATTGTCTTACATCATAGTTCCCCTGGTACCTCTCCTAAGGCCTTTGTCCTTATCATGAGCTCTGGCTCTAAGGGCAATGTTACTGTCACAGCCAACATCTTCCTATAATGCTAAACATTTAGCCCTAACAGGCAGGTTAAGAGAGGAAACCAAAGTGAACCTTTCCAAGAACAAAGTGTCTTTGCTATTCAAGTGTACTTCTAACACGGTGTGCCCAGGCTCAGAGCCTCAGCGTACAAGGAGGGCACAGTCATCTCAACAAGGTAGTCACAATTCAATTTCATGAAGGGATTAACTTTTTTTTAACCTATGCTAGAGAAACATCAAAGTTGGAATAACAGCCTCTAGGTTTGTTAATCACACTGCAGTCTGGCCACCTAGCATAAAGCTTGGGGCTGGGGCTGGCACTAGACCAGAAATAGGAGGAATTAGCATTTATTTTCACCTCACCATCAAACTCAGCTATGGAGTCCTGAGATGGGATAAGTGTGGGGGGCATCAGAGGGAAGAGAAGACACAGTTCTCTCTGGCCCAGTCAACATCCTTCCATCTCTGCTCACTGAGGTCTCTTTCATGTGCTAGCTGCTTTTCTTCCACTAAGCTCTCAGGTATGACTCCCTTGCTCTCTGTCTTTATACTCACTTTTCTCTGTGTTTTGCAGGCTCTCTCTTGCACTGTGTTTTTTCTTTCCCTTCTCTCACTGCAATATACTTTGTGTCCCTTTTCTCTCCCTAATTCCCCTCCACTCCTCCATGCACATATACTTTTTAATCCTTTTATTCCTTTTTCTCTTTTTTTTTCCCTCTTTGTTCTTCCACTTCTTGTCTTCCCCATTCTTATCTTCATTTTTCATTTTACCTTTCTCATCACCCCATACCTGTCTTTGTCTCATATCCTCCTGATTTCATCTTTGTCTGCCTCTCTCCTTCCTCTCCTCTGAACATCAGCCTGTGCCAGGCACTTCCTGTCAGGTGTCCATCTTGAATATCAGGTTTCCCAAAAAAGCTAAAACAAATACAAACAAAAAACCCTCTTCTGGGATGAAGATTCATTCACATTCCAAATATCAGTTATTTTATTCACCTGAATCCTTGCCCAAACTCATCCCACTCAGTACCTTAGAGAAGACCTGGTTCCTGCCATGAAATAAAATCAACATGATTGGAACACACTTAAAAATGCTCCCTGAGTCAGAAATTTAGCAAGGTTGGGAATTTTCAAGGCATAATATAGCAAAGGTCATTTCCAGGACATCTATAAACAGAAAAGACATTTTTCCCCTATAAGGATTCATGATTCTGGCCTTGTAGGCTGATAGATTTATTTAATCTTTACATAAAGCCATCACAAGATCATCTTTCCCTCACTCTTAGAAATGAGCATATGTCTTAAATCCTATAGGAAGCATGGCCAACCTTCCTCATTAGCTTATTTTGCCAGGTATATACCTAAGGATGGTGTGAAAAATGAAGACTATTTTCAAGATCTAGTGATTCACAGATATCCTGACACTTCAAAAATTTATCAGCACTTAAGGTTGCAAATTTGGGACAAAAAAGTCTACAGAAAATAACTACTTTTCCCAGGTCTGGCCTAAGAATGTAGCCATAGTTGGAAGATGGTGCTGGCTCTCCCTCAGCCATCTTTCCAAGAGTTCTTTTAGGACCTGGAAATTTCAGCACCATGTTTTCACCACTGTTTGTGCTGCTCCAAGAGAGAATTCTATTTTTTAAGACACTCTGTAAGTTGTTTGGAGTCCAACTTTGTTTCCCTTTAGAAACACAATGAAGTGTTTCAAATAGGGAACTATTTTATCCCTAAGGCACAGTTCTATGTCTGAAATGTCATTACTAGATCTATAATTAATATAGTAAATTAAATAAAGTCTTAAAAAAAAAGAAAGTCCTGCCCACCCTGCTTCCACAAAGAACTAAACCTTTTTCTGTGTGGACGTGGTGAGTTGTCATATCCCAGGCCCCCCGTCCTACATGTATGAGGTTATATGTCATTGTGGTTTTGATTTGTGCTCCCCTGACAATTAGTGATGTTGAGAATGTTTTCATGTGTGTGTGTGTGTGTGTGTGTGTGTGTGTGTGTGTTGGTTTTGATTTTGAGTTGTATGCATTCTTTACATATTTTAGATATTAATCCCTTATGAGATATATTATCTGTAAATACCCTTTCTCATTCAGTAGGTTGTCTTTTTGTTATAGACAGTTTCCTTTGCTGTGAAAAACGTTTTTTGTTTGATATAGTTCCAATAGTTTATTTTTGTTTTTTCCCCCTTGCCTGAGGAAACATAGTCAGAAAATTGTTGGTAAGGCCAATGTCCAAGAGATTACTGTCTAGGTTTTCTTTTAGGAATTTTGTGGTTTCAAGTCTTATATTTAGGTCTTTAAAAATATTCAGTTTTTATAAGTCCATCCACCACAGAGTTTATAAGAGTCTCTAGGGGAGAGACTTGATAAAAAGAACCTCATCAGAACTTTGCACATAGCACAGGTGAAAATTCTTCCCTGACTTTTATACTATGAAATATCAGAAATAATGGTTCTGTTTCTCTTCCACCTAGGATCCATAAACCAACAGCTGTGCCAGAGATGAAAGAGTAGACCACATTGGAGCCAGTCTATGTGCCCCCTGCATCCTGAGGCTTTTCTCTAGTATTCTTTCAAAAGGCAGGTACCAGCCCTCCTGGGCCTTGCAGCTGCCCTTCTTTAGAGCTGTTCCCAGTCCTCTTTGTCACATCTTGGGTGATGACTGTGAGTTGTGGCTGTCTAGAGTAAATTGTAGTGACAGGAGTCACAGAGAGAAGCTGGAAAGATGCTCATCCACTGCTCTGATGGGTGGACGCCAGGTCTTCCCCCCTGTTTTGTACTTCTGTAACTGGGCCCCTGGTCTTTTTTCCATAAGGAACATAAATTTGTACCTCCTGTGGCTGAAGAAGAGAAATAGTCAGAGAGCCCTGTACATCCTATTCGGCAAGACTATGTCTAGTCTGGGTGATAGGTCTCTTTGATATCCTTGGGCATAGTGATTTGACTGAAAGACCATGGCTGAGAAAAATAAATGTTTACTAACATCTAGACAAAGCAAAGAGGACTTTTTAAAAAATCCTAATCTCCCAGGAAGAACTCATAGTTGCTGAAAATTTATCTTCCCATTAGTCCTTCTAGTATAGTATTTGAAGACCCACTCAGCACTTCTGTTATCTAGAAGTTAACAGCCCCTAAACCATCCTACATGTTCAGAAATATCTTCTATCTGGCTGAGGCTGAGCTGGAGCCAGAAAAGGGGACTGAGTTAAATTAGATCCAGTGGCCAAAAAAATCCAGGGTCCTTGTATGGAGCTTCTGGTGGGGGGAAACTATGTCTCCATGTGCTTCTGAATTAAGGTTGAATGGTTCAGCATTTCCTGACCTAAGTAGATTGTTCTCCCAGGGCTGTCAACTAATATCCTATGTAGGTACTAGAGAGATTTGGTTAAGAAATTTACTTAGTAAGACTTTTAGCATGAATGTCTGATAAAGCTATGGTGTGAGTCCCATAATCGGCCCCAGCCTTAAGAAGACACTTGACAGTTAACAAGCCTTTAATCAACATCTTTCTATCCTCACTTATTTATTGCTAGATCCATTCATTCATCTGAATATCTGTCAGAAATAATGCACTGTGCAAGGCCCTGAGTCAATAAAGTATGGTTTATTGACTTGGGTTCTACTTGTAACTACTATGTTGATTGTGAAAGATCTTAGCTAAATCACACAATCAATATGAGCCAAAGCTTCTTTAACTATAGAAAGGACCTAATAACACTTACCTCATGCTTAAAGTTCTTGTGAGATTTAGATGAGTTAATGTATTTGAAGCTGCTATATAGTGCGTAATAAGTACAAAAAATGATAATAATCATGACTGTTAAGGTGAAATGTCTAGACCCAGAAAGCTCACAGCTTTAAGAATGCAGATTTCTTGGCTCTCCCACAGAACATGTCTGTAATAGATCTTTTTCCTAAACTCCTGCTACTACCCAAGCTGTGTTCCAGATACTCATAGGCTAAATTAACAGTGGGGTTGAGATCCCACGGGATTCAACCTATTATATCACTTTTTCTCATGTACAGGACAAGTTATTTTTGCAAACTTGCTAAATCATTTCCATGGAAACCATTTCATCATCTGGGAGTCATGTCACTGATACTGCTGTGGAATTTATTGATATCTTTTGGAAAAAAAACAAAAAACAAAAAACAAGTGACAATTAGGTGTGCATGGACACTTGTGTGTATGTGTGTTCAGGCACACAATACAATCTTTCTAATGTCTTTTTTCCTTAGAACTTTTGCAAATCAGATTCATTTTTGCTTAGGAAACCATGATATCAATGTCATCATGTGCATCAGCAAAGTTTCTATTGAAGGGTTGATTTGCATTCAATCAGATTAACAAGAAAAGGGGTGGATCCAGTGGTGATTTAAAGATAGAAATAGATCAGTGGTGGCAGGTAGTCACCATCAGTGAAGAAATTAAATATTTTTTTAAAAATCCATTTAGAGGAAATCAGTCATGTCAGTTTTAACTGTCAATGCCCAATTTGGTGGAAATAATGACAGTGTGTTATCTGAAACATATCCCTAGGCTTAAAAGGCCCTCTTTCGTTTTGTCATTCACAGGTTGCTGTAGATGCTGTTCTCTGTTCACCACACACCCCCCCCTCCACACACACACACACACACACACACACACACACACACACTCTCTACTTAGCATAAACTCAATTCAAATCTTGAATGTTCACTGATCTTCTACTATGATCCAAACACTGTAAGACATTCTAGGATTGTATAAAAAATTGAAAAGGAAAGGCACATGCTCATAAAGAATTTTAAAACTAATAGTAAATGTACACAGGTATACAAATACTGGGTATGCAAACCCAGGCAAAATTTCATAGAAAGGTTATTTGTTAAGATGATAACTACACATAAGAATCATGGTGAATTCCAAGAGACAGATCCTCTTTGTGACTGATGCAAAGGGAATATTTATGGATATGGATGCAGCAGTCACTAGGAAAAAATATCCAATCTAACCCTTACCTTAAACTCCAGATATCTCTAGAAGAATTTAATATTGTTATGCTCTGAGGGTAACCATAGAAACAACAAACTTCAAATCCATTTCATCACAAAATTAGATTTACTCAAACATTTGCCTAGTAGGAAAAATGGTGTGCCAACTTTCATGTATAGAACTATTTATTTATTTATTTATTTATTTATTTAATTTTAAGTATCTACTGTGCTATACAAGATGCATAGCTTCCACAAGAACACCACAGGGAAGATGGAACAACAAGCAAAAATACATTTTTTAAGAATCAAATTAGGGGCACTGGGGTGGCTCAGTTGGTTAAGCCTCTGTCTTGATTTCGGCTCAGGTCATGATCTCATGGTTCATCGTATAGAGCCCCAGTAGGTCTCTGTGCTGACAGCAGGGAGTCTGCTTGGGATTCTCTCTCTCCCTCTCTGTCTTTCTCTCCCTCTGCCCCTCCTCTACTCATGTGCACATGCTCTCTCTCTCTCTCAAAAAAAAAAAGAAAGAAAAAGAAAAGAAAAAAATCAAAGTTATATTTAGAGACTGAGATATGAAACAGATGTTAGTACTATCAGAGGGGAAATTATACAGATAGCTTCACTGATTAATTTCATCAATATGGGAGTACAAAATAATACCAAAACTATTCAAATTCTTTCTTAAAATAGAGGAAGGGAACATTTCCCCAACTCATTATATGAAGCCAGCATTACAATAATATTACAACCAAATAAAGTTATTATAAACAAGAAAAATATAGAAAGATATCCTTCATGAAATTAACATGAAAGTCTAACAAAATATTAGTGAATTAAATACAGTAGATACACATGCATAAATATACAAAGACATGTAATTAATTATGTAAAATTTGAATTTATCTAAGCAATGTCAATGTGGTTTAACATTCATTAATCAATCAATATAATTCACCACATTAACCAAGTAAAAGAAAAAACAGCTATCCCAATGGAAAAAAAAAATAAAAGAATTTCACAAATTTCTACATCTATTCATGATAAAATTCTTAGATAACTATGTATAAAAGAGAGTTTTCTAAAATTGATAAAGGGTAGAACAAGGAAACAAACAAACAAACAAACAAACAACAACAACAAACCCCTGTATCTGATATCCTACTTATCTGTGAAAACCTATGACTGGGGAAAAAGGCAAGAATGTAACCTCTACCTCTTCTTTTAAACATTTATTAACATGTTACTGAAACTCCTACCCTGTCCTTTAGGTCAAATAAGATAAATACAAGATTATAGGTTAGAAATTAAGAAGTAAACTCTTTTTAAGGAATATCTTATTGTTTTAATACAGAAGAAGATCTATTAAAGAGACTACTGGAATCTAGTATTAATAAGTCCCGGGAGACGCTTATCCTCCTGGGAAGAGGAATTCCTGCCTGGGATTAGCTTGGAATACAGAGGCACATGTCACATACCCTAGCCAGATCAAGTACCAAAGATGGTATTAAGGTCTAAGGCTACTGTCCTCCTTTCCAGTCACCTACAGGAGGAAAAATAAATTCCATTCACACACTCCACTAGTTCTAAGTACCTGTATTACAGAGGAAAATGAATCAAGGCACAGGGTTTCCCAAAAGGGGAAGAATTAATCTGTTTGCATTTGACTTTGGAAAAACAAGTAAAATTCCTCCCAGGAGATTACCTTTACTACACATTGTAGTATTAACAAGGAAATCTGGGTAATTGAGCATGAATCAGGGTATGGCTGTAACAATGTCAACCAAGGTCAGGAACATAACTACCCAAAAGGATTAGAGGTAACAGTGCCCAGCACTCACACAGAATAGGAATAGTACCTGCTTTCACCAGACAGACTGGAAAGTCTCATAATTCATGGGACATTTGCTATAGTGTACAGGAAGGTCTTGTCTCAGTAGCAGAAAATAATTATCTCTAGACTGAACAGAGGTTCAGTACAGACTAAGAAAAGTTAAAAGTAGGACACAAAGGACCAGACTGATTCCAAGTAATATAACAGTATCCCAGAACAAAGCCAATAATATATACAGGAATGTAAAAATAATCCAGCACCTAACAAGGTAAAATTAACAATGGCATCAAGCAAAAAGTTACCTGGTATACAAAGAAGCAGGAATATATGATCCAAGATGAGAAAAATCCATTGAAATCAACCAAAAACTGCAATAGGTGTTAGAATTAGTAAACATGACCACTGAAACAACTATTGCATCTGTATTCTATATTTTTAAAAAATGTATATAGAGACATAAAAGATAAAAAGACTCAAATCAAACTTGTAAAAATAAAAAATTGTATAAAATGCAAAACATACTGGATTATGAATAATAGCAAATAGGTATCACAGAAGTAAAGATTAGTGTACATAAAAATTGCAAAGAGAAAAAAGAGAAATCATATATATTTAAATTGTATATAATATTGTATTCATATGGAACAGAATATCATGAGGTTTGAGACAACTTCAACTATTCTATTGTATGTGTAGTTTAAGTCCTTTACAGATATGAGAGATAAGAGGGGAACAAAGACAATATTTGAATAAATGATGAAAATTTGTTTTCAAATTTGATGAAAACTATAAAGTCACACATCCAAATTCAATAAAACCCAAGAACAACAACAAGACTAAAAATGCACCAAGGTGCAACATCGTCATATTGCTCAAAACCGGTGATGAAGAGAAAATATCAAAAGCAGCTAAAGAAAAAAGTTTATACGCAATGGAACAAATATAGAATGACGACAGATTTCTGGTCAGACATAAAGCTTGTGAGGAAACGTGGGTCAACATCTTAAAAGTACTGAAATGTCAAGTTTGTCAACTTTGAATACTATATCCAGTGAAAATAACTTTCTGAGAAAAAGGCAAAACAATGTGTTAAATCTAATAATAGAGGGGGTGCCTGCGTGGCTCAGTCGGTTAAACATCCAACTCTTGATTTTGCCTCAGGTCATGATCTCCTGGCTTCATGAGATCAAACCAAGTCAGGCTCTGTGCTGACAGTGCAGCGGCTGCTTGGGTTTCTCTCTCTCTCTTCCCCTCCACCTGCTTCTCCCCTGAATGAGGTCTCTCTCTCTCTCTCTCTCTCAAAATAAATAAATGAACATTAAAATATCTAATAATAATAATAGTAGTAGCAGCAGTAGTAGTAATAATTCAGTTGAATTACTGACTTGCATTATAAGAAAAATTAAATATTGGCAAAATATTGAGCCTGGGTGCCTCAGTCTGTTAAGCATCCTACTTCGGCTCAGGTCATGATCTCACAGTTTGTGCATCCAAGCCCTGCGTCGGGCTCTGTGCTGACAGGTCAGAGTCTGGAGCCTGCTTTGGATTCTGTGTCTCCTTTTCCCTCTGCCCCTCCCCCACTTGTGCGTCCTCTCTCTCTCTCTCTCTCAAAAATAAATAAATGTATAAAGAAATTAAATATTGGCAAAATAAAAAATGATACTTGCTGGCATCTAAATAAATAAATCTAAACAAATAAATAAAAAATTTAATATAGAAATAAACGAATTAAAATCCCTGGCAGAGATTGCTAAATTGGATAAAAATATCAAGACCCACTAGTATGCTGCCTAGCAGAAACCCATTTTAAAAATAAAGACACAGATAAATTTTTTAACTTTTTTTTAAAATATGAAATTGATTGTCAAACTGGTTTCCATACAACACCCAGTGGTCATCCCAACAGTTGCCCTCCTCAATATCCATCACCCACCCTCCCTTCCCTCTCACCCTCCCATCAACCCTCAGTTTATTCTCAGTTTTTAAGAGTCTCTTATGGTTTGCCTCCCTCTCTCTCTAACATTTTTTCTCTTCCCCCACCCCATGGTCTTCTGCTAAGTTTCTCAGGATCCACATAAAAGTGAAAACATATGGTATCTGTCTTTCTCTGTGTGACTTATTTCACTTAGCATAACACTCTCCAGTTCCATCCATGTTGCTACAAAAGACCATATTTCTTTCTTTCTCACTGCCACATAGTATTCCATTGTATATATAAACCACGACTTCTTTATCCATCCATCAATTGATGGACATTTAGGCTCTTTCCATAATTTGGCAATTGTTGAAAGTGCTCCTATAAACATTGGGGTACAAATGTCCCTATGCATCAGCACCCCTGTATCCCTTGGGAAAATTCCTAGCAGTGCTATTGCTGGGTTATAGGGTAGATCTACTTTTAATTTTTTGAGGAGCCTCCACATTGTTTTCCAGAGCGGCTGCACCAGTTTGCATTCCCACCAACAGTGCAAGAGGGTTCCTGTTTCTCCACATCCTCTCCAGCACCTATAGTCTCCTGATTTGTTCATTTTAGCCACTCTGACTGGTGTGAGGTGATATATGGCCAAGAGGCACATGAAAAGATGCTCAATGTCACTCCTTGTCAGGGAAATAGAAATCAAGACACAGATAAATTAAAAGCAAAAGTGCTAAAAAACATACCGTTCGAGAACTTGTCAAAAGAAGGCTGTAGTGACTATATCAATATGAGACAAGGTAGATTTCAGAACAAAGAATATTGGGAGGAAATGTGTCTACAATAATAATGATAAGTTCATCAGGAGCACATAACAATTCTAAACACAGTTTTAAAATATCAAATGAATAAGAGTTAGACCTAATAACACGGTTATTACAAATATCAAACATATAAAATACAATAAAATATTCAAGCAACAACTCTTAGAATTGCAAGGAGAAATTAAAAAATCCACAAGTTTAATCATTGTTTTTAATAACCATTTCTCAATAATTCATGGGACAAGCATAGAGAGAATCGATGTAGATAGAGAAGATTTGAAAAATACTGTCAACCAACTTGACCTAATTGGCATTTATTGAATATTATGCCCAAGAAAGCACAGTAATCATTTCTTTTCAACTGTGCACAGAATATTTTCCAAGATTAGACCAGGTTATTGGGCCCAAAAAATATGAATCAATTTAAAAGAATCAAACTAATACATAAAATATGTTCCCTGCCCACAATGGAATTATATTAGAGATCAATAATAGAAATATCTCTTAAAAAGTTCCAATTATCTGGAAAATAAATAACACACTTATAAACAAGCACTCAAATCAAAGAAGAAATCAACACTGAAATTCAAAAATATACTTTGGCTGGAAGAAATTAAAATACAACATTAAACCCAAAATAAATTGAAGATAGGACTTGATGGCCTGATTTCAGAGGGAGAGAATATGGAAGCTCTGCATTTAGGACTCTTCTATAGCTCACTCTGTGTCTCTTTATTTGGCTGCCCCTGATCTATATGCTTTATAGTAAAGTAATACTCATAATACAGTGTTTTCGTGAGTTTTATGTGCCATTCTCATGAATTACTGAACTTGAAGAAGGTTGTGGGGGCCTTCTGGGTTTGTAGCCAATTGGTCAGAGTGCAGGTGGCCTAGGGACCCCAAAGTTTGACTGGTATCTCAAGTGAAGGCAGTGTTGTGGAGAACAGACTTTAGCTTAGAGGTAATTAGTGTCAGAATATATTAGAAAAATCAGTCAGTGTAATTCACCATATTAAGTCTAAAATAGAGAAACCATGTGATTATCTCAACTGATGCAGAAAAAAAAGTTGATAAAATCCAACATCCATTTATAATGAAAACTCTCAGCTATCAACCTGGTAAAAAAATATCAATGAAAAACCTACTATAGTTAATGTCATACTTAGCAGCGAAGATTCAATACTTTCCTCAAAATTACTAACAAGAAAAAGACATATGGTCCTTATTTTGAACATTGGTTTAGAACCTTCAAACAGTTTAACAAGAAAATTAAATAACAGATATCCAGATTGAACAGAAATAACTGAAAATATTTTTCTCCACAGATGATGTGCTTACTTAAGTTAAAAAAGAAAGAAAGTCGAAAAACAAAAGAAAACCACATAGTAGAAATGATGAATGTGTTTAGCAAGTTTGCAGGATACAAAATCCTTGTACAAAAATCAATTACACATATCACTCATATTATGCTTTCTAATATCATTCTCCAATAAAAGGAGCCAGGGATTCCTGGAGAAATGGCTGATTCTAAGATTAGACAAGAAAGAGACTAGAGAATCATTGAGCACGCTATAGTGCCAGAACGCAAGAAAGTGCTAACAAGAACAACAAACCCACATTGATGAGAGGATGTCAATGAGACGTGGGAGCCAACTGAAAGTATACCTAATAGCCAAAGTTAAGCATAAAATATATATCCATGAATGCACACAATATAAATAAATGGTTGCATAAACAAATACACTGGTAAGATGAGACAATCCCCATGCAGACGAATTCCAAAAAATTTATGTAGATACTCTGCCCTCAAGCAAGGATAGCATAACTCCCCAGTCCTTAAGTGTGGTCTGCACATAGTGACTTCCTTCTAAAAAGTTCATTATGGGAAGGAGAGGAATAAAGAGTAACTTTACAATGAAGAAACCTGACAAACTCTGTCCTAGTCAGGTGATCAAGGTGAATAATAACAGTGTCATATCACGTTGATAGGATGGATCTTTGATATGGTGTGATAAGGATGGCCCTTTCCTTCTGTGATCATCTATCCTCCCCCCCCAAAAAAAAACAAAAAACAAAATTATAAACCCAGTCTAATCAGGAGAAAAAACATCAGAGACATTTCACTTGAAAGACATTCTACAAAGTGACCAGTACTACTCAGAGCCAGGAAGAGACCAAGAAGACATGCTGCTAAAATGTGATGTGGTTTTCTGGATGGGATCCTGGAAGAGGAATAAGATAAGGGGGGGGGGGTGGAACTAAGGGCATGTGAATAAACTATGGACTATAGTCATTAATAATGGATCTTTGTAGGTCCGTTAATTGTGAAAAATGTACCATACTGATATAAGATATTTACAGTGAGGGAAATTGGGTGCTGATATATGGGAACTCTCTGTACTCTCTTCTCAACCTTTTTTGTAAATCTAAAACTGTTCTAAAAAATAAAATCAACTTAAAAATATATATCCTTGACAACAGATGAATTTTGTAATACTAATAAAGGATATTTTGTAGCTTAAGAATTTAAAAATACTATTTAGTAGAATAAGACAAAAATATGAAATATTTAACAATAAATCAGGCATCTTTTGTAAACTACAAGGCTTTGACAAGAGAAAAAAGACCTATATAAGGGAGGAAATATACCTGTATAGGGGTCATGACTTAATATTATTACCAAATCTCCTCAAATTTATCTACAGATTAAGTGCAATTCCAAAGTCCCAGGAGTATTGTTTTAGAAATTGACAAAATAATTTAAAAAATTTGTAAGGACATGCAAAGACCAAACTTGAAGGCCTAATACTACCGGATTCAAGACTGAATATTCTCTGTGAAAATGTCACCCACAATCAGAGGAGGTGGTTCATGTACTTGCACATGAACAATTGCCAAGGGATTTAACTCAGGGTGAATCCATCATTAGCAGGGAGCAGGGTGCACAGCTGCAGAATCTTTGATGTGTTTATGCTTCAGGCTTTTCCGTCCTAAGCAATAATGATTTTTAATTTCTCATTTAAACAAGTCCAATGTCAGTTCCTCTTGTGCCTGCTAAGCCTCAAAGTATAAAATGCAGCTTCTCCCATCTCTCAGAGTCCTGCAGATCTTCAGGAAGATGGCAAGAAGACCTAGATCCATATAAACACTCATGTCCTTTCCATTGTTCCTTCTCATTAATGTCAGCTCATGATACATACACCCTGTTGTGTGTGTATATGTGCATGTGAGCATGTGCACATGCTGGTGGAAGAGAAAAAAGGGATACGACAACACTCCTCTCCTTTGAATATTCCAGTCCAAATAGCTACAGGAAAACAAATACCTGGCAGCTCCAGAAGAGATCAGGTGATAATTTGCTTGTGCTCTGTGGAGCAGACCCGCCTCTCCTTTCTCTATACCTACTTGCCCTCTGAGCTTTTTCTTCTGCATGTTTTGCATCTTCTTGGTTCTCAGAGATGACTTTCTGATTCATCTACCAGCCTACAAACTGTGACCATCTCCAAATGTGAACCTAGCATATATTTCCCTGAATATTTTATTTATCTAAATTATGCTTTAAACTTGAAACTTTAGCTTCTATCAAAACAGTTTATAATCTCAATGTTGTAAATGGCATGTTTTAACCATAATATGTTAAAATTTGAGGAGACTTTATAATCATGGTACAGCTACTATCCCAAACCCTTCATGCCAAACAAAAGAAAACTGAGGCTTGAGTCAATGAGTTTTTTCAAGACCACACAGATGATTGAGCAAAAGTATAATGAGAATTCAGATCTCTTGGGTTCTAATTAAAGGTATCACCACTATATCCATCCTACAGTCTCAGGTTCTGTGACAGATCAAGCACCACCTCTGTTAAGTTGCCAAAACTTGGAAGCAGTAAGAAGGGTAAGAAACATATTGTACCCTTCCTTTCACACAGGTGCATATACATCGGTGCGTACAGGTGCATGCACACACACACACACACACACACACACACACACACACATTCATAGAGCCAGGTGATAAAATAAAAGCCATCTGTATGAATGAATACATCTATGTTTTATATTGAAAATACGCTTTTAAAGAGTATTTTAGCTTCAGAGAATTGGTGGTTCATAAGGTCGCTACCAAGAGTAATGCTATGGGGTACCGTGATTCTCATCTTAGATGTGTCATTTAATACATCTTACTCTCAGCTGCCCTCTCTGAGTCAGTCAGTCAGTCAGTCAGCCAAGGGTCCAAGCACTTAGAACACATGTTTGCTGGACTCTGAAACTCACACTCACCCTCTGCTTAAATCTCAAATCCATTGATTTTACAGCATAGGTCTTATTTTCCCCAAGTGCAGAGACTTTCCCTCCATTTCCTTTTCTTTAGCACACTCCACACTGCGTCTAGCCAAGTCATACACAACGAATGCCAGCCAGTTGGCTGGATATCAGGTTTGCCCATGGACTCTCTCTCCAGTCCCTTCCTGATCTTCATCTTCCCCACACACTTTCATTTGCATCAGCCCATCGGCACATATCTTGTCTCTTCATGGTTAACTGTTCATGATGATACTGGCCAGTGGCTCTCACAAGAGTTCTGCCTCTGTGTCCACATAAACTGCCAGTATTGGCCTTTGGAGCTTTGGAGACATAATCCTGTGGTATTCATCCTTCAGGATGAGGCAGAAGGTAAAGGTCAATCCAGAAATAATGGGGTCAGATTCCTTCTGATGCAGATCCATCCCATCCCTCAGAGTTTTCTCTCTGTCTCTCAGCCTTCCCAGAATCTGAAAACCTAGCATCAGAGGGACAAGGATGCTCTCCTCCATCCTCAATTATTCCCTAGGGTTCATTTCCCAAAGTCAGCTCTGAGCCATGAGTTTCAAATCCAGTCATTACACAGAAGCACCAAACTATATCACATACATCAACATTCCTCATTATATTTCCATCCATAAATATTGGAACAAATCATACAACACATTTATTACATACATATAACACATTCTCCTCCCTCAGACTGTAATTAAATAATGATACCACAGAAGCTAGAGAAGTTAGCATTCACCACCAGATAGTTTTCCCATCTGCTCTGGCACCAGCTCTGGGTCTCAGCAAATCTAACCTGGAAGAGAATTCCAGGGCCCTCATTAATGACTGGTCTGAGCACAACACCCCTTCCAAAGCAGCACGGTCATAGGGACACCTGGATGGCTGTAGTAGAGAGACAGTGTCCAGATTCATTTCCCAGGAATTTCCATGAATAAAGTATAATTGTGGGATTATTTTAGGAAATCTCTCTGAGTCTCTAGGTCTATTCAGTACAGAGCTGCCTGGAGCTCACAGAGTGAGTGCAAAGCAAGAGTGAGAAGCTGGGTGCTTGAATCCATGGTCTGGCAAGGGGCATCAAAGAAATTCATCCTCAGTTCAGGTGCCAGGAATGACAATGGCCCCAGTCATAATTGAGATTCATACAAATGCACCAAGAGCTTTCAGGCTTGTTCACACTGATTTTTCACCAGCATGCTCTGTAACATAAGAATGACTAATAAAGATGGAATGACCTAATATGGACCTTAACAATGCTACGTAGCTCAAGATACCCCATCTCGTTTAATCTTCACAACAGTCCTAAGCCTATAGAAACTATTATTTTATATAAAAATGGAGGGTCAAAGGGGGTTCAGTAACAGGCCCATGGGCATACCATGTCAGCATATAAATTCAGATTTCTCTAAATTGGACAATCAGGCATTTCCCTTTCACAATTCTGCTTTGCATAATTAATAGTTAAAGAAAAATTATAATTTATATAAATATCAATTACTTTGTGTTTGTTCTCCTGATATTTTCTCTTACTCAATCTTCATTTCAGGCAAGTAATTAAATCCTTTTATGCTTTCAATTCCTCAACTCAGGGGCAGTTATCAAGATAGAAGAAAAAGACATCCAAAACTCAACAGCCTTTCCTGCCTGTCATAAAATTTTGGATTCATAAATTAATGATAACAGGTACCTGTCCAGATTGGCAAGTGATTAAAGGTTTTAGAGTAAAAGGAAGGATAGAGGGAACCCCACAGGGGGGTAACCCTCCCAAGAGAGAAAGCTGGAGGTGAGTATCCACAGTCATCAGAACTAAATGATATGTTCCTGTCAAATCAAATGTTTGCCTTTCTAGAAAGATAAAAAAAAGTATACAAAGGAAAATTAGGATACATATATGCAGGGAAAGTAGCTTATTATTTTCTGTGTGCTTGGGTGAGAATAAGGGAAAGGGTTAACAGTAACTGTTACACTCATGTCAGCCCTAGGGATCTCTAGGGATGACAATCCCACACTTCCCTCAATGGTCCTTTCTGATGTGTACAAACCTGGCATTTTGATTCTTTTTTTTTAAGTCTGTTTATTAGAGCACGTAGGTGGCTCAGTCAGCTAAGCATCCGACTTCGACTCAGGTCATGATCTCGCAGTTTGTGGGTTTCAGCCCTGCGTCGGGCTCTTTGCTGACAGTTCAGAGCCTGGAGCCTGCTTTGCATTCTGTCTCCCTATCACTCTCTGCCCCTTCCCCATTCACACTCTGTTTCTATCTGTCTCTGTATTTGTCTCAAAAGTAAATAAGTGTTTTTAAAAAGTTTATGTATTTATTTTGAGAGAGAGAGAGAGAGAGAGAGAAAGAGAGCATGTACACAAGTGGGGGAGGGGCAGAGAGAGAAAGAGAGAGAATCAAGCAAGCTCCACACTGTTAGTGCAGTGTTGCACTCGGGGCTCAAACTCATGAACTGTGAAATCACGACCTGAACCCAAACCAAAAGTTGAGTGTTTAATCGACTGAGCCACCCAGGCATCCCTGGATTCAATAAGTCCAAAATTCAATATATTTTTTTTCGAATGTCTGAAAGGATATGTGTGGGGATGCAAGAGAAATGTTGATCCTGATGGCGGTAGGAGCCAGCAGCAATCTTGGAGCCCACCACTGGAACAATGAATACAAAAGATACAGTTGAAGTACATTAAGGAATGTTATATAGAAAGAAAACTAATGTGCACACATAGCAACATAGATCGTCTTGAATAAAGGAAACAAGTGAGAGAGAAAACATAATCCAAAGCAGAATGACATTTTATTTAGTTCCATCCATATCCAAAGAATTGTTATATTCAAACCCATATATCAAACCCATTGGGTATATGGTTCCTACGAGAAGATGGTTGGAATGGGAGGGAACAATAAAGCATAATGTGACATGAGGTGGATTGCACACACCATGGATGTGCTGAGTATGATTAACCTGAGTCTGATCCCGAGTGCCGTGCAGTGGGTGAAACGCAGACTCTTATCCCCCAAAATAGTAGAATCAATGGTATTGGACCTGCCCCCTCATGATAGATGAATATAAAACTGGATATAATGTATGAAGCAAGTGCTTCAGGCATTGGGAAACAGGCTGGGCAGAACTCCATACCCTGGGAAAAAGAAAACATATGAAAGCATAGCAGGTGGCCTCATGTTCACCTGGATCCTTGATTGATGGCACTTTCTCAGTGTGATACAGGAAGGGCCTGTCTCAGCCAGAGCCATTCCTCTTTTCTGAGTTGAGGAGGCAGAAATCAGACACCAGGTTGCTGAACTGATGAGAATATACCAGGCAAGTTACAAAAGAGAACAGAGACCCAAGACCTCTGTATAAGGACTGGGCTGAGGGCTGCAGATGTGAGGTCAAGATACCTATGAGGTCAAGCAGTATAGTCCCTTCCCCGCATTATGGCCCTGACACCAGGGTGGCACCAGGTTGACTCTGGTCAGTCACCAGGGTGACTTGCATTCTGAGCCTTGAAAATTGGAGGATGTGAAAACAAAGCCATGGACATCAAATTTCTGGGGGCCAAAAGCCTATCAGCCAAGCTGTGGTCCCTTACATGATGTTTGTGCTATTCTCTTTCCTTCTCTGCTACTGTCTATGTCCAGAACAGCCATCCCCCACCAGCAGCCAAGGTATCCCACCTCTATGTAGACGTGATTGTTATTACAGTTTGTCAATAACATCAATGTAACAAAGAACATGGAATTATTTTGTGATGATAATTACCATTGGAAACAGAAAGGACTCAGCTCAGAGGTACTTTCACAGAACTGAAAGGGGCAGCATTCTCATTCTACCTCAGCCTAACCTCATCCACTTCTCTCTGTTCCTCACAGAGAAAACTGCTCTCTGCCCACAGTAGTATACATAGCCATAGTCTCTGCCCCACCACCTGCCTGCCAGGTCTTCACTTTATAGCTGAGCGCCCCAATGGATTCTGGTAAATAAGGGAAACCCCACACTACTATCCCAAGGAGGGGTTGGGGAAATAGTGGGGATTTCTGTCTCTGGGGAAAGGTCTTGCAGGGGGCAGCCTGTTTGGGTCACTTCCATGATGACAGAGTGATATGAGATTCCAGGGAGAAGAGTACTACTTTGAGTTTGGTTACAAGACCCTGTGAGTTCTGTGGCCTGAGTCTCTAGGGTCTGCCAAGGATGATGTCTGAGACTTATGATGTCAATCACATCGCGGGTAGAGCAGTGAGTGTCACTAGGCAGGGGCTTTGCCTGTCAAATGTCTTGTGTCCTGGGCTCTTACCTGTGAAGCATGGCTAGTGGTCAGATGACTGCTCTTGAGGGATGTCTTCTCCACACTCAGCTTTTTTTTCCCACTTCTGTGGTCCCTGCCCAAACTGGGTGAAGGATTCCATGTTTCATCCTATGGCTCTATAGCTCCCACCCATTTCCCTAGGTTCCAAACTCCTTCTTCCTCACTCCCAGGTCAAAAATTGAGTGTCAGACTTGCCTTGGGAGCCTGCACTGACACTCAAGGCCAGGCCCATGTGGGCGTTTTGTAAGAGCAGCAGCTCTAACTTGTCCCAGTTTGAATTATCTACTTTTTCACCCAGGATCTTCAAAGTTGGTCAAGACAGGGAGAATATTAGTCTGGGCTCAGAGTGGTAAGATCTCCAGAAGTTTGCACCCCAGACCTACTGTGCATGGCTTTGGTTCCATTCCTGCTGAGGAGGTTGCTTCTCTTGGCTGAGAGGTCTCCATCAACCTGTGGTGTCTCTCCTTAACAACTCTGTCATTTGGTTTTCCCAGCTTCTTGAGTGACAGGATAATTCCTGTATGCCCACAAAGACATTCTGAAGATTTCCAGGACTCACAGACAGAAAGGGCAGTCAGGTAACACCCTCCACATTGATGACTTAAACCCTCATGTGTCAGGAAGAGATGGAGCATGGAGACCACTGGGTCATCCCTGGGCAGGCTGAGACTTTGGAGACATGGTAGGGGGATCATTCTTGCTGACCAATGTGTGTAGACTATGAGTAGACAGCCAGTAGTCCCACTGCCCACTTCAACCTGGGTTCCATGGACTCCCTTGGATAAGTCAAGGCCCAGCTCACCTCAACCAGCCCTTATTTGATTAAGGTGAGAGGGAGATTCCTTTCTCTTGGGTTGGCTCTGTCTGAACCTGCCACAAAGTACCTATACAGACCAAATGATCTCTTAAAGGTAAACCTTTCTTCTGCACCCTTTTATCCTACCTACTAGTGACCCTGGATCATTGTTCAGTGTCGCCCATTCTAGGTATATGTCACTTTCTCTTGCAAACTCCCCACTAAAACCTGAGGGAGCTAATCTTGTGGACATAGCAGAAGTAGCAATTTTTCCAGGTGCAGCAGGAGCTGGGAAGCATATGCCATTCAAGGACAGCAAATGTTAGGCTGAAGTGAAGGGCAACCTGAAAGTTTCACCTCCCTGGGTATGGTGGTGGTGATGGCAAGGCTAGTGCTCCCTGAGTCTTGCCATGTGCTTGGTGCTGCACAGAGCCTTGTCACCCTGGGAACTATAGTATTTAGTCCTCACAGTGTGCCTGTGGGAGGTGTTGTTATGATATCTGATTTACAGAAAGGAAAATGGGGACTGAGAAGTTGGGAGCCTCCCTCTCATACCCACCTCTGGGCTGTGCTCCCAGAAGACTGCATCACTGAGGAGAGCAAGGAAGTGAGCAGCAAACATGGCCTAGGAGGTAGTGCCCTGCTCAGGAATCAGTACAGTTGCTAACTCACCATGTGGCAGTGGACAGTTCCCACTCTGTGTCTCAACACCACTTGCCAGCAAGTGGGATGGTCGCCTCCATCCTCTGCACTCCAAGGCCCCTGTGAAGTTCTAGTGATCCAGGGCCTGGGGAGACTTCACTGCTTTTCTTTTGAAGCCATCAGCCCAAGCCCTTTCAGAGGGAGAAGGGGAGAGACACAGGCTACTCTCTCCACAATTCTCAGCTTATGCCCGGGCTGAACTTACTTCAAGTGCATGCCTGGGTAAGTGCCTCTGATTTCTCAGTAAGAGTAGTAATCGATGGGGGCCCATACTGTTCCCCCTACACCTGTCAGAGTCAGGTCTTAGGGTTAAGGCAAGGCTTCACCAAGCATCCCCCCACTCTGTGTCCTGGGAGCACCTCTGCCTCCAGGTCAGGGCTTAGTGTCACAGTAGCCTGGGGCAACAGGACCTCCCCACAGGAACACTGAACACGACTACTCAGGAGGCAGTTGAGGATAGATTGTCACCTGACTTTTCCATGCATAAAAGGGAGCTAAGAGGGGTCAGGTTACTCTGCCAAAGCCACACAGCAAGCTGGTGGGCACAATGGGATTTTGCCATGACTTTCCAGGATGTTGTGTTCTACCTAGTGGGTGCCAGGCTCTGACTCCTTGATTGCTAGGTACAAATGCTCAGAGGGCTCAGAGGGACCTTCAGTCCCCATACTCTTGCCTACCCATGATCTTCAGCAAGTGCAATGACCTATCTGACCCATTGCAGGATGAAATCTTCCCATGGGACTGGCTTCTCCTGGGGGTGAGTTAGTAGGGGGAAAAGCAGCCTCACCACCTGCCAGCTCCAGGTGAATATTCAACTCCACCAAAGTGCAGGACCTATATCATCAAGTGAATAGCCCTGGCCAAACACCCCAATTCACCATCTGCCCCTGCCCAGAACCTTTGGTGCCCCAGCCCCTAAAGTTTTTGTGAGGCCAGATAGAGATGGTATCTGCTGTGATGCCAAGCCCTGGGACTTTGGTGGGCTTTTCTGCCTTAGAATCAACTCATGTCTACTTTTAGGATCTGAAGGACTGGGCTCCCTTCCCATCCAGGTGTCACTATTGGCCACTCAACTCAGTTCCAGGTTTCCTGGCCACCTGGAATAACTGAGCAGATCTGATCTCTGCAAAGTTTCTGTTCTTGCCTCCAGGACTGTTCTGTCTCAGAGGCGTCCCTGCACCCTGAGAGAGGTACAAGGTTAGATAACATTTTTCTCAGGATGAGTGGGTGAGGGTCTGCCAGCACACCAGTAGAAGCATGCTCCAGGATAAAAAAAAAATCTTCTGTAAATAGGAAGTCCTTCCTAAAAGGGAGGGTTGGGAAAGTCAGGAACCTTGAGGACTACACTGCAGCACCTCAGTCTCCTGGATTAAAAATACCTTCGTGTTTGGAGGTTTAGTCAGGATGGGTTTCATCCAGAGGGGTGCTGGCATTGGTCAGACACTGAGAATTCTGAGCAGAGATTCACCAGAGCAGCCAGGTCCTACAGTGAGTGACACCTCTTGATGCTTAACTGGCCTCCTGAAGTACAAGGAGAATGACAGGGTGTCTGTGATCAGACTTTCTTCTTCACTCTGGAACAGATACAAATCAGTCCACCAAACTCCCCTGCCCAGCAGTATCTATAGAATCCAAGGTAACACTGACCCTCACAGAGGCTGTCTGCACTGTATCTGGGACCTCCTGGCCCAGCAGGACTCATTCTTGAACATTTGCTATACCCCCAGAAAAAAGAGGCCTGGGGTTAAGATATCCATCAGGTTAGACCAACAAGCATGTATTAGCCAGCTGTGGTCCAGGCACTGGGGAACAAAGCAATCAGATAGGATCCAGATTTTGCCCTCTTAAGCTGACAGTCTTGCTGTGGGGGAAGGGGATAGACATGATAAGCGGAGAGCAATAATATGGGATGTTGGAGGGTGATATGCTGATTTGTATACTCCCAGTACCCCAGATATTGGAAGGAGAATTCACCCTGGGCAGGAGTGAATAAGGACAGCATGGGGGCAGAGGGCAGTTGATTGGCCACTGACCATGGATAGGATTGCCTTTTAGCAAATAGAAACATGAGGCATTTCAACATAGGTGAAACATAGTTCCTTAATTGTGGGCTGGGCATACTGACTTTCTTTAAAAAGTATGCAATATGGAAAAGGAAGTAAAAGAACTTTAAAGTGGATATACCATTCAGCCAGATAAGCAAGGCCAGCATCAGAAGAGGTAAGTCATGTTGATAATATGTATACTTGAGATGGTGTGATAAGCATGGCACTTCATCTCTGTGATCTTGTTCCAAAAAATCCCATAACTTCTGTCTAAATATGAGGAACATATCAGACAAATCCTGACTGAGGGACAGTTTACTAAACACCTGACTTCAAAACAACAACAACAACAACAACAACAACAACAACAACAAACTAGGTTATCAAAAAGAAGAAAAGCCTGAGAATGTATGATTTCCAAGAGGAGCCTGAGTAGACATGATGACCAAATGTCATGTGGGATTCTGGAAAAGGAACAGGACAGGGAAAAACTAAGGAAATCTGAATAAAGTAAGCATTTACAATAATACTGTCATTGTTGGGGCACCTGGGTGGCTCGTTTATGCATCTGACACTTGGTTTTAGGCTAGGGTCATGATCTCGCAGTTCCTGAGCTTGAGCTCCACATCAGGCTCCACACCAACAATGAGGAGCTTGCTTGGAATATTCATTCTCTCTCTCTCTCCCTCTCTCTTTCTCTGCCCCTCACCCCCTTGTTCTCTCTCTCTCTCTCTCTCTCTCTCTCTCTCTCTCGGTAAATAAACTTAAAAATAACACTGGGGGCGCCTGGGTGGCTCAGTCGGTTAGGTGTCCGACTTCGGCCCAGGTCACGATCTCACGGTCCGTGAGTTTGAGCCCTGCGTCGGGCTCTGGGCTGATGGCTCAGAGCCTGGAGCCTGCTTCTGATTCTGTGTCTCCCTCTCTCTCTCTGCCCCTCCCCCGTTCATGCTCTGTCTCTCTCTGTCTCAAAAATAAATAAACGTTAAAAAAATAACACTGTTACTGTTAATAACAATATGTTAAAGTGTTCATTAACTGTGACAAATGTACTATACTAATTAAAGAATCTAATAGTATAGGAAACCAGGTGTGGAGAATATGGGAACTCTCTGTACTATATTTACAATTTGTCTTTAAATGTAGAACACTTATAAAGCAAAAATATTATTAAATAATACAAGGCTCCTGGTTAAATTTGAATTCCAAATAAACAACAGATCATCTTTTAGCATAAGTATGTCTCATGAAATATTTGAGACAGACTAAAAAATGTTTGTTTACTTAAGATTCATATTTAACTAGGCATCTTGCCTTTTACCTGACATAAAATACCCACAGAGTGGGTAGACTTCAGAGAAGCGGGGGGAAAGACACCCCATCAGCAGATGGCAGCCTCCCCTCTCTACTCCTGCATTAAAAGTCGTTTTACCAAAATCCACCCTGAAGGCTCAGCTCCTTAGAAGTTAGTTTCAACTAGGTCTTAAAAGAAATCATGTACCCCGAGCCTGAGGTTTTTAGTTTGTTTGCCAGATTTTTAAAAATGTTCCTTTCATTACTTTGAGTAAAAATAACACAATTTTCTTATTATAAATGTAATATATATATATATATATATATAATATATATATGTATATGTATATGTAATACATATATATGTATGTATATGTATATGTATATATATATGTATGTATATGTAATACATATATATGTATATAATATATATATACACTTATATATATGTATATACATATATATGTGTATACATATATATATACACACATATATATACCATATAAAATTAGAAGTACTATTTACTAAAGTCAATGTTAGATTTAATAAACATTTTGAAAATATTAGTGAATAATTAAAATGTTTACAAATGGAAGGAAATATTTTTTTTATGTGTGACATTAGAATAATTAGAAAAAAAGGAAAACAACTGATTAAGGGACTATTTGAAACCTATATGAGGTGTTAAGCACCGATATCACTCCTAGCCTACTGTGTAAAGAGCACTTACAAATCATAGAGGGATGGGGACCCAAGAAGAAGGATGGGGAGGGGTAAGGAGAAAGAAACACAATCTTCTGCCAAGCTGCACCTGGATTTAAAATTTCTCACCCTGTATTACCCCACCTAGGCCACATTTGGGGCCAAACCAGCCACATCCTCAGCCTCACCCCAAAAGCCTACTGCCTGGGACTGAGGCAGGCCAGGACTTTGCTCTTGAACCCTGCAGGTGAGGCTGAAGGCAGTGCAGGGCTCCCCAGCTTTAGAGCAATGATGACCCCATGCAAAATGGGCTTCTATCCTTGAAGGCTGGGGATTCCCACATACTTACCAACTGATCCTCTTCTAGGGTGACCTGTCAGGGTGTGGGCGCCAGGCTGTACCCCCTCCCCACAGGTCACTGCTGCCATTAGCTGGGAACTGATTCTATACAACCTTCTTCCCAGAGGGTGGAGGATATGGGGATAGAGGACAGAATGAAGAAACCCAGAGCAAAGCCTGTGTCTCAGATATATCCACTGCCAACCAGTCCACTAAGGAGGCCCCCAGCCACTTCCTCAAGAGCTCCCTGCAAAAGATGAGAATACATAGGAAGACAGATGAATAAAGATTCTATGCTCCAGGAAAGCCTGAGGTTCCATCTCCCAGCTGTGTGCCCCTGCACAGATGTGGGTGAATGAAATACTTCTCAGGGCATAAGGAGACATAGGAGGATCTCAAGGGTGCATCAGTATATAAAAGAGAAATCCCTTGTCTTTTGTTCTCTGGGATCCAGGGCAGGGCAGGGTTCAGGGGAACCGTCATAGTAAGGCAAGGAGGCAACACTGTCACTGGGCCCTTGGAACTGCAGGACTCACTGACACCAATCTTAATGCCTGTAGATAGAACTCCCACCCTCATTTCTGCAGATGTGGCTCCAGAGGCACAGCAGGAGGTGCTGTGCATGGGTGGGTCCCCAAAACTTTCTGAGGAGCTTTGAATAGCTGCCTGTGCTGACTTCAGCCTCCCAAGCAGTTATTGTCATGAGTTCATTTGGGGCCAGGCATAGCCATTTAATTCCCTCTGCAAGGAGCTGCAGGTGGTGAGGACATCAAACCTTCACTTGACCTCCACAGGTAAGCAATGAACAGGAGACTTAGGGGACTAACACTGCTTGCATTATTGCCTCTCCTGACCCAGACAAGCAATCAGTGCCCTCCTCCCCCACACTTACCCCACCCATCTGCACTCAAGTGTCATGCATAGTTTTAATGATAGCTACCGCATTTCCATTTTGAAGGGAAAGCAGCGTTGCATAAATTCCCAACTGCTCTCCCATTGCCATCTCTTCCAAGCTATTTTCAGTGGGAGAGTTTGATGATTATTCAAGATGATTAAGATGATGAAAGCTGTATGTGGCACTAAGGACTTATGGAGAACATGCCAAATCCTCATAGTTACATTTCCCTTACTCCCATCACTTAGGGCTTGTGGGGTCTGAGAAGAATATGTATTTTATTTGGTATCATAGAGAGTTTCCACACAGGTAAATTGAGCTAAGTTGGCTGCTGCCCAGGGAGCTCAAATTATATTTGCAGAGACACAATCTTACCAAGATCCCTCATGGCCCTTTACATTTATTTAGAGCTTTATAATTTATAGAATGCCCTCACATGTTATCTCATGGACCTCTCCCCTGAGCCCAGCTTTACTTCTCACACATAAGGTAGGTCTCAGAGGACCAGGTGGCCTGCCCAAGGTCACATAGCCAGCACATGGCAGAGCTGGAAGGCAAACTCAGCAGGGCTTCCAGAGCCCAATGGTCACCTCACACACAGGCCCCAGACTTTCCCAGGGGCCCAGAGTCTCTGACTAGAACCTTGTGAGTCCTGGGCAGGCCCAGAAGGGGTTGTGAAATTGGGTATACTCTGCAGGCATCACCAGGCTGAGGAGGCATGGGAGAAGCATCACAGTCAGCTCTGCTTGGTAAGCTGAAATTTCATGGAGATAACAGGCCCAGGGAAGACAATTTTTCCTAATCTGGACACACAGAAATAACTTTCTAATTCAATCAAAAGTGCTACAGTGTAGAGATATGGGTCCTGTAGGAATTTACACAGGTCAAAGCCAAATTATAGCAGGATTCTCACACAGAGAGTTGTGACACTGAAGGTTTTCTTTCCAGGAAACAACTTTATTCGTGCCAGCAAGTCTCAGTTGTGTTCGTACCCCAAGAACTGAGACCCGAATGCCACATGGCATAGTTTTTTAATACATTTTCTATTTCTTTGTCTCCCATATATGGTAACATGCAAACACGCAGTCTGATTAAGTGGTCTCATGTTACAAGGTCGTGAGGGGCTTCATGTGTGTTTATAGCCAGGTTGCCTTGAACATTTATTTTTATCACATACCTTAGGAAGGGGACCCTACCACAAAACAGAGAGCCTGTCATTTCTCTGTATTTGTTCAGACTCTGCAGTACAACTGAATTAAGTGTTAGTGAGGTGGAGCAGGCAATGTGGTATAGACATACAATCATTAAATTGTGGTTATAGGCATACAACGGAAAACTATTTAGCAATAGAATTCAACACACTAATACATAAAATGATATGGATGATGCACAGAGATGGCATGCTAAGTGAAAAGACTCAATTAACAAATGCATACTGTGTGCTCCTGTGTATATGAAGATGCAGATCACACAGAGTTAATATATGGAATTAAATAGTTAGAAAAGTGGCTCTCTGGGAAGAGGCACTAGATAACTTTCTGTGAAGAAGCAGGTGTTTTATGTCTTAGTACAAATGTGGGTTTCATGGTGTATGCATTTGTCTACAATCATTCATACAGTTAAGATTTGTGTATTTCACCGCATGTACATTTTTCCCTGAAAAAAGTACACAATGTATGGTTTCATATATATTAAGTCTGAAAACCACCAGTGTCTATCCATGATGTTAGAAATCAGAAGTGAATTATCTTCAGTGGGTCTTAGGATTAGGGCATGAGGAGACCCTCTAGGGCAGTGGTGATACTCTTCTTTTTGAATTGAGCTCTGAAAATTCTGTGCACTTATAATTTGGGTGGTGCTCTCTATGTTTGTGACACTTCAATAAAAAGTTTATATCAAAATATTGAAGTCATCTACATTATGTTATTTTATTACTCCCCAGTCTTATATAACTCTGGAGAGTAGTCCCTATTCCAAATGTATTTGTAAGCCATTCTGAAATGCTGAGGCCATTTTGGGTTCTGTCCACAAGGAACAGGAGTTTGAGTGGTTAGCATGGCAAAAGCTAGGGATCCTTGTCTCTCATTGGAGATGACTTTGTGTCTGAGACGTGTCTGGGCCTGCTCTGTTCTCAGCCTGGTCAGGAGTTCTCAGGGGATTGTGGCCCAGCATGGGCATGCTGCTATGCTATGAGCTTCAACTCAAACCTCTACTGAGCACAGAGCCAAGAGTAACACACACAAATTTTCTTACATTGGATAATGTGAAATCATAGCCTGCCAGAGAGCTCCTAAATCCCTTGGAGTTTACTGGCTGACAGCAGTAGCTTTTGTGCTAGTGAGGCGACTCTGAATATGTTCCTGGATGGGGGATGGATGGGATCTGGTCACTAGAAAGACAAAGCTTAGAAGCTTGGAATTTTCATGACTAGAAGTTTGGAGTTTTCAGCCCTGCTCCCTACCCTCCAAAGAGGAGAGAGGGTCTGGAAATTGAGTTGATAATTGATCATGCCTATGTGATGAAGCCGCCACAAAATCCCAATAGTACAAAGTTTGGGGAGCTTCCAGGTTGGTGAGCACATCTGCACATCAGAAGGGAGATGCATCCCAGCTCCATGGGGATAAAGGTTCCTATGCTTGGGACCCTCCCAGACCTTGCCCTCTGTATCTTTTCACATGGCTCTCATCAATATCCTTTACCATATTCTTTTACAATAAACTGGTAAACAGTAAGTAAACATTTTCCTAAGTTCTGTGAGCCATTCCAGCAAATAATACAACCCAAAGAGGAGTTGTGGGAACCTCCAATTTATACCTAATTGGTCAGAGGCACAGGTGACAATCTGCATTTGCAATTGGCATCTGCAGTGGAGACAAGTGGTGGGCAGCCTTGCGGGACTGAGCCCTTAACCTGTGGGATCTGATGCTCTCTCTGGGAACATAGTGTTAGAATGAAGTTAAATTGGAAGACACCCAGCTGTTGTCACAAAATTGCTTGGTGTTGGACCACCAAACACACACATCTGGTGTCAGAGTGTTGTGAATGTGGCAGTCATGTGAGTACAGGAGCCACATAGGAGGAAGAGAGAGGCTGCCCACTCAGGTAACATGTGGGCTCAGGATTGAAATACATCCTCATTGTTATTCTCTTCAACCTGCGGCTTCCATGACAGAGCAGAGAGCTTTTGTGGGTGAGAGATACCTAATCCCCAGGATCCTGAATCCCCCTTTCCTGGTGGGTAACCATGTCAGAAGACATGGGTCCTCCCCATGGGTCCTCCCATCACTGAGACCTGGAGAATGCCTGGACCCAGAATCCTCTGCACTAAACAGTGACAGGTCTCCTTTTCAAAGAGAATGTCCGTCACCCCCATTAGGCAACACTGACATCATAAGTTTATGCTCCACAGACATGAACTATTTGACCTTCACAGCAACTTAGGCAGTCTTAGATTACCTTGCAGACCAGGAAGCCAGAGCCAGGAAGGTCACCTGACTGGGGCCACAGTCTCTGACCCAAACTTGAGATTGGGGCTTTTTCTACTACCTCTGACCCCTCTGCAGACCCTAGACCCTTGTTGTGTGCCTGAAGAGATGGGGAACATTGGACACTCTCATCCCACCTCCCTCTGCTACTCTCC
Organism: Panthera leo; assembly: GCF_018350215.1. Classification (NCBI taxonomy): domain Eukaryota; kingdom Metazoa; phylum Chordata; class Mammalia; order Carnivora; family Felidae; genus Panthera; species Panthera leo. The sequence continues at coordinate 31,846,082 of NC_056688.1, read as the reverse complement.
TGGGACCAAGCTATTCTTCTGCATGGGCTGCTGCACAGAGAACCCATCCCTCATTCTGTCATTATCTTCCCACCAGCCACTGATCCAAGCCCATCCTCCTAACTAGACAGACAGCTGGTCAAGATGCAATTCCTCCTGCTTTCAGGGTGACGGGAGAAATTTTTCACATTGGCTGGTAAATGAGGAATGCAGCAGTATGCTACGCTGGTATTAGAAACTTCTGGAAGCCCTGAGCTCTGCCCCACTTTCCCACACCCCATGACCTCCCATCTTACTGGAAGTACCAGATTTTCCTTTTTCTTCCCCAAAGGCAATGAGGAAAACAAGAGTAAACAATAACACCAAACCAAATAAAACTAAATAACTCCTACCCAGCTTTATTTTCTTTGGTCTAAAGTGCAATATACCAATAAAAATAAATGAAAGACTAACCTTTTGGCCAATCACAATTTAGTTTCTCTGCAACAAACAAACCCACAATCCTGCAATGCATATTTACATCTCATTAACCAAAGTCAAAAGTATCAAAAGTTATTAGGTCCAATTATCCTGTCAACTGCAGTTGGAAGAAATTGTCAAGGGTTTATTTATTCATTACCTTAGAGAGAATTTGAGTGGATCCCTCATTATTCACTGCCATATATATATATATATATATATATATATATATATATATATATTTATATATATATACATTTTTTTTAACTTCCTCTCCTCTTGTTTATTAAAAAAAATTGTTTTGGGTTTTCATTTCTCTTCAGTGCAGCAGCCTGTGAGTGTTGACAGGGCCAAGCCCAGGGCAGGCCTGGGAAGGGCTCATGTCCTCTGTGTCATCAGGGCCCAGTCATGGTCCAGCTATAAGTGACTAACAGGTTAGGAAGGCTAAGGTACATGCTCAGCTGCTGCATCCCCACAGATGCCCTTCTGTACCTCTTGGGAGGTTTTAGACTGGCTAGCACACTTCTTCCAGGATCACTGCCTTCACTGCCAGCCTTGTGGGGCTAGGGTCAACTGGGCCCATTGTGTCCAGGATCACAACATTCTCCTTCCCTTGGGTTGGCATCTGTCACTGGCCTCAGCCCCCAGGACGGTCTTTGCTTGGCCAGAGGGGGCACCTCATGAATGCTTGTTGGGTGAATGGATGGAAATCTTGACAAAGCTCTTTACTGCTAGTGAGATTAGTGGGTCCAAGGCTGTGCCCAGATGTGTGGTCTTGGGCTTTTCTCTTCAGAGAGAGGCTTCACCTGGAGCACCCTCCTTCCTGGAAGCTTCTGCCCTGCTTTCTCACTAGACCCTGTTGTCCAGCTTCCTTGGAACTCTGTTTTCTTCTTTCTTCCCCTCTGAGTCTCTGTGCTGTCCCAGGTCACCTGTCCCTTCTCCCCTATAACAGGGCAACCATATTAACCTATAATCCTTTAAGCCAAATACAACCTTTGGCTCAAGGTCAGGCTTGATCCAGGCTCAGATTATTTACCACCCTCCAAATACACAGCAATTCTGCTGGTCTCCCATAGTTCTTAGGGTATCAGGGGTGACAGAAGGGGTCCAGGACTTTTAAAACTACCCTCATGCTTATTCATCAGTTTTCTCCTCTGTAAAATGGGACTAATAACACATGCACCCTATTCTGTGCTCCCTAGTGAGCAATCTTTTCTCACATTTTTATGGGTATGTTTTGGAGAGATCACTACATCAGGAGACTCCCCTTCTTGTTCTTCTCAGTCCTGTGTTCCTTCATCCGTATCCATTATTATGAAGCCAAGAAAAAATATTCACAATTTAAGATAAGTAAACTGAGGTTCAGATTAATTAAATTGGTCAGAATCTATGGGACTCCATAGCCTATGTTACTAGCCACTATGAAACCACCTTCTGATTCTCTATTGATATGATTTTACATGACTGCTTCTATCACTCCCCCATGAGTTTCTTAAAGTTGGAATGGTATAAAAGACCTACATAAAAGAGAAAAAGCTATAAAACTCTTAGAAAACAAAGCACAACAAAAGAAAAAAAGAAAACAAACTGCACTTCATCAAGACTTAGAACTTTTATATATCACAAGACATTATCAAAAGAGGGAAGAGGCAAAATGGGAGAAAATATTTGCACAGCATATATCTGATAAGAGATATGACCCGAAATATGTAAAGAACTCTTACACATCAACAACAAAAGTCAGTAACCCAGTTCAAGAAATGGACACAGGACTTGAATAGACATATCTCCAAAGAAAGTATACATATATATGGTCAGGAAGCATGTGAAAGTTATTCAATATCACAAATCATTAGGGAAATGGAAATCAAAACTTCTATGAGATACTATTTCAGGCTCACTAGAATGGCTATTATTTAAAAAAAATTGGGCCACCTGGATGGCTCATCAGTTGAGCATCTGATTCTTGACTTTGGCTGAGGTCATGGTCTCATGGTTTGTGGGATCAAGCTCTGCATTGGGCTCTGCGCTAATGGTGCAGAGCATGCGTAGGATTCTTTCTCACCTTCTCTCTCTGCCCCTCCCCTTTGCTCTCTCTCTCTCTCTCTCTCTCTCTGCTATAGCACTGACCCCACAGCATTGCAGAAGTTGTCAATCTCTGCACAATTGAAAATATCAGGCAATTCTCTCTGGTGGGAGCTATCCAGTGCATTGCAGGATGCTTAGCAGCATCTGCCCACTAGATGCCAGCAGCACCCCCCCGAATTACAAAAACCAAAAAAGTTTATATACACTGCCTATGTCCCTGAGATGAAAAATAAACCCCAGTTGAATACCATTGCTGTATCATAATTGTTTTAGCTGCCAAGTGTCTGTGGTAGTTTTGAGTTGACAGATTATTTTCTCCCTAGCAGTGCCAGAGACATAGAGGTGATTGATTACCACTAGAAGAACTGGTTAAAGAATGAATGTTCAGATTGAGTTTGAAAAGATGGTGACTGGAACCACAACAGAGACAAAATGCTAGTGGGGATATGTCCTTATCTTCAACTCCAAGTGGGTATGAGTTTTCTAAATGAAGGTCATGTCTGCTTCCAGAAGGGAGAAACCCACCTTCCAGTTTCTGTAAGAGTCATTGAATTAATGCCTAATTTGTTGTTCTTGTTAAGTAACCTTACAAATATATTTCAGTTCCATTTGTGTTTGAAAGATGCATGTGTGGAGAAGTAAGTTAGTTTAGCACAAATAATACAAATACGGAACATTTATAACAATGTTAATATGAAAGCTTTGGGCTGGCAATGAGAAGATATGCTACAAAAACTGGTAGTTCAATAGTTTTGCAGGCTTTGAATTTTCTCTCAATTCCGAAGGGAAGGAAAACTTATAGGACACTGGTATTTTCCAATCATGACTGGTTTCCATGTCTTGAAGAAAGAAAGATTCTTTTCGCTAGGTGTGCATGAACAATAATTCCAGAAGCCCATAAGTATCTGGAGAATTTCATAGTTAATATAGTACTTTCATGGCATGGGCTCAAGAAGCTCTGTGAACACTCTGGGTGGTCATATAGCTGAGTGGGGGTGAATACTCTGGGACGGGGAGGAGAGTACTACAGCTGAGCACGTGTCAGTCCAAGAAATA